>NC_091339.1:27062432-27082432 GCF_038502225.1 Cherax quadricarinatus
CTTAGTAGGGAGGTACAGCCTCTTAGTAGGGATGTACAGCGTCTTAGTAGGGAGGTACAGCCTCTTAGTAGGGATGTACAGCCTCTTAGTAGAGATATACAGCCTCTTAGTAGGGATGTACAGCCTCTTAGTGGGGATGTACAGCCTCTTAGTAGAGAGGTACAGCCTCTTAGTAGAGATGTACAGCCTCTTAGTAGGGATGTACAGCCTCTTAGTAGGGAGGTACAGCCTCTTAGTAGGGAGGTACAGCCTCTTAGTAGGGATGTACAGCCTCTTAGTACGGAGGTACAGCCTCTTAGTAGGGATGTACAGCCTCTTAGTAGGGATGTACAGCCTCTTAGTAGGGATGTACAGCCTCTTAGTAGGGAGGTACAGCCTCTTAGTAGGGAGGTACAGCCTCTTAGTAGGGATGTACAGCCTCTTAGTAATTAGGTACAGCCTCTTAGTAGGGATGTACAGCCTCTTAGTAGGGAGGTATAGCCTCTTAGTAGGGATGTACAGCCTCTTAGTAGGGATGTACAGCCTCTTAGTAGGGAGGTACAGCCTCTTAGTAGGGAGGTACAGCCTCTTAGTAGGGAGGTACAGCCTCTTAGTAGGGACGTACAGAATATTAGTACGGAGGTACAGTCTCTTAGTAGGGAGGTACAGCCTCTTAGTAGGGAGGTACAGCCTCTTAGTATGGAGGTACAGCCTCTTATTAGGGAGGTACAGCCTCTTAGTACGGAGGTACAGCCTCTTAGTAGGGAGGTATAGACTCTTAGTAGGGAGGTATAGCCTCTTAGTAGGGAGGTACAGCCTCTTAGTAGGGAGGTACAGCCTCTTAGTAGGGAGGTACAGCCTCTTAGTATGGAGGTACAGCCTCTTATTAGGGAGGTACAGCCTCTTAGTACGGAGGTACAGCCTCTTAGTAGGGAGGTATAGACTCTTAGTAGGGAGGTATAGCCTCTTAGTAGGGAGGTACAGCCTCTTAGTAGGGAGGTACAGCCTCTTAGTAGGGAGGTACAGCCTGACTCACGAAATCGTAATGACACGATTGTAAACAAACCATACCCCGGCCGAGATTGAACCCGCGATCAGAGAGTCTCAAAACTCCAGCCCGTCGCGTTAGCCACTAGACCAGCCTATTAGTAGGGAGGTACAGCCTCTTAGTAGGGAGGTACAGCCTCTTAATAGGGAGGTATAGCCTCTTAATAGGGAGGTACAGCCTCTTAGTAGGGAGGTATAGCCTCTTAGTACGGAGGTGCAGCCTCTTAGTAGGGAGGTACAGTCTCTTAGTAGTGAGGCACAGCCTCTTAGTAAGGAGGTACAGCCTCTTAGTAGGGAGGTACAGCCTATTAGTAGGGAGGTACAGCCTCTTAGTAGGGAGGTACAGCCTATTAGTACGGAGGTACAGTCTCTTAGTAGGGAGGTACAGCCTCTTAGTAGGGAGGTACAGCCTCTTAGTAGGGAGGTACAGCCTCTTGGTAGGGAGGTACAGCCTCTTAGTAGGGAGGTACAGCCTCTTAGTAGGGAGGTACAGCCTCTTAGTAGGGAGGTACAGCCTATTAGTACGGAGGTACAGTCTCTTAGTAGGGAGGTACAGCCTCTTAGTAGGGAGGTACAGCCTCTTAGTAGGGAGGTACAGCCTCTTAGTAGGGAGGTACAGCCTCTTAGTAGGGAGGTATAGCCTCTTAGTAGGGAGGTACAGCCTCTTAGTATGGAGGTACAGCCTCTTAGTAGGGAGGTACAGCCTCTTAGTACGGAGGTACAGCCTCTTAGTAGGGAGCTATAGACTCTTAGTAGGGAGGTATAGCCTCTTAGTAGGGAGGTACAGCCTCTTAGTAGGGAGGTACAGCCTCTTAGTAGGGAGGTATAGCCTCTTAGTAGGGAGGTACAGCCTCTTAGTATGGAGGTACAGCCTCTTAGTAGGGAGGTACAGCCTCTTAGTACGGAGGTACAGCCTCTTAGTAGGGAGGTATAGACTCTTAGCAGGGAGGTATAGCCTCTTAGTAGGGAGGTACAGCCTCTTAGTAGGGAGGTACAGCCTGACTCACGAAATCGTAATGACACGATTGTAAACAAACCATACCCCGGCCGGGATTGAACCCGCGATCAGAGAGTCTCAAAACTCCAGCCCGTCGCGTTAGCCACTAGACCAGGCTATTAGTAGGGAGGTACAGCCTCTTAGTAGGGAGGTACAGCCTCTTAATAGGGAGGTATAGCCTCTTAATAGGGAGGTACAGCCTCTTAGTAGGGAGGTATAGCCTCTTAGTACGGAGGTGCAGCCTCTTAGTAGGGAGGTACAGCCTCTTAGTAGTGAGGCACAGCCTCTTAGTAAGGAGGTACAGCCTCTTAGTAGGGAGGTACAGCCTCTTAATAGGGAGGTACAGCCTCTTAGCAGGGGGGTACAGCCTCTTAGTAGGGAGGTACAGCCTCTTAATAGGGAGGTATAGCCTCTTAATAGGGAGGTACAGCCTCTTAGTAGGGAGGTATAGCCTCTTAGTACGGAGGTGCAGCCTCTTAGTAGGGAGGTACAGCCTCTTAGTAGTGAGGCACAGCCTCTTAGTAAGGAGGTACAGCCTCTTAGTAGGGAGGTACAGCCTCTTAATAGGGAGGTACAGCCTCTTAGCAGGGGGGTACAGCCTCTTAGTAGGGAGGTACAGCCTCTTAGTAGGGAGGTACAGCCTCTTAGTAGGGAGGTACAGCCTCTTAATAGGGAGGTACAGCCTTTTAGCAGGGAGGTACAGCCTCTTAGTAGGGAGGTACAGCCTCTTAGTAGGGAGGTACAGCCTCTTAATAGGGACGTACAGCCTCTTAGCAGGGAGGTACAGCCTCTTAGTAGGGAGATACAGCCTCTTAGTAGGGAGGTACAGCCTCTTAGTAGGGAGGTACAGCCTCTTAGCAGAGAGGAACAGCCTCTTAGTAGGGAGGTACAGCCTCTTAGTAGGGAGGTACAGCCTCTTAGTAGGGAGGTACAGCCTCTTAGTAGGGAGGTACAGCCGTTTAGTAGGGAGGTACAGCCTCTTAAAAGGGATTTACAACCTCTTAAAAAGAGGTACAACTTTTTAGAATGAGGTAGAGCCTCTTAGAAGGGGTGGTACAGCCTCGTAGTAGAGAGCTACAGCTTCTTAGAAGGGATGTACAGCCTCTTAGAAGGGAGGTACAGCCTATTAAAGAGGAGAAGAAGAAAAGTCATCCTCGCAATGAGGAGGAGGAAACCATCCACACCGAATGGAAATTAGTCTGTAAGAAATGAGTCGAGTTGAAATTGAAGAAGGCTGAACAAACTGTCAATTCCGCTGCTGGGTTGCTGGACGGATGTGGTTCGTCCATCGGGAATGACGCAACTTACGCCACTAGCGCAGCCAAGAATGTTCTTCCAGTGAGGAAGGAGGGGGGAGAGGTTCTCAGATTAAATTTATGGAGAGGGATTTTTGTGATAAGGATAACTAGGGATAGGAGGGAGAGGGGCCCCTTTTACCTGAGTCTGGTAGGGAAGATGTCGTTAGCAGATTAGGAAACATCGTGACTGGTAATGTGAGCAACTCTGTTATCTGCCTTAGTGCTGGAGGAAATATTGTTGGGAAGTGTAGGAGAGAGAGGACCTGCTTACCAGCTGTGCAACAGTGATATATATAATTAGAAAGAAGGGAGGGATCCTAGTTATATGTGGCATTTTGCCTTCGAGTGGTGTTGGCAAGGACTGATTGTCCAGAGCACGTGGTGTTAATTGCTGATTTGACAGGTATGCAAAGATATTCCAGTATCGTTGGTTGATAACTGGGACCAATTCTGATGAGGTGTGTTTATGGAGGGCAGAGGTGGCGGCAATGAATAGTATGGGTAACAGTGGTGAGGGGAGGGGTTGTGGTCCATTTTATGAGTGATCTTACTGGATCACTGTGTGACCCACTAGCAAAGATCTTTAAACAATTTCTCTGACCAGGCCAGCTGCCAGAAAAGTAAAAAAAGGCCAACTTTGGCGTCCATATTACGGAAAGGGTGACAGACAAAAGACACTGAACTACAGACCAGTAATTCTAACACGCACTCAGTCAAAATTTATGCAGAAAACGAAGATTTACAGGGTAGATTTTTTTACACAAAAAAAAAAACACTGATTTAGAGACGGAAAATCGTGCCTTACGAACTGACTGGAGCTCCACAACAGAGCGACACAGCGACAGAGTGACAGAGCGACAGAGCGACAGAGCGACTGCCTTATCTTCTTGGAACACATCCGATATTAAGTCAGAAACGAGAGAGAAACTGTGAGGGTGAGTGATACAGTGAGTCAGTGATCCAGTGATCCAGTGAGTCAGTGATCCAGTAAGTCAGTGAGTCAGTGAGTCAGTGATCCAGTGAGTCAGCGAGTCAGTGAGCCAGTGAGTCAGTGAGTCAGTGAATCAGTGATCCCGTGAGTCAGTGATCCAGTGAGTCAGTGATCCAGTGAGTCAGTGATCCAGTGAGTCAGTGATCCAGTGAGTCAGTGAGAATAACAGAATGAAGGGATGCGTAATAATGTTGGTAAAATTACCGACAATATGTTAGGTAAAACTGCACAAGTGCAGCTAATGTGACATTTTATTGTGGCAACGTTTCGCTCTCCAGGAGCTTTAAGTTCCTGGAGAGCGAAACGTTGCCACAACAAAATGTCACATTAGATGCACTTGTGTCCTTTTACCTAAAATATTGTCGGTAATTCTACCATTAGGGGGCGAAAGAATGGGAGACAGTAACGAGTGAGGTACCACAAGGACTGGTATTAGGACCACCACTTATCTTATTATACATGAACGACCTCCCAGAGGGGACTGAGTCTTGAGTTTCACTGCTGACTGATGATGTACAACTAACAAGAAGAATAAGAAGAGGAGAGGAGACCGATAAGCTCCCGGGAGACCTTAACAGACGACAAATATAGTCAAACAAATACCTTCTAGAGTTTAACCCAAAGAAATGCAAAGCCATGAGCTTCGGAGGTGAGGAAATACCGGACACGGAGTACAGCAAACATTAGAAAATAAAAAGGATTTGAGGGTAATTATAACGCCAAACATATCGCCGGAGGAGGACAAGAGGAGACATGATTTTGACATACAAAATATTAAGAAGCATTGATAGGTCTGATAGACTATCAAGGATTAAAGGGACACAAGTGGAAGCTGAAGACACAGATGAGTCACAGAGATGTCAGGAAGTATTTCTTTAGTCTCAGGGTAAACGACAAGTAGAATGAGAAAAATGAGGCAGTGGGGGAGGCAAGCTCAATACACAGCTTCAAGAGTAGGTACGATAAGGCCCAAGAGGCCAGAAGTCAGTGATGCCTATCAAAGTAGTCTAGAAGGAGGGGCCAGGAGCTGAGTCTCGACTCCAGCAAAGCAAAACATAACTCAGTAAGTGCACACACACACACACACACACACACACACACATACACACACACACACACACACACACACACACACACACACACACACACACACACACACACACACACACACACACACACACACACACACACACACACACACAGAGCTCTGCGTCACCTCAGTCACTCGTAATAAAAAGGTGGGCGCAATACACCTCTGAAAGCGCAGTTAACCTGCCACCCACCACTACAACAACGGCAGTAACAGTAACAACAGTAGAGATAACAGTTACTGTTACCACATTAACAGCAGCAGCAGCAGCAGTAGTAGTAGCGGTTTCATCGGCAGTAACAGTAACAGCAGCAGCAGCAAATACAGCAACAGTAGAAGCTTCAGCAACAGGAGCACTCGAAGCAGCAATGCTGTAAAATGGGTGGTGGCCGTGACCGCAGTAGCCACAATAAATACGGCAGATCATATCTAACGAAAGCAGAACAGCAGCAGCAACAGCAACAACAGAGCCAACAGTAACAACAGCAGCAGCAACATCAACTGTAGCCAAAACAACAGCAGCAGCAACAGCAACAACAGAGTCAACAGTAACAACAGCAGCAGCAACATCAACTGTAGCCAAAACAACAGCAGCAACAACAGCAACAACAGAGCCAACAGTAACAACAGCAGCAGCAACATCAACTGTAGCCAAAACAACAGCAGCAGCAACAGCAACAACAGAGCCAACAGTAACAACAGCAGCAGCAACATCAACTGTAGCCAAAACAACAGCAGCAGCAACAGCAACAACAGAGCCAACAGTAACAACAGCAGCAGCAACATCAACTGTAGCCAAAACAACAGCAGCAGCAACAGCAACAACAGAGCCAACAGTAACAACAGCAGCAGCAACATCAACTGTAGCCAAAACAACAGCAGCAGCAACAGCAACAACAGAGCCAACAGTAGCAACAACAGCAGCAACAGCAACAACAGCAGCAACAGCAACAACAGAGTCAACAGTAACAACAGCAGCAGCAACATCAACTGTAGCCAAAACAACAGCAGCAGCAACAGCAACAACAGAGCCAACAGTAACAACAGCAGCAGCAACATCAACTGTAGCCAAAACAACAGCAGCAGCAACAGCAACAACAGAGCCAACAGTAGCAACAGCAGCAGCAACAGCAACAACAGAGCCAACAGTAACAACAGCAGCAGCAACAGCAACAACAGAGCCAACAGTAACAACAGCAGCAGCAACAGCAACAACAGAGCCAACAGTAACAACAGCAGCAGCAACATCAACTGTAGCCAAAACAACAGCAGCAACAACAGCAACAACAGAGCCAACAGTAACAACAGCAGCAGCAACATCAACTGTAGCCAAAACAACAGCAGCAGCAACAGCAACAACAGAGCCAACAGTAGCAACAGCAGCAGCAACAGCAACAACAGAGCCAACAGTAACAACAGCAGCAGCAACATCAACTGTAGCCAAAACAACAGCAGCAGCAACAGCAACAACAGAGCCAACAGTAACAACAGCAGCAGCAACAGCAACAACAGAGCCAACAGTAACAACAGCAGCACAACAGCAGCTAGATTCACATTTCTCTCAGTTATCAAGAGCAACGTTAACAACAGCCTCTCACTCTTCCTTCTCTATAAAAGTTTCTTTTATTTCCTCTGACCACCATAACAGCTTCCCTGGTGCGACCCGCACCTGCAGGTAACCTGCAGGTAACCTGCAGGTAACCTGCAGTTGCTTCCTGAGTTTACCGCCCCCGCGGCCCGCTCCCAGACTAGGCCTCTCGGCTGCTAGCCTGATCGTTCAGGCTGTTGGTTGCCGCTATACACAGCCCAACGTATGCATCACAGCCTGGCTCATCAGGAAATGACTTGAAGAACTTAACAAATTCACTTCTGAAGACAGCCAGGGAAGGTCTGTTGGTAATCCCCTTTATGCATGAAGGGAGGATGTTGAAGAGTCGTGGTTCCTTTACACTTATTGAGTTCTCCCTCAGTGTACACGTCGCTCCCATTGTTTTTCACTGGAGGTATCTTACAACGTCTGCTAATTCTCTTGCTCTCATATGTAGTGACTTGTGTGTGCAGGTTTGGGATCAGTCCCTCCAGTATCTTCCAGGTGTAGATTATGAGGTATCTTCCCTAGCCTTCGTTCTCAGGAGTACAGTTCTAGGAACTTCAATACTTCCAGTAATTTAGGTGCTTGACTAAGTTTATACAAGTAGTGAAGGCTCTCTGAACGTTCTCCAGCTCTGAAATTTCTCCTGCCTTGAAGGTGGTCGTTAAGACACAACAATATTCCAGCCTAAAGAGAACCAGTGACTTGAAGAGTACCATCACTGGCTTGGCGTCTCTTGTTTTGAAAGTTCTAGTTATCCAACTAATCATTTTCCTTGTAGTGTTCATAACAACATTTTTGTGCTCCTTGAACGTGACATCATCACTCCCAGGTCTCTCACATCAAACTTTACGCTCCACTCAGTGGTTTGTCTTGTACTCTCGGTTCGTTTTCATTTCCCTCACTTCTTCCATAACAAAGTAATTGAAATTTGTCTGCACTGAAGGTCACAAATACGTCAGCAGCTCGGTACAAGACAATTCTTGCGCTGCGCAGTGACAGCAACAGTCTCCTACCTCAGAATTCTCTATAAACAACAGGACTAACAGGACTAACAGGACCAACAGGAGTAACAGGAGCAGAGTGACTGAGACTTCAACTCGTCATGTTTCCATTATTGTTGTTAATAACTAACACGAGAAGACACTTCCAGCAAATAACAGCAGGATACACTGCAGCAGCAGCAGCAGCAGCAGCAGCAGCAGCAGCAGCAGAAGTCGCAGCAGCCGCAGCAGCCGCAGCAGCAGCCGCAGCAGCAGCAGCAGCAGCAGTAGTAGGAGGCGTTACAGATGCAATGGCAAAGACAGCAGCAACATTAGCAGTTATACAAGCAGCAACCTTGTTAGCAACAGCAGCAGCAACAGTATCAAGGATAAAGGAAGTTGCAACAATAAGAACAGCCGCAGCAGCCGCAGCAGCAGCAGAAGTCGCAGCAGCCGCAGCAGCCGCAGCAGCCGCAGCAGCAGCAGCAGCAGCAGCAGCATCCGCAGCAGCCGCAGCAACAGCAGCAGCCGCAACAGCAGCAGCCGCAGCAGCAGCAAAAAGCAGGTAAGGAAAGTGGTCTAGAGGGAGAGAAAGAAGGAGGGGGAGGGAGAGTAAGAGGGAGGAAGGGAGGGAAGGATTGTGAGTGGGAAAGATGTCGGGAGGTCGTTCTGTAGGTTGGGAAGGAAAGAGGGACGGAGGGAGAAAGGGAAACAGGGAGGGAGGGAGGGAGGGAGAGAGACAGGTAGGGAGGGAGGGAAGGAAAGAGAGGGAGGCCACATCTAACCTCCGACACAGGACGTTCTAACACCACGGCAGCAGTGGGAGGTGTGTGTGTGTGTGTGTGTGTGTGTGTGTGTGTGTGTGTGTGTGTGTGTGTGTGTGTGTGTGTGTGTGTGTGTGTGTGTGTGTGTGTGTGTGTGTGTGTGTGTGTATGTGTGTGTGTTTGCGTCAGGTCACGTGTGTTAGAGGTCCCTGGAGGTCTTGAGGCCGCTAACCTGGCTCCCTTGGGACCACTCCAGTCCCTTGCTAGTGCCTCCACCACTACCATCACACCAACACACTCACCACCACACCCACCACCATCACCACACCTACAACACTACACACACACACACACACTACTAATGTCGATTTCATCTCTCGGAGAATTTTTGCCAGTCAACTCTTTTATTTTCTTCGTCTTTATTATATACGGAGGTGATGACAGAGTTCGGCTTTTCGTTGGACCAAAAGTAATTATATTTTTTATTGTGGGTTTTGGGTGGAGGCACGAGGCAGTTGGGAGGCTCATTAAAAATGGAAAGATATCATCAGGCGACATATGGATGGAAACCATGGGGTGGACCCCTCACCCCCACACACACACATACACACACACACAGACGAGTGGAAAGATTGCATCTGTTATCATCTTGGTGAGTTTCGTTTCTGTGAGTGCTATTATGTCTGGGGATGTCTCCTTGATTCTTTCATGCCACTCCTCACATTTATTTGTTACTCTGTCTGCATTTGTATACCAAAGCTTCAATTTTTTTTCTAAAACGTTGGTCTGGGGGTACGTTCGGGTTGGGGAAGCGGGAGATCTGACGAGGAACTATGGGGGCCACAAGGTGGTAATTGCAGTGATGTACAACCCACCAAAAACTGTAGGAGGCGAAGAGAAGAATACGAAGAGAACAGAAGAGCAATGGTAGACACACTAGCCAAGGTGGCCAGAAGAGCTCACATGGGTAGAGCAAAGTTACTAGTTATGGGTAATTTCAATCACAAGGAGATTGAGTAGGAAAACCTGGAGCCCCATGGGGTCGCAAAACATGGACACTACCAGAGAGAGAGGTAAGGATGTGCCAGCAAGACTGGACCCAGTATTCACCTTGAGTAGTTCGTACATCGAGGATATCACGTACGAAAGGCCCATTGGAGCTAGTGATCATGTGGTTCTGCGCTTTGAATACGTAGTTGAGCTACAAGTGGAGAGGGTAGGAGGAATAGGACAGGGGAAGCCAAACTACAAAGGGAAGGACTACACAGGCATGAAGAACTTCCTGCAGGAAAACCAGCAAAATAAATGATGGACTACATGACAACAAAATACAAAGAGGCAGAAAAAAGGTTTATTCCCAAAGGCAACATAAATAATGGGAAGACCAGAACGAGTCCTTGGTTCACCCAAAAGTGTAGGGAGGCAAAAACTAAGTGCACTAGAGAATGGAAAAAATACAGAAAACAAAGGACCCAGGAAAATAAAGAGATTAGGTAAAGATCCAGAAATGAATATGCACAGATAAGAAGGGAGGCCCAGTGGCAGTACGAAAACAACAAAGCATCGAAAGTCAAGTCTGACCCGAAGCTGTTGTACAGCCACATCAGGAGGAAGACAACAATCAAGGACCAGGTAATCAGGCTGAGGAAGGAAGGTGGGGAGTTCACAAGAAACGACCATGAAGTATGTGAGGAGCTCAACATGAGATTTAAAGAAGTATTTATAGTGGAGACAGGAAGGACTCCAAGAAGTCAGAATAGGGAGGTACACCAACAAGGGATATACCAACAAGTGCTGGATGAAATACACACAACCGAGGAGGAGGTGAAGAAGGTGCTAAGGGAATTTGATACCTCAAAGGCAGTGGGATTGGACAACATCCCTCCGTGGGTTCTTTGAGAGGAAACAGAGATGCTGTGTGTGCCACTAAAAAAAAGTTTTCAACACATCCATTGAAACTGGGCAACTACCTGAGGTATGGAAGATGGCAAATGTAGTCCCAGTTTTTAAGAAAGGAGACAAACACGAGGCATTAAACTACAGACCTGTGTCACTGACGTGTATGGAAGATTATCAGGAGGAGAGTGGTAGAGCACCTAGCAAGACACAAACTTATAAGCGACATCCAGCACGGCTTCAGGGAAGAAAAATCCTGTGTCACAAACCTACTGGAGTCTTATGACACGAGAGAGAGGGGTGGGTAGATTGCATTTTCTTGGACTGCAAGAAGGTTTTCGACACGGTTCCTCAAAAGAGGTTAATGCAAAAGCTAGAGGATCAGGCACGCATAACAGGAAGGGTACTGTAATGGATCAGAGAATACCTGACAGGGAGGCAACAATGAGTCTTGGTATGCGATGAGGTGTCAGAGTGGGCGCCTGTGATGAGGGGGGTTCCATAGGGGTCAGTCTTACGACCTGTGCTGTTTTTGATATATGTGAATGACATGACGGAAGGTATAGACTCAGAAGTGTCCTTGTTTACAGATGATGTGAAGTTAATGAGGAGAATTAAATCGGATGAGAATCAGGCAGGACTACAAAGAGACCTGGACAGGCTACAAGCCTGGTCCAGCAACTGGCTCCTTGAATTTAACCCTACCACATGCAAAGTCATGAAGATCGGGGAAGGGCAAAGAAGACCGAAGACAGAGTATAGTCTAGGCGGCCAAAGACTGCAAACCTCACTCAAGGAAAAAGATCTGGGGTGAGTATAATACCGAGCACATCTCCTGAGGCACACATCAACCAGGTAACTGCTGCAGCAAACCTAAGAAGGAATCGTTCAAGACTCTACAGCGTGTACATCAGGCCAATAATGGAGTATGCGGCACCAGTTTGGAATCCACATCTGGTCAAGCATGTCAAAAAATTAAAGAAAGTGCAAGGGTTTGCAACAAGACTAGTCCCAGAGCTAAGGGGATTGTCCTACGAAGAAAGGTTAAGGGAAACCGGCCTGACGACACTGGAGGACAGGAGAGTCAGGGGAGACATGAAACCGACATAAAATACTGCGAGGAATTGACAAGGTTGACAAAGACAGGATGTTCCAGAGATGGGACACAGAAACAAGGGGTCACAATTGGAAGTTGAAGACTCCGATGAGTCAAAGGGATGTTAGGAAGTATTTCTTCAGTCACAAGCTGTCAGGAAGTGGAATAGCCTAAAAAGTGACGTAGTGGAGGCAGGAACCATACATAGTTTTAAGACGAGTTTTGATAAAGCTCATGGAGCAGGGAGAGAGAGGACCTAGTAGCGATCAATGAAGAGGCGGGGCCAGGAGCTATGAATCTACCCCTGTAACCACAAATAGGTGAGTACAAATAGTTGAGTACACATACATACACACACACACACACACATACACACACACACACACACAGATGCAGACAGGAGGAAAAGTTGAAGAACATGGGAAAAACAGTAGAAAGAGAAGGAGAGAATAAGACATAGATATTGGTGAGAAGACTCAGAAGTGAAGACACAAGTATGAAGAGAGAAACTGTGATGATTTGAGATTGAGACATAAAGAAAAGTCAAGTTTGAAGCTTATCTACCTGACAGTCACATCAGAAGAGAGACGACAAAGACCAGTTAGTAAGAATTGAAGAAAAAGGAAGAAGAAGAAGAAGAAGAAGAAGAAGAAGAAGAAGAAGAAGAAGAAGAAGAAGAAGAAGAAGAAGAAGAAGAAGAAGAAGAAGAAGAAGAAGAAGAAGAAGAAGAAGAACTAAGGAGGAACAACGAAGTTTGTGAGGAGCTGAACGAAGTATTTAAATAGTTCTTGTCAGTGTAAACATTGACTACACCAGAGTCAAAGAGGAAGAGTGCACCAGCAAGTACTGGGCATCATACACACAACAAGTACTGGACATCATACACACAACAAGTACTGGACATCATACACACAACAAGTACTGGACACCATACATACACCAGGTACTGTACACCATACATACAACAGTTAGTGGCTGGTGGTGGTAGTGGCTGGTGGTGGTAGTGGCTGGTGGTGGTAGTGGCTGGTGGTGGTAGTGGCTGGTGGTGATAGTGGTTGGTTGTAGCAGTGATTGATTGGGAGAGTGGCTGCTTGTGGTATTTACAGTTGCATCAAAATACATGCCATAGATACGTGTCAGTACAGCACTGATGAGTGCGTGCACCACTGATGAGTGCTTGCACCACTGATGAGTGCGTGCACCACTGATGAGTGCGTGCACCACTGATGAGTGCGTGCACCACTGATGAGTGCGTGCACCGGCAGTAGTTACTGCACCACTACAGATGTCTGTAAAGTATCATTTACATATATATATATATATATATATATATATATATATATATATATATATATATATATATATATATATATATATATATATATATATATGAATTATCTTGGGGACCTTGCAACTAGGCATGTGTACGGCAGACAGTTACAAACCTGAGTACCAGAATAACTGAAGACAACAGATCTTTGAGATTTGTTGAAAATAACTCAGCTATACTCTAGCATACCATAACACAGACGCACGCTAACTTTGCTATACATCAGTACGTTATAGAACGGAAGGCCACTTCTGGTTGGAGAATTATCTGAAATAATCCAACACGTCAGTCACAGTTACAACTTTGAGGGACTGATTACCTCAAACTTCCTCTCCTCATTTTATATCTCTCCCGGCGAAACGTTTCCAGAATAAAGATACCCAAATTTTGCCCATTGTCTTAGTCACAAGAGAAAAATAATAAAAGTTTGATATGATATAACGCACTTATCACAACAGGATTCAAACCTGCACACTCTGCACCAGAGCACATAATACTTTACCACACAGCCAGGCTCCTGATATCGGGAGTCTGACTCTGTGGTAAAGTACTGCGTACCCTGATGCAGAGTTTGCAGGTCACTAGGTCACTAGTGACCTGGTCGCTACTGACCTGGACCTCAGACAAATCGATAGATTGGAAGCCAACAAGTCACCGACCTATAATGACCTATTTTTAAGGGTCTTAAAACAGTGTATGGAAGAATTTATCCACTGGGCGAGAGGGAAGTTCTCGCCGCCAGATTATAAACGAATCAAACCTGACTTTAATTTCTGGTGTAAATGATTTAGATAACTGACATGTTGAAGATGGAGATACTTTTGCATCATTCCCAAATGTTGCAAATATTCCCAAAATATTGCAAGAAACTCAAAAGTTGCAAACAATCCCACATGTTGCAATATACTCAAATGTTGCAACATTCCCATATGTTGCAATAGTGTTTCCATCTCTAAGATGGCATCTATAACAAGCGATTCACTTCATAACCTCCGCCTTAAGAAAAATATAATTTGACCTATGAATGTCAGCAAGGTTTGACCAAGTGGTGTTCCTCCTCTCTTGGGAATTCACTCCCCAAATCAGGGAACGGGTGGGGTTTGAACCCATGGAAGCCCTAAAACTTGCAGAGCGTTAACCACCCGGCGTTAGCTACCTGGCCCAGTGGTTAGCGCACTGGCCTGTGAGTTTTAAGACTAGTAATGCCAGAATATTCTGTATACAAGTTTTCTCTTACAATTATTTACCTCCAGTGTAGGCCTAAATTATAAATTTGTCTTAACTACATTTGCAAAAAAAAAATATATATATATATATATATAAATATAATAAGAGCTGTCCCTGTCTTAATCTTTGTTCCCTCTGTCTTCTGATACTAGTTACTGTCTTCTGATACTAGTTACTGTCTTCTGATACTAGTTACTGTCTTCTGATACTAGTTACTGTCTTCTGATACTAGTTACTGTCTTCTGATACTAGTTACTGTCTTCTGATACTAGTTACTGTCTTCTGATACTAGTTACTGTCTTCTGATACTAGTTACTGTCTTCTGATACTAGTTACTGTCTTCTGATACTAGTTACTGTCTTCTGATACTAGTTACTGTCTTCTGATACTAGTTACTGTCTTCTGATACTAGTTACTGGCTTCTGATACTAGTTACTGTCTTCTGATACTAGTTACTGTCTTCCGTGTTAACATTATCTTAGTTACTGTCTTCTGTGATAACATTATCTTAGTTACTGTCTTCCGTGATAACATTATCTTAGTTACTGTCTTCCGTGATAACATTATCTTAGTTACTGTCTTCCGTGTTAACATTATCTTAGTTACTGTCTTCTGTGATAACATTATCTTAGTTACTGTCTTCCGTGTTAACATTATCTTAGTTACTGTCTTCTGTGATAACATTATCTTAGTTACTGTCTTCCGTGATAACATTATCTTAGTTACTGTCTTCCGTGTTAACATTATCTTAGTTACTGTCTTCTGTGATAACATTATCTTAGTTACTGTCTTCTGTGATAACATTATCTTAGTTACTGTCTTCTGTGATAACATTATCTTAGTTACTGTCTTCCGTGTTAACATTATCTTAGTTACTGTCTTCTGTGATAACATTATCTTAGTTACTGTCTTCCGTGTTAACATTATCTTAGTTACTGTCTTCCGTGTTAACATTATCTTAGTTACTGTCTTCCGTGTTAACATTATCTTAGTTACTGTCTTCCGTGTTAACATTATCTTAGTTACTGTCTTCCGTGTTAACATTATCTTAGTTACTGTCTTCCGTGATAACATTATCTTAGTTACTGTCTTCTGTGACAACATTATCTTAGTTACTGTCTTCCGTGTTAACATTATCTTAGTTACTGTCTTCTGTGATAACATTATCTTAGTTACTGTCTTCTGTGACAACATTATCTTAGTTACTGTCTTCTGTGATAACATTATCTTAGTTACTGTCTTCCGTGTTAACATTATCTTAGTTACTGTCTTCCGTGTTAACATTATCTTAGTTACTGTCTTCCGTGTTAACATTATCTTAGTTACTGTCTTCCGTGATAACATTATCTTAGTTACTGTCTTCCGTGTTAACATTATCTTAGTTACTGTCTTCCGTGTTAACATTATCTTAGTTACTGTCTTCCGTGTTAACATTATCTTAGTTACTGTCTTCCGTGTTAACATTACCTTGGCATTCTATAATGATTCAGATGTCAGTCCTAGCTGGGTGACCCAGCAGGTATTTAACGTGTTTATGGGTGATCATTTGACTGACAGCAGTGTCACGCATGCTGAGAGCTCTGAGTACAAAGGGCAGGTGTTCCTGGCAGGTGTTCCTGATAGTTGTTCGTGACAGGTGTGACTCATTAACCCATCTCTCATGTGGCATTCGCCGCGTATTTGACACGCACCGTTCTCGACCACTGCATGTTATTTTAGCCAGGTGGACGCATAGCTGGTTACAGCCATGATGCAGTGAGTCAACTATCTTAGAACCGGGTGAGGAAATATAATATTCTCACACGACCTGACCTCAGCCTCACATAAACTCCTCTCAGCTCAGCTGAGACGAAAAGCCTACAACTAGAAGCCAGGAAATTAAAAAAAAATCATTTCCCTGGTCTGTTTCCTCTTTCCCACATACAAAAAAGTGGACTTTTCTGAGTGATTTACAAGTGTGACATTACAACTCTGAGTTGCCTACCCCCTCTCACACACCCTCTCCCTTCCCCTCCTTAGTTCTTTCCCCCTCCCTGGTTCTTCCCCCTCCTTCCCCTCCCCCTGCCGACATGAGAGAGGTTCAGGCCCCACACGTCGCCTGCACCACGCACAGGGCTGGGCTATATAGACCATCCTTAAGCATGTTGTCCTGCCTCAGCTCTCCACCAAATTGCCGTTCCCACTGGCTTTTTTTTTTTTGGAAGGGGGGGGGGCAGTGCTGCCAGAATACCTCTCTCTATCTCTCTCTCTTTCTCTCTCTATATATCTCTCTCTTAATTCAGATACAGGTACATAGTTCTTCTCAGCAGAGAGAGTCGAAGTGGACTGTCAAGTACTTTGTACCTGTCTTACCCATGTTCTACCAAGTACTCTGTCTGTCTGTCTGTCTGTCTCTCTTTTTCTCTCTCTCTCGCAAACTTGGAGCATAAGCATAAACTTAGCGGTGGACGCTTAAATGCTAAGCTTGTGGGAATGTCTGGGGTTTGCGCGGTGCATAGGTTAATACAATTCCACTAATGCCTTTCACGACTGCAGGAGGCAAGTTTTTTTTGGTCGTCTGCGCATGCGCCCGTTCGCGTTACCCAGTCGCGCATTACCGTACCTCAGCCGTCTCCACCCGGATCTCCACTTACGAGAACGGCAACAGAGGTGCTTGAGGAGGAAGTAAGAGAGAGAGAGAGAGAGAGAGAGAGAGAGAGAGAGAGAGAGAGAGAGAGAGAACTGGCGACTCGAACCGTGGGTCTGCTACCTTGCTTCGTAGTAACCGAGGGTTGTATAGATACGTGTATTTAGCAAATGGAAAGCCCCGGGAAGGTTCAAGGAGAAAGGAATGGCCGCCTTTGATGGTATCCTGTAATTCTTGCCGTAAGGAAAAGTGTTGACGTCCAGCTCTTGGTAAATACGAGAGAAGAAAAATTGTGTTTGTGGAGAAGTCGTGTGTGTGTGTGTGTGTGTGTGTGTGTGTGTGTGTGTGTGTGTGTGTGTGTGTGTGTGTGTGTTTGCAACAACGGGAATATCTGCTCTATTGGAAAAAAACGGGAAGAACTCTCCCCGTTTATTATTCATTGTCTATAAGAACGGAAATGAGTGTTCTTTTATCGTTTATTACCTTGAACAACGGGGATAATTGTTTTGTTTACCGTTTATTAACGGCAACAACGGGAATAGCTGCTCTGTTTACCGTTTCTTAACGACAACAACGGGAATAGCTGCTCTGTTTACCGTTTCTTAACTGCAACAACGGGAATGACTGCTCTGTTTACCGTTTCTTAACTGCAACAACGGGAATGACTGCTCTGTTTACCGTTTCTTAACGGCAACAACGGGAATGACTGCTCTGTTTACCGTTTCTTAACGGCAACAACGGGAATGGCTGCTCTGTTTACTCTTTCATGACTTCAACAACGGGAATGTATACCCTGTTTACCGTTTCTGATCTGTAAGAACAGCAATAACTCTCCCCGTTTTAACGTTCACAGGCAACGTGAACAGGAATACCTACTCTGTTTACCCTCCCTTGTCTGTTTGCTGGACTGTGGAGTGACTCTCCTGTTTACCGTTAGTTGACATTTGCTTCTGTTACTCTCTGTTTACATTTCATGCCTAAAGACCAGTTTATAGGGGTCAAATAATAATAATAATAATAATAATAATAATAATAATAATAATAATAATAATAATAATAATAATAATAATAATAATAATAATGATAATAATAATAATAATAATAATAATAATAATAATAATAATAATAATAATAATAATAATAATATAAATAATAATAATAATAATAATAATAATAATAATAATAATAATAATAATAATAATAATAATAATAATAATAATAATAATAATAATAACAATAATAATAACAATAATAATAATAATAATAATAATAATAATAATAATAATAACAATAATAATAATAATAATAATAATAATAATAATAATAATAATAATAATAATAATAATAATAACAATAATAATAACAATAATAATAATAATAATAATAATAATAATAATAATAATAATAATAATAATAATAATAATAATAATAATAATAATAATAATAATAACAATAATAATAATAATAATAATAATAATAATAATAATAATAATAATAATAAAACGTAGAAATCAAAACCAATAAAAGAAAAAAAAAGCCACTTGGTGACTTTTGTCTCAGTAATACATTTGTCTTCACTTTCTACCTTCCAAAGTTTTATTTAATTTATGACCTGTGTTGTGAAGGTTGGTGAGGTGAGGTGAGGTGAGGTGAGGTGAGGTGAGGTGAGGTGAGGTGAGGTGAGGTGAGGTGAGGTGAGGTGTGGTGAGGTGAGGTGTGGTGAGGTGAGGTGAGGTGAGGTGAGGTGTGGCGAGGTATGGCGAGGTGAGGGGAAGTGAAGTCTACCAACCCATCTACTGTTTCTGATCTACTTCCCAGCTAACTCCCCCCTACACATATTGTCTCCCTCTCCCCTCCCCCCTCTCTCTTTCTCTCCCTCTCCCTTTCTCCCATTAGCCTTCTCTCTGCATCTCTTACTCTCCCCTCACCCTCTTGCCCATCAGGTAGTAACATATGATTACCATCACAGTCAGGTGAGTCAACACATGTATATCCCACCATATAATGTGTGTGTGTAATTGCAAAGTTTGTATATACAATAATTTCGCGAAAATGATTCTGAACCTAACGAAAAAAATACATTTCATTGCGTGTATTTATTATTAAACTATTGTAAACTTATCTAAAATATATTTTGTTGGATTAGGCTCAATAAACTGTGCTTGTTATAATAAGGTTAGGTAAGTTTTCTAACGTTCTTTTGGTATAAAATTATTAAATTTTACATTAACATAAATAAATAAAATATATATATTTAAACGTATAAGAGAAAATTTTAGAAGGGGCTTAATTTTAAACGAGTTGTTGCTAATTGACCAGTTTTACCTATCCGGCACGATTATCCCATAATATGTCTTAGTCTATGGCTTAATTAATGTGGTTTGGGTTCTTTTCTTTTCAGAAGAATTTGCTACCAACTTCTCGCAACCATCCAGCTGTGGTGCTGCGATGCGACTCTCGTCAGTGCTACAACAGCTGTTGTTCTGTAAGGCTATTCCTGCAAGCGTGCTCCGTGAGTGAATGTGGATTCGCCAATTTCTCCCCTTCAGAAAACATGCTCCATTGAGTATCAAGCAGATCGCCGACAATCTGAGCCTAGCAAAGCCAACTGTTGGTGGGGTGTTGAAGAGAGGTGACGACACTGGTGACTGTGGAGCGCTGAGTCGAGGAAGATGTGGAAGAAGACTCAAGACAACACCTTACGATGACAAGGTTATCGTAAGAAAGTGTGAATGATTCCCAAAAGACCCAGCAAAGATCTACAGAGAGAACTGGCTTCAGCTGGCATAAATACTGATTCTTCAACTGCTCGACGAAGGCTTGTTGAAGCTGGCAGGACTGCCAGAAAGATGGAAAGAGAAATGATTATTGACTGCTGATATGAAGGAAAACAACTGTGTTGGGTACTCGATCATGAGGGAGGGACGACAGATGGATGGTGACAAGTTATATTTTGTAGTACATGGGTACAGATCAGTGATAGTGAGGTACATGGGTACAGATCAGTGGTAGTGAAGTACATGGGTACAGAACAGTGGTAGTGAAGTACATGGGTACAGATCAGTGGTAGTGAAGTACATGGGTA
>NC_091339.1:27087432-27107432 GCF_038502225.1 Cherax quadricarinatus
AGGAAGGCAGGAAGGCAGGAAGGCAGGAAGGAAGGCAGGAAGGCAGGAAGGCAGGAAGGCAGGAAGGAAGGCAGGAAGGAAGGAAGGAAGGCAGGAAGGAAGGAAGGAAGGAAGGCAGGAAGGAAGGAAGGAAGGAAGGAAGGAAGGAAGGAAGGAAGGAAGGAAGGAAGGAAGGAAGGCAGGAAGGAAGGAAGGAAGGAAGGAAGGCAGGAAGGAAGGCAGGAAGGAAGGAAGGAAGGCAGGAAGGAAGGAAGGAAGGAAGGCAGGAAGGAAGGAAGGCAGGAAGGCAGGAAGGAAGGAAGGAAGGAAGGAAGGCAGGAAGGAAGGAAGGAAGGAAGGCAGGAAGGAAGGAAGGAAGGAAGGCAGGAAGGAAGGAAGGAAGGAAGGCAGGAAGGAAGGAAGGCAGGAAGGCAGGAAGGAAGGAAGGAAGGAAGGAAGGAAGGCAGGAAGAAAGGAAGGCAGGAAGGCAGGAAGGAAGGAAGGAAGGCAGGAAGGAAGGAAGGAAGGAAGGAAGGAAGGAAGGCAGGAAGGAAGGAAGGAAGGAAGGAAGGAAGGAAGGAAGGAAGGAAGGAAGGAAGGAAGGAAGGCAGGAAGGAAGGAAGGAAGGCAGGAAGGAAGGAAGGAAGGCAGGAAGGAAGGAAGGAAGGCAGGAAGGAAGGAAGGAAGGAAGGAAGGAAGGCAGGAAGGAAGGCAGGAAGGAAGGAAGGAAGGCAGGAAGGAAGGAAGGAAGGCAGGAAGGAAGGAAGGAAGGCAGGAAGGAAGGAAGGAAGGCAGGAAGGAAGGAAGGAAGGAAGGAAGGAAGGAAGGAAGGAAGGAAGGAAGGAAGGAAGGAAGGAAGGAAGGAAGGCAGGAAGGAAGGAAGGAAGGCAGGAAGGAAGGAAGGAAGGAAGGAAGGAAGGAAGGAAGGAAGGAAGGAAGGCAGGAAGGAAGGAAGGAAGGAAGGAAGGAAGGAAGGAAGGAAGGCAGGAAGGAAGGAAGGAAGGCAGGAAGGAAGGAAGGAAGGCAGGAAGGAAGGAAGGAAGGCAGGAAGGAAGGCAGGAAGGAAGGAAGGAAGGAAGGAAGGCAGGAAGGAAGGAAGGAAGGAAGGAAGGAAGGAAGGAAGGAAGGCAGGAAGGAAGGAAGGAAGGAAGGAAGGAAGGAAGGAAGGAAGGAAGGAAGGAAGGCAGGAAGGAAGGCAGGAAGGAAGGAAGGAAGGCAGGAAGGAAGGCAGGAAGGAAGGCAGGAAGGAAGGAAGGAAGGAAGGAAGGAAGGAAGGCAGGAAGGAAGGAAGGAAGGAAGGAAGGAAGGAAGGAAGGAAGGAAGGAAGGCAGGAAGGAAGGAAGGAAGGAAGGAAGGAAGGAAGGAAGGAAGGAAGGAAGGAAGGCAGGAAGGAAGGAAGGAAGGCAGGAAGGAAGGAAGGAAGGAAGGAAGGAAGGAAGGCAGGAAGGAAGGAAGGAAGGAAGGAAGGAAGGAAGGAAGGAAGGAAGGAAGGAAGGAAGGCAGGAAGGAAGGAAGGAAGGCAGGAAGGAAGGAAGGAAGGCAGGCAGGAAGGAAGGAAGGCAGGAAGGAAGGAAGGAAGGCAGGAAGGAAGGAAGGAAGGAAGGAAGGAAGGAAGGCAGGAAGGAAGGAAGGAAGGAAGGAAGGAAGGAAGGAAGGAAGGAAGGAAGGAAGGAAGGCAGGAAGGAAGGAAGGAAGGCAGGAAGGAAGGAAGGAAGGAAGGCAGGAAGGAAGGCGGTGGTCAGCACAATCACTGGTGTTATTGACTCGTTTAACTTGTCATTATCTGCGCAAATCGAATTGCACTGTAGCTCTGCTGCGGCCGTTCCTGTTCTGCTGCGGCCGTTCCTGCGCTGTTGTGGCCCTTCCTGCTCTGGTGCGGCCGTTCCTGCTTTGCTGAGGCCGTTCCTGCTCTGCTGTGGCCATTCCTGCTCTGCTGTGACCGTTCCTGCTCTGCTGCGGCCGTTCCTGCGCTGCTGCGGCCGTTCTTGCTCTGCTGTGACCGTTCCTGCTCTGCTGCGGCCGTTCCTGCGCTGCTGCGGCCGTTCTTGCTCTGCTGCGGCCGTTTCTGCTCTGTTGCGGCCGTTCATGCGCTGTTGTGGACGTTCCTGCTCTGCTGCGGCCGTTCCTGCGCTGCTGCGGCCGTTCCTGCTCTGCTGCGGCCGTTCCTGCTCTGCTGCGGCCGTTCCTGCTCTGCTGCGGCCGTTCCTGCTCTGCTGCGGCCGTTCCTGCGCTGCGGCGGCCGTTCCTGCTCTGCTGCGGCCGTTCCTGCTCTGCTGCGGCCGTTCCTGCTCTGCTGCGGCCGTTCCTGCTCTGCTGCGGCCGTTCCTGCGCTGCGGCGGCAGTTCCTGCGCTGCTGCGGCCGTTCCTGCTCTGCTGCGGCCGTTCCTGCTCTGCTGCGGCCGTTCCTGCTCTGCTGCGGCCGTTCCTGCGCTGCGGCGGCAGTTCCTGCGCTGCTGCGGCCGTTCCTGCTCTGCTGCGGCCGTTCCTGCGCTGCTGCGGCCGTTCCTGCTCTGCTGCGGCCGTTCCTGCTCTGCTGCGGCCGTTCCTGCTCTGCTGCGGCCGTTCCTGCTCTGCTGCGGCCGTTCCTGCGCTGCGGCGGCAGTTCCTGCGCTGTTGTGGCCGTTCCTGCTCTGCTGCGGCACGATTTTATTTATTCGTGAGTGCCTGTCTGCTTGCTGTCACTGTTGGGCAATTGTAGTGCCATTAACTGTGTGTGTGTGTGTGTGTGTGTGTGTGTGTGTGTGTGTGTGTGTGTGTGTGTGTGTGTGTGTGTGTGTGTGTGTGTGTGTGTGTGTGTGTGTGGGTGTGTATGTGTGTATGTATGTGTGTGTGTATGTGTGTGTGTGTGTAGGTGTGTGTGTATGTGTGTGTAGGTGTGTGTATA
This sequence comes from Cherax quadricarinatus, assembly GCF_038502225.1. Taxonomy (NCBI): domain Eukaryota; kingdom Metazoa; phylum Arthropoda; class Malacostraca; order Decapoda; family Parastacidae; genus Cherax; species Cherax quadricarinatus. The sequence goes on from NC_091339.1 coordinate 27,090,296, forward strand.
TGTGTGTGTATGTGTGTATGTGTGTGTGTATGTGTGTGTGTGTGTGTGTGTGTGTGTGTGTGTGTGTTTGTGTGTGTGTGTGTGTGTGTGTGTGTGTGTGTGTGTGTGTGTGTGTGTGTGTGTGTGTGTGTGTGTGTGTGTGTGTGTGTGTGTGTGTATGTGTGTGTGTGTGTGCGTATGTGTTTATGCGTGTGTGTGTGTGTGTGTGTGTGTGTGTGTGTGTGTGTGTGTGTGTGTGTGTGTGTGTGTGTGTGTGTGTGTGTGTGTGTGTGTGTGTGTGTGTGTGTGTGTGTGTGTGTGTGTGTGTATGTGTGTGTTTGTGTGTGTGTGTTTGTGTGTGTGTGTGTGTGTCTGTATGTGTGTGCGTATGTGTGTATATGTGTGTGTGTGTGTGTGTGTGTGTGTGTACTCACTTAATTGTGGTTGGAGGGGTCGAGACTCAGCTCCTGGCCCCGCCAGGAGTGTGTGTGGGGGGATTACATCTCTAGGAAGGCAGGAGGGAAAAAAGGAGGGAAGAAAGCAGGAGGAGGGGAATGGAGGAAGGGGTGTTGCTCTAGGAGGGAGGGGGCAAGGAAGCAGATGTCAGGGAGCCAGGGGAGGGGCAGGGTGCAGACGGAAGGGGGTTGGGCGCAGGGGGGTAAGGGGCAGGGTGCAGACGGAAGGGGGTTGGGCGCAGGGGGGTAAGGGGCAGGGGGGTATCGGGAGGGGGACACGGGGGGCCAGAGGGCCGCTGGCAGGGGGACATCGGGAGGGATTCAGGGGGCAGGGGGCAGGGGTCAGGGGGCGGGGGTCAGGGGTCAGAGGTCAGGGGGCAGGGGTCGGGGGGCAGGGGCAGGGGGCAGGGGGCATGGGGCAGCGGGCAGGGGACAGGGGGTAGGGGGCAGGGGGCCGGGGGCAGGCGGCAGGGGTCAGGGGGCAGGCGGCAGGGGGCAGGGGGCAGGGGTCAGGGGTCAGTGGTCAGGGGTCAGGGGTCAGGGGTCAGGGGTCAGGGGTCAGGGGTCAGGGGTCAGGGGTCAGGGGTCAGGGGTCAGGGGTCAGGGGTCAGGGGTCAGGGGTCAGTGGACAGGGGTCAGGGGTCAGGGGTCAGGGGTCAGGGGTCAGGGGGCAGCGGGCAGGGGGCAGGGGGCAGGGGGCAGGGGGCAGGGGGCAGCGGGCAGGGGGCAGGGGGCAGGGGGCAGGGGGCAGGGGGCAGGGGGCAGCGGGCAGGGGGCAGGGGGCAGGGGGCAGGGGGCAGGGGGCAGGGGTAAGCGGGCAGGGGGCAGGGGACAGGGGGCAGGGGGCAGCGGGCAGCGGGCAGGGGGCAGGGGGCAGGGGTCAGGGGGCAGGGGGCAGGGGTAAGCGGGCAGGGGGCAGGTGGCAGGGGGCAGGGGGCAGGGGGCAGGGGGCAGGGGGCAGGGGGCAGGGGGGGTGTTGCTGGCCTCTCAACTTTCTAGTATAACTAATGTAACAGAAAACGGCCGCAAACCTGTTAAGACCAGTCACACACCTGCTTAATACAGGTGTGTGTGTGTAACACAGGTTTATGTGTGTGTGTGTGTGTGTGTAACACATGTGTGTGTGTGTAACACAGGTTTGTGTGTGTGTGTGTAACACAGGTGTGTGTGTGTAACACAGGTGTGTGTGTGTAACACGGGTGTGTGTGTTTAACACAGGTGTGTGTGTGTGTGTAACACAGGTGTGTGTGTGTAACACAGGTGTGTGTGTGTGTAACACAGGTGTGTGTGTGTGTAACACAGGTGTGTGTGTGTGTAACACAGGTGTGTGTGTAACACAGGTGTGTGTGTGTAACACAGGTGTGTGTGTGTGTAACACAGGTGTGTGTGTGTAACACAGGTGTGTGTGTGTAACACAGGTGTGTGTGTGTAACACAGGTGTGTGTGTGTAACACAGGTGTGTGTGTGTGTAACACAGGTGTGTGTGTGTAACACAGGTGTGTGTGTGTAACACAGGTGTGTGTGTGTAACACAGGTATGTACGTAACACAGGTGTGTGTGTGTGTGCGCATAACATAGATGTGTACATAACACAGGTGCTTAATTAACAGGTGTGCGTAACTTTCCATTAATGGCACCGTGAAACCTGGACGAGAAAAGGTCATAGAGGGGGGGAAAGGCCAAACAACAGTGTTAAAAGGCCACAGAGGGCGGTAAAAGGTAAAGAAGGGCTGTAAAAGGTCATAAAGGGCGGAAAAAGGCCAGAAAAGAGCGGTAAATGATCATAAAAGGCGGAAAAGGGTAGAAAAACGGGGGAAAGGAAAAGAAAATGGCCATGAAGTGGCTGAAAAAAGGCATAAAAGCTCAGAAGAAGAGCATAAAAGGGCTGAAAAAGGCATAAAAGGGCTGAAAAAGGCATAAAAGGGCTGAAAAAAGGCATAAAAGGGCTGAAAAAGGCATAAAAGGGCTGAAAAAGGCATAAAAGGGCTGAAAAAAGGCATAAAAGGGCTGAAAAAGAGCATAAAAGGGCTGAAAAAAGGCATAAAAGGGCTGAAAAAAGGCATAAAAGAGCTGAAAAAAGGCATAAAAGGGCTGAAAAAAGGCATAAAAGGGCTGAAAAAAGGCATAAAAGGGCTGAAAAAAGGCATAAAAGGGCTGAAAAAAGGCATAAAAGGGCTGAAAAAAGGCATAAAAGGGCTGAAAAAAGGCATAAAAGGGCTGAAAAAAGGCATAAAAGGGCTGAAAAAAGGCATAAAAGGGCTGAAAAAAGGCATAAAAGGGCTGAAAAAACATTTCTTTTGTTTTGACTTGGAAAATGATATTTTAATAGATGATTTTTATGAGTATTTTTCTGTCAGTGTTTGTTGAGTGTTTGTTTTAGCTTGTTTGTTGAGTGTTTGTTTTAGCTTGTTTGTTGAGTGTTTGTTTTAGCTTGTTTGTTGAGTGTTTGTTTTAGCTTGTTTGTTGAGTGTTTGTTTTAGCTTGTTTGTTGAGTGTTTGCTTAGCTTGTTTGTTGAGTGTTTGTTTTAGCTTGTTTGTTGAGTGTTTGTTTTAGCTTGTTTGTTGAGTGTTTGTTTTAGCTTGTTTGTTGAGTGTTTGTTTTAGCTTGTTTGTTGAGTGTTTGTTTTAGCTTGTTTGTTGAGTGTTTGTTTTAGCTTGTTTGTTGAGTGTTTGTTTTAGCTTGTGTGTTGAGTGTTTGTTTTAGCTTGTTTGTTGAGTGTTTGTTTTAGCTTGTTTGTTGAGTGTTTGTTTTAGCTTGTTTGTAGAGTGTTTGTTTTAGCTTGTTTGTTGAGTGTTTGTTTAGCTTGTTTGTTGAGTGTTTGTTTACCTTGTTTGTTGAGTGTTTGTTTAGCTTGTTTGTTGAGTGTTTGTTTTAGCTTGTTTGTTGAGTGTTTGTTTTAGCTTGTTTGTTGAGTGTTTGTTCTAGCTTGTTTGTTGAGTGTTTGTTTTAGCTTGTTTGTAGAGTGTTTGTTTTAGCTTGTTTGTTGAGTGTTTGTTTAGCTTGTTTGTTGAGTGTTTGTTTACCTTGTTTGTTGAGTGTTTGTTTAGCTTGTTTGTTGAGTGTTTGTTTTAGCTTGTTTGTTGAGTGTTTGTTTTAGCTTGTTTGTTGAGTGTTTGTTTTAGCTTGTTTGTTGAGTGTTTGTTTTAGCTTGTTTGTTGAGTGTTTGTTTTAGCTTGTTTGTTGAGTGTTTGTTTTAGCTTGTTTGTTGAGTGTTTGTTTTAGCTTGTTTGTTGAGTGTTTGTTTTAGCTTGTTTGTTGAGTGTTTGTTTTAGCTTGCTTGTAGAGTGTTTGTTTTAGCTTGTTTGTTGAGTGTTTGTTTTAGCTTGTTTGTTGAGTGTTTGTTTTAGCTTGCTTGTTGAGTGTTTGTTTTAGCTTGTTTGTTGAGTGTTTGTTTTAGCTTGTTTGTAGAGTGTTTGTTTTAGCTTGTTTGTTGAGTGTTTGTTTAGCTTGTTTGTTGAGTGTTTGTTTACCTTGTTTGTTGAGTGTTTGTTTAGCTTGTTTGTTGAGTGTTTGTTTTAGCTTGTTTGTTGAGTGTTTGTTTTAGCTTGTTTGTTGAGTGTTTGTTTTAGCTTGTTTGTTGAGTGTTTGTTTTAGCTTGTTTGTTGAGTGTTTGTTTTAGCTTGTTTGTTGAGTGTTTGTTTTAGCTTGTTTGTAGAGTGTTTGTTTTAGCTTGTTTGTTGAGTGTTTGTTTTAGCTTGTTTGTTGAGTGTTTGTTTTAGCTTGTTTGTTGAGTGTTTGTTTTAGCTTGTTTGTTGAGTGTTTGTTTTAGCTTGTTTGTTGAGTGTTTGTTTTAGCTTGTTTGTTGAGTGTTTGTTTTAGCTTGTTTGTTGAGTGTTTGTTTTAGCTTGTTTGTTGAGTGTTTGTTTTAGCTTGTTTGTTGAGTGTTTGTTTTAGCTTGTTTGTAGAGTGTTTGTTTTAGCTTGTTTGTTGAGTGTTTGTTTTAGCTTGTTTGTTGAGTGTTTGTTTTAGCTTGTTTGTTGAGTGTTTGTTTTAGCTTGTTTGTTGAGTGTTTGTTTTAGCTTGTTTCTAGAGTGTTTGTTTTAGCTTGTTTGTTGAGTGTTTGTTTAGCTTGTTTGTTGAGTGTTTGTTTACCTTGTTTGTTGAGTGTTTGTTTAGCTTGTTTGTTGAGTGTTTGTTTTAGCTTGTTTGTTGAGTGTTTGTTTTAGCTTGTTTGTTGAGTGTTTGTTTTAGCTTGTTTGTTGAGTGTTTGTTTTAGCTTGTTTGTAGAGTGTTTGTTTTAGCTTGTTTGTTGAGTGTTTGTTTAGCTTGTTTGTTGAGTGTTTGTTTACCTTGTTTGTTGAGTGTTTGTTTAGCTTGTTTGTTGAGTGTTTGTTTTAGCTTGTTTGTTGAGTGTTTGTTTTAGCTTGTTTGTTGAGTGTTTGTTTTAGCTTGTTTGTTGAGTGTTTGTTTTAGCTTGTTTGTTGAGTGTTTGTTTTAGCTTGTTTGTTGAGTGTTTGTTTTAGCTTGTTTGTTGAGTGTTTGTTTTAGCTTGTTTGTTGAGTGTTTGTTTTAGCTTGCTTGTAGAGTGTTTGTTTTAGCTTGTTTGTTGAGTGTTTGTTTTAGCTTGTTTGTTGAGTGTTTGTTTTAGCTTGTTTGTTGAGTGTTTGTTTTAGCTTGTTTGTAGAGTGTTTGTTTTAGCTTGTTTGTTGAGTGTTTGTTTTAGCTTGTTTGTTGAGTGTTTGTTTTAGCTTGTTTGTTGAGTGTTTGTTTTAGCTTGTTTGTTGAATGTTTGTTTGTTGTGTGCTTTGTTATATATTGTGTGTTTGTTGAGTGTTTTGTTGTATATTGCGTGTTTTGAGTGTTTGATGAGTGTGTGTGTGTTTGTCACGTGTTAGTTGTGTATTTGTTATATGGTTGCTGTGCATTTGTTCTGTGTTTGTTGTTTGTTGTGTGTTTATCATGTGTTTACTGAGCATTATTGTGTTTATGTGTTTGCTATGTTTGTGTTGTTTGGTCCATCTTGAGGCAGGGTAGGTAGGTCAGGGTAGGTAGGTCAGGGTAGGTAGGTCAGGGTAGGTAGGTCAGGGTAGGTAGGTCAGGGTAGGTAGGTCAGGGTAGGTAGATCAAAGTAGGTAGGTAGGTCAGGGTAGGTAGGTCAGGGTAGGTAGGTCAGGGTAGGTAGGTCAGGGTAGATAGGTCAGGGTAGGTAGGTCAGGGTAGATAGGTCAGGGTAGGTAGGTCAGGGTAGGTAGGTCAGGGTAGATAGGTCAGGGTAGGTAGGTCAGGGTAGGTAGGTCAGGGTAGGTAGGTCAGGGTAGATAGGTCAGGGTAGGTAGGTCAGGGTAGGTAGGTCAGGGTAGGTAGGTCAGGGTAGGTAGGTCAGGGTAGGTAGGTCAGGGTAGGTAGGTCAAGGTAGGTAGGTAGGTCAGGGTAGGTAGGTCAAAGTAGGTAGGTCAGGGAAGGTAGGTCAGGGTAGGTAGGTCAGGGTAGGTAGGTCAGGGTAGGTAGGTCAAAGTAGGTAGGTCAGGGTAGGTAGGTCAGGGTAGGTAGGTCAGGGTAGGTAGGTCAGCGTTGGTAGGTCAGGGGTAGGTAGGTCAGGGTAGGTAGGTCAGGGTAGGTAGGTCAGGGTAAGTAGGTCTGGGTAGGTAGGTCAGGGGTTGGTAGGTCAGGGTAGGTAGGTCAGGGTAGGTAGGTCAGGAGTAGGTAACTCAGGGGCAGGTAGGTCAGGGTAGGTAGGTCAGGGTAGATAGGTCAGGGTAGGTAGGTCAGGGGTAGGTAGGTCAGGGTAGATAGGTCAGGGTAGGTAGGTCTGGGTAGGTAGGTCAGGGTAGGTAGGTCAGGGTAGGTATGTCAGGGTAGGTAGGTCAGGGTAGGTAGGTCAGGGTAGGTAGGTCAAAGTAGGTAGGTCAGGGTAGGTAGGTCAGGGTAGGTAGGTCAGGATAGGTAGGTCAGGGTTGGTAGGTCAGGGGTAGGTAGGTCAGGGTAGGTAGGTCAGGGGTAGATAGGTCAGGGTAGGTAGGCCAGGGTAGGTAAGTCAGGGTAGGTAGGTCAGGGTAAGTAGGTCTGGGTAGGTAGGTCAGGGTAGGTAGGTCAGGGTAGGTAGGTCAAAGTAGGTAGGTCAGGGTAGGTAGGTCAGGGTAGGTAGGTCAGGGTAGGTAGGTCAGGATAGGTAGGTAGGTCAGGGTAGGTAGGTCAGGGTAGGTAGGTCAAAGTAGGTAGGTCAGGGTAGGTAGGTCAAAGTAGGTAGGTCAGGGTAGGTAGGTCAGGATAGGTAGGTAGGTCAGGGTAGGTAGGTCAGGGTAGGTAGGTCAAAGTAGGTAGGTCAGGGTAGGTAGGTCAGGGTAGGTAGGTCAGGGTAGGTAGGTCAGGGTAGGTAGGTCAAAGTAGGTAGGTCGGGGTAGGTAGGTCAGGGTAGGTAGGTCAGAGTAGGTAGGTCAGCGTTGGTAGGTCAGGGGTAGGTAGGTCAGGATAGGTAGGTCAGGGTAAGTAGGTCAGGGTAAGTAGGTCTGGGTAGGAAGGTCAGGGGTTGGTAGGTCAGGGTAGGTAGGTCATGGTAGGTAGGTCAGGAGTAGGTAACTCAGGGGCAGGTAGGTCAGGGTAGGTAGGTCAGGGTAGATAGGTCAGGGTAGGTAGGTCAGGGGTAGGTAGATCAGGGTAGGTAGGTCAAGGTAGGTAGGTCAGGGTAGGTAGGTCAGGGTAGGTACGTCTGGTATGACTGCAAAAGATGCCCTTATTTCCGCCAGTTAAGTCGCCTCAAAGTCCATCAACCTTTCGGCTTATTTCACCAGTAAATTACTCGATTTTTGTACCTATTTTAGGGCACTGGTAGTACCAAGATGGAACAAAAGTGTAGCTGATTTCCGAGAGCGTCTTCCGTACTAATGGTTGGTGGTAGTGAACGACCGGTCATCGTATTCAACCGTCAGGTTGTCCCAAAGTCGCTTACTTAGCCAATTACTCAATAAAATGATGTTCCAAATTCAGAACGGAGGCCAGAAAGAGCACCCTGTATCGTCCCCCCAATTACTACAGCAGCTTTCACTCTGGCTATTACTGCATAGTGTTCAGTCCCTTAGCCTGGATGGAAGGTGTTCAGTTCTTTAGCCTGGATGGAAGGTGTTCAGTTCTTTAGCCTAGATGGAAGGTGTTCAGTCCATTAGCCTAGATGGAAGGTGTTCAGTTCCTTAGCCTAGATGGAAGGTGTTCAGTTCCTTAACCTAGATGGAAGGTGTTCAGTTCCTTAGCCTAGATGGAAGGTGTTCAATTCCTTAGCCTAGATGGAAGGTGTTCAGTTCCTTAGCCTAGATGGAAGGTGTTCAGTTCCTTAGCCTAGATGGAAGGTGTTCAGTTCCTTAGCCTAGATGGAAGGTGTTCAGTTCCTTAGCCTAGATGGAAGGTGTTCAATTCCTTAGCCTAGATGGAAGAAGTTTACTCCCTCGCTGTTGATCCGCTTGAAAGAGAGAGACAAGAGGCTGGAGACACACACACACACACACACATGGGTGTTAGTCGACTGGTGTGGGTCGCATCCTGGGGGACAAGATTAAGGACCCCAATGGAAATAAGTTAGACAGTCCTCGATGACGCACTGACTTTCTTGGGTTATCCTGGGTGGCAAACCCTCCGGGGTTAAAAATCCGAACGAAATCTTATCTTATCTTATCTTATCTCACACACACACAGGAACCAAAGGACAGGTTCGGCACTAAGGAGGACCCTCACATTTGCTACGACCCAACATTCTTCACATATAAACACTCAAACGTGTGAATAACTACGTTCCTACCTACAAGAGAATATCCTACTGTCACTGTATGTAATTCCTCGTTTACAAGCGTATAATACACATGGCTGTATTAAATTGTATGAGTATAGAAATATATGATTTATTAAGTCATAAACCCTGTTAAATTTATGTATAAAAAAAGGTATGCAAGACTTTTGTATTTTGAAAACTAAAAGTGACGAAGGACCAAAAAACAGAAAGAGGTTTGGAATCACGTTTAAAACGTGTTTTGGAAAGGGAAAAATAGGGTTTTATTCTTTGATGAGAACCTGAATGTTGAATGTTGCTGACCAGTGTTGTTGTGAATGTTGCTGACCAGTGTTGTTGTGAATGTTGTTGACCAGTGTTGTTGTGAATGTTGTTGACCAGTGTTGTAGTGAATGTTGCTGACCAGTGTTGTAGTGAATGTTGCTGACCAGTGTTGTTGTGAATGTTGCTGACCAGTGTTGTTGTGAATGTTGCTGACCTGTGTTGTTGTGAATGTTGCTGACCAGTGTTGTTGTGAATGTTGCTGACCAGTGTTGTTGTGAATGTTGCTGACCAGTGTTGTTGTGAATGTTGCTGGCCAGTGTTGTTGTGAATGTTGCTGACCTGTGTTGTTGTGAATGTTGCTGACCAGTGTTGTTGTGAATGTTGCTGGCCAGTGTTGTTGTGAATGTTGCTGACCTGTGTTGTTGTGAATGTTGCTGACCAGTGTTGTTGTGAATGTTGCTGACCAGTGTTGTTATGAATGTTGCTGACCAGTGTTGTGAATGTTGCTGACCTGTGTTGTTATGAATGTTGCTGACCTGTGTTGTTATGAATGTTGCTGACCAGTGTTGTGAATGTTGCTGACCAGTGTTGTTATGAATGTTGCTGACCAGTGTTGTGAATGTTGCTGACCTGTGTTGTTGTGAATGTTGCTGACCAGTGTTGTTGTGAATGTTGCTGACCAGTGTTGTTATGAATGTTGCTGACCAGTGTTGTGAATGTTGCTGACCTGTGTTGTTGTGAATGTTGCTGACCAGTGTTGTTATGAATGTTGCTGACCAGTGTTGTGAATGTTGCTGACCAGTGTTGTTGTGAATGTTGCTGACCTGTGTTGTTGTGAATGTTGCTGACCAGTGTTGTGAATGTTGCTGACCTGTGTTGTTGTGAATGTTGCTGACCAGTGTTGTGAATGTTGCTGACCAGTGTTGTTATGAATGTTGCTGACCAGTGTTGTGAATGTTGCTGACCAGTGTTGTTATGAATGTTGCTGACCAGTGTTGTGAATGTTGCTGACCTGTGTTGTTGTGAATGTTGCTGACCAGTGTTGTTGTGAATGTTGCTGACCAGTGTTGTTGTGAATGTTGCTGACCAGTGTTGTTGTGAATGTTGCTGACCAGTGTTGTTGTGAATGTTGCTGACCAGTGTTGTTGTGAATGTTGCTGACCAGTGTTGTTGTGAATGTTGCTGACCAGTGTTGTTGTGAATGTTGCTGACCAGTGTTGTAGTGAATGTTGCTGACCAGTGTTGTTGTGAATGTTGTTGACCAGTGTTGTTGTGAATGTTGCTGACCTGTGTTGTTGTGAATGTTGCTGACCAGTGTTGTTGTGAATGTTGCTGACCAGTGTTGTTGTGAATGTTGCTGACCAGTGTTGTTGTGAATGTTGCTGACCAGTGTTGTTGTGAATGTTGCTGACCAGTGTTGTAGTGAATGTTGCTGACCAGTGTTGTTGTGAATGTTGTTGACCAGTGTTGTTGTGAATGTTGCTGACCAGTGTTGTTGTGAATGTTGTTGACCAGTGTTGTTGTGAATGTTGTTGACCAGTGTTGTAGTGAATGTTGTTGACCAGTGTTGTTGTGAATGTTGTTGACCAGTGTTGTAGTGAATGTTGCTGACCAGTGTTGTTGTGAATGTTGTTGACCAGTGTTGTAGTGAATGTTGTTGACCAGTGTTGTTGTGAATGTTGCTGACCAGTGTTGTTGTGAATGTTGTTGACCAGTGTTGTTGTGAATGTTGCTGACCAGTGTTGTAGTGAATGTTGTTGACCAGTGTTGTTGTGAATGTTGCTGACCAGTGTTGTTGTGAATGTTGCTGACCAGTGTTGTTGTGAATGTTGCTGACCAGTGTTGTAGTGAATGTTGCTGACCAGTGTTGTTGTGAATGTTGCTGACCAGTGTTGTGAATGTTATTAATGTTGCTTAAACTGACTGTTAAGAGAATGTTAACCAAATGTTAAATGATTGTTATCACAGTACCAACAATACCGTTCACTGTACCAACAGTATCGTTCACTGTACCAACAGTATCGTTCACTGTACCAACAATACCGTTCACTGTACCAACAGTATCGTTCACTGTACCAACAGTATCGTTCACTGTACCAACAATACCGTTTACTGTACCAACAGTATCGTTCACTGTACCAACAGTATCGTTCACTGTACCAACAATACCGTTCACTGTACCAACAGTATCGTTCACTGTACCAACAGTCCAACAGTACCTTCCACTGAACCAACAGTACCCTTCACCGAACCAACAGAACCGTTCACTGAACCAACAGTACCCTTCACTGTACCAACAGTACTGTTGAATGGCTCCCCCTGTATGAACAATTCGTTCCGGCGGGGTAAATAATATGTACAATTGGTCCGGAGTCCAGCCAGTTCACGACCAGGGACCTCAGGGACCCCAGGGACCCCTGGGACCCCAGGGACCCCAGGGACCCCAGGGACCCCAGGGACCCCAGGAACCCCAGGGATCCCAGGGACCCCAGGGACCCCAGGGATCCCAGGGACCCAAAGGGACCAACAGGGGGGACCCCAGGAACGCCCCTTCCTTACCCCCTGCGTTCCCCAGAGATGTTTACCGAGTGCGTAACACCCCCCCCCACGGACAAAGATACGCATTGCGAATGGAATCAGTTGACGCTGTGTCCCTCAGGGCGTAGTGTGTGTGTGTGTGTGTGTGTGTGTGTGTGTGTGTGTGTGTGTGTGTGTGTGTGTGTGTGTGTGTGTGTGTGCTCGCCTATTTGTGGTTGCAGGGGTCGATTCACAGCTCTTGGCCCTCGCCTCTTCGCTGTGTGTGTGTCTCTCTCTCTCTCTGGACCTTCCTATTAACCGATCATACCAGTTATCCGAACATATATCGCTCTACATGCTTCACTTATCCGGACAGGTAACCGGTTAACCAATGTAGGTATCTGTTACCGCCTGTGTAGGTGTTATATATGTTAATAACCAATTAACGTTAATTCACCTGTTACTACCCCCGTGGTCAGGTCCCAGACCAGGCCTCCTGGGCGCTGGCTTGATCGACCAAGCTGTTGGTGTTGACCGCAAGTAGTCCAACGTAGTCACGTTACTTCTTGAAGAGAGCCAGGGGATTGTTGGCAATTCGCCTTATGTATGAAAGGAAGGCGTTGAAGAGTCGTGGTTCCTTTACACTTATTGAGTTCTCCCTCAGTGTACACGTCGCTCCCATTGTTTTTCACTGGAGGTATCTTACAACGTCTGCTAATTCTCTTGCTCTCATATGTAGTGACTTGTGTGTGCAGGTTTGGGATCAGTCCCTCCAGTATCTTCCAGGTGTAGATTATGAGGTATCTTCCCTAGCCTTCGTTCTCAGGAGTACAGTTCTAGGAACTTCAATACTTCCAGTAATTTAGGTGCTTGACTAAGTTTATACAAGTAGTGAAGGCTCTCTGAACGTTCTCCAGCTCTGAAATTTCTCCTGCCTTGAAGGTGGTCGTTAAGACACAACAATATTCCAGCCTAAAGAGAACCAGTGACTTGAAGAGTACCATCACTGGCTTGGCGTCTCTTGTTTTGAAAGTTCTAGTTATCCAACTAATCAATTTTCTCGTAGTGGAGATAACAACATTTTTGTGCTCCTTCAACATGAGATCTTCTGACCTTATCACTCCCAGGTCTTACACAATAAATTTACGCTCTACTGACAACATTATTTCCTCACAGAACATCGTAGTGTTGACAGTGGCGCACTAGAAGACTTAGTTTACGTCAGCTTGGAGGCTAGCTGTGGCACCTATGGCTGCTACGGTGCTATGGTTTATGTCAGATATGAGAATGAGAAAGAGAAGTGGGGAGAGAACTGTGCCTTGGGGAGACACAGCTTTTCACTGTAGCAGCCACAGGATTCACTCTGTTTACTGTTACTCTTCGAGTTCTATGTGTTAGGGAGTTAAATATCTATATACCTGTCTGCCTTTATTAATGACCCACGAAGCACATGTGAAGGTGTTGACCACTAGCTTATATATACACGAGAGAGAGAGAGAGAGAGAGAAAGAGAGAGAGAGAGAGAGAGAGAGAGAGAGAGAGAGAGAGAGAGAGAGAGAGAGAGAGAGAGAGAGGGAGAGAGATCATTTGAGATCATATATACCCAGGATGACTCGAGTATGGAACACATTCGTACAGCATAATGATGTCAACGAGATAAAGTCAGTTGATCAAATGAAAATGCTGGCCCGCAGATGGCTCCAACTTCATCCTGTTTCCTACTTGTATGTCTCATAACAATAAAAATGCTTTCAAATGAGCTGATGTAGGTAACAGCTCTTAGCTTGCCAATAAAGTTAGGAATCCTTAACCTGTAAATAGCTTGTCAATAAAGCTAGGGATCCTTAACCTTGTCAAACCCTGTGCAAAAGAGAGAGAGAGAGAGAGAGAGAGAGAGAGAGAGAGAGAGAGAGAGAGAGAGAGAGAGAGAGAGAGAGAGAGAGAGGACAATAATAGCCTCCCCAGGAAAAAAAGAAATATTTCATATCTCTCACATATAAAGTGGCAATGTCACATAAAACGACTCCCATTTTTTCTCTTTTGGCCACAGGTAATTATAATCCTTAATATAATTAACCGGCAAGTCCGAGGGTAATTAATCTGTAATGTAATAAGTCTGAAAGTCGGGAGGTTAATTATGACACCTGGTAACCGCACCTAAACACACGCCTCCGAGCGCCCGGATTATCCGCCTTTGTTTTACGAGCGCTCGGAGGTAATTGGTCGTTTGTGCTGAGGAAGCCAATTGAGAGGCCTCTCAGCTGGTACATAAACCAGTCAGTTAGTTCTTGTTTGATGTGGGACTTACTCAGTCGACCCCTAAACCAGTCAATCAGTCCTTGTTTGACGTGGGACTTACTCAGCTGGTACATAAACTAGTCAGTTCTTGTTTGATGTCGGACTTACTCAGCTGGTATATAAACCAGTCAGTTAGTCCTTGTTTGACGTGGGAGTCACCTCAGTCGCTACCTAAACCATCAACCTATCCCAAGTCGAACTGGGCTCTCACGTTAGTCACTTCATAAATCATGTCTCTCTTAGAGACATAATTACGACGTACAAGATACTAACAGAATGCAACGAGGGGGATATAGGAACAGACTGAAATACGAGGCAAGAAGGAGACACAGATGGATGATAAAAAAACAACAGGAATGAGAAGCACTTACATCAGGAAATGCTTCTTAGGTTTTTAGTGGAAAGCAAGTGGGATGAGATGGGTGAGGAGGTGACGGAGAGACACTCCTCATACAAACACATACACAGTTTAAAGGGAAGGTATGACAGGGTTCACGAGCACGGGAAAGCAAGCAACGCAGTGCTCACACCTGTAATATTCTGCTGTATGAGAGTTATGTATATTTTAATAATGTCTTGCATGCCAGACTAGCCAACTCTTTACTTTACAAAGACAAACGCAGCAGCACAAGTCTTCATTATAGGAGGCAAAGAGACTTCTTTCTGCAGGGAAAATTATGAATCAAGTTCACCAGCAGACAGCTTGCGTTGCTCTTTGTGTGTCGTTGTTAGGGGAAAATCCTTGCGTCTGCTACCAAGCCAGAGCCTCTGCTACCAAGCCAGGGCCTCTGCTACCAAGCCAGGGCCTCTGCTACCAAGCCAGAGCCTCTGCTACCAAGCCAGGGCCTCTGCTACCAAGCCAGGGCCTCTGCTACCAAGCAGACTTCTCTCAAGTTATGATCAAGTTCACCAGCGAATTGTTTGCTGTTTCGTGTGTCGTTGTTAGGGGAAAATCCTTGCGTCTGCTACCAAGCCAGAGCCTCTGCTACCAAGCCAGGGCCTCTGCTGCCAAGCCAGGGCCTCTGCTGCCAAGCCAGGGCCTCTGCTACCAAGCCAGGGCCTCTGCTGCCAAGCCAGGGCCTCTGCTACCAAGCCAGGCCCTCTGCTGCCAAGCCAGGGCCTTCTGTAGGAGGTAAACCATCTCGCAATCTTACTCCTAGTATTCTTTTGTCTGGAAATTTGTTGCAAAAATAACCCCACCTCCACTGAAAAAAAGGCCATTTCGCACATTCATATATTTACAGTGTGCATGAGAAATACTTGTTACAGCACAGAACACATGAATGACACAGATACATGAACCTCAAAGACACTCAAGGAATAAAGTATTCGACTCTCTCGCACACGATCAGGTGAACATGGAACGCACGTGTGTGCAGACAGCAACTGGTCAAGACTGTACGCAAACTAGCGTGTAGACATCTACAAGGTAAATAAGACACAAGGTGTATTGAATCCTAAAACAAGCTTAGTCCACCAAGCCGTGTAAATAGTAAGTTCACTCGCTAGACAGAAAAAAGAGAACGTCAAGTGAACGTCAACCCCAAGATAATGGACGTAGGAGGGCAATCTGATCATACAAGACCATCCAAAGTGTAAGGTTCGAAACACACGCCAGAGCAGCAATGTCTCACACTCAGAATACAGTAAATTCACAAGTGACCCAGTGCAGACACTAAGTCGACAATGACAGTGTTAGACGTGTGTTCATGAATGTAGCAGCCGTCACTCTGGGCATCGTTCAGAGTATCCATAAAAGCAATGCTACTACGAACACACATCCTTCATTATGTCTTCGTGCGCTTGATTTGCGCACCTTGTCATGTTCGAACATAGTCTTATAGTGGCGTCACGATTACGTCCTGTTTAAACAAGTGTGTCCTGCTTTACAGGTAATAGCCTCTGTGAGTGTCTCAGGACTTATACACTTATCCTGTGTGGACAGACTGTGAACCCAAGAGGAACACACTCAGTCTGGGTGTTGTTAACCGTTACTTACGTCTGGTCTATTGGACTCTAATTCTGCGTTGTCTGGTGTGGATCCAGTCTCAGCAAGAGTGTTTTGCCTGGACTTGCTGGGTAGTGAGTGGATGCAGGACTTAATGCACTTCTGTTTGCCTTCTTAGTGTCTTCACATTGTGTCTTGAGAAACTTGTCCTTGGCTAGATGGTATCTACACACACACACACACACACACACACACACAAACAGTGTTTGTGCTTGAAGACGTGTACTAGTGAGCTACAAACCTTCATAAAAGTACTGATCTTAAGAGTTGATGTATAAGGTGATGTATATTTTTAAGGTAATAAATCCGGCGTTACACACAGGATAATTAATATACAAGTGTTGATCTTCCAAACACAGGCTTACAAACATGCATTTCTTCATTTACACACTTCATTTACGTACTACCTATTTACACTCAATGGATCTTTTACACTGTGTGTACCGTGTTGCATAAAGTACACATGAGTATTTATTGAAGCATGGAGTGGTAGGAAAAGTAGAGTATTGAAAGAGCCTCGAGGAGGACTCCAGATATCTTTTCCTCGCAGCATCTTTTATCAACTTCTTTGGGCAAGATGTGTCTATTCAGTAAAGATGTGTGCGTCTTGCCTTTCTTCCTCTTCTACTACACACACCAGACGAAACATCTGACGGTTCAAACACGTTTCGCTCATAAGAGAGGCAAGCATGTCTTACAGTACCTGAGATGCGGACCTGGAGTGACCTGGTCCGACGTACTCTTGACCCACCGCGAGGCCTGGTCACAGACCGGGCCGCGGAGGGGGAGGGGGGGAGTTGACCCCTCGAAAAACTCTCCAGGTATACAGGTACTCTCATATACTTCAGGTATACTCGTGTTCATTTGCCAGCGTTGTATAGGTGTATAACGTTGTATAATAAAGGTATGCTCCACACTGTATATGTTTTAAATTGTAGAGAGAGAGAAGAGAGAAAGAGAGAGAGAGAGAGAGAGAGAGAGAGAGAGAGAGAGCTCAGTGTGTGGTGCAGACTACTTGACCCTTGTTTACAAACCTCAGTGTTGCCACACCCTTCACACAGTGTTACCAACCTCACTACAGTGATACAAAACTCCCTGTAGTGTTACCAACTTGCTTTCAATGTTACTAACCTACACACAGTGTTACCAACCTTCAGTGTTACCGACCTACACACAGTGTTAAAAACCTTCAGTGTTACCGACCTACACACAGTGTTACCGACCTACACACAGTGTTACCAACCTTCAGCGTTACCGACCTACACACAGTGTTACCAACCTTCAGTGTAACCGACTTACACACAGTGTTACCGACCTACACACAGTGTTATTGACCTACACACAGTGTTACTGACCTACACACAGTGTTACCAACCTTCATTGTTACCGACCTACACACAGTGTTACCGACCTACACACAGTGTTACCGACCTACACACAGTGTTACCGACCTAGACACAGTGTTACCGACCTTCACACAGTGTTACCGACCTACACACAGTCTTACCGACCTGCACACAGTCTTACCGACCTACACACAGTCTTACCGACCTACACACAGTCTTACCGACCTACACACAGTGTTACCAACCTTCAGTGTTACCGACCTACACACAGTGTTACCAATATAAACACAGTGTTACCAAGCTTCAGTGTTACCAACCTACACACACTGCTACTAAGCTTCGGTACTACCAACCTACACACACAGTGTTACCAAGCTTCAGTGTTACCAACCTACACACAGTGTTACTAACCTCTATGCAGTTTTACCAACTTATATACAATGTTACCAACCTTTAAAAAGCTTTACGAAGCTATAACCAGTTTTACCAACCATCAAGCAGTATTACCAATTTATAACCAAAGTTACCAACCCCCAACAAATTTTACCGACCTCC
>NC_091339.1:27109932-27132432 GCF_038502225.1 Cherax quadricarinatus
CAATAATAATAATAATAATAATAATAATAACAATAATAATAATAATAATAATAATAATAATAATAATAATAATAATAATAATAACAACAATAATAATAATAATAATAATAATAATAACAATAATAATAATAATAATAATAATAATAATAATAATAATAATAATAATAACAACAATAACAATAATAATAATAATAATAATAATAATAATAATAACAATAACAATAATAATAATAATAATAATAATAATAATAATAATAATAATAATAATAATAATAATAATAATAACAATAATAATAATAATAATAATAACAATAATAATAATAATAATAATAATAATAACAATAACAATAACAATAATAATAATAATAACAATAACAATAATAATAATAATAATAATAATAATAATAACAATAATAATAATAATAATAATAATAAAAATAACAATAACAATAATAATAATAACAATAATAATAATAATAATAATAATAATAATAATAATAATAATAATAATAATAATAATAATAATAATAATAATAACAATAATAATAATAATAATAATCACAAGGCAGGTGGTTTTCATGCTTATTATGGTGACGTAAGTTGTGGACGATGTTTGGTCCAGTGTAGAGCTTGAGCAAGGTCCACACTGGACCAGCAAGCTCCACACTGGACCAGCAAGCTTCACACTGGACCAGCAAGCTTCACACTGGACCAGCAAGCTTCACACTGGACCAGCAAGCTCCACACTGGACCAGCAAGCTTCACACTGGACCAGCAAGCTTCACACTGGACCAGCAAGCTCGACACTGGACCAGTAAGCTTCACACTGGACCAGCAAGCTTCACACTGGACCAGCAAGCTTCACACTGGACCAGCAAGCTTCACACTGGACCAGCAAGCTCCACACTGGACCAGCAAGCTTCACACTGGACCAGCAAGCTTCACACTGGACCAGCAAGCTCGACACTGGACCAGTAAGCTTCACACTGGACCAGCAAGCTCCACACTGGACCAGCAAGCTTCACACTGGACCAGCAAGCTTCACACTGGACCAGCAAGCTTCACACTGGACCAGCAAGCTCCACACTGGACCAGCAAGCTTCACACTGGACCAGCAAGCTTCACACTGGACCAGCAAGCTCGACACTGGACCAGTAAGCTTCACACTGGACCAGCAAGCTCCACACTGGACCAGCAAGCTTCACACTGGACCAGCAAGCTTCACACTGGACCAGCAAGCTCCACACTGGACCAGCAAGCTTCACACTGGACCAGCAAGCTTCACACTGGACCAGCAAGCTCGACACTGGACCAGTAAGCTTCACACTGGACCAGCAAGCTTCACACTGGACCAGCAAGCTTCACACTGGACCAGCAAGCTCCACACTGGACCAGCAAGCTTCACACTGGACCAGCAAGCTTCACACTGGACCAGCAAGCTCGACACTGAACCAGTAAGCTTCACACTGGACCAGCAAGCTTCACACTGGACCAGCAAGGTCCACACTGGACCAGCAAGGTCCACACTGGACCAGCAAGCTCCACACTGGACCAGCAAGGTCCACACTGGACCAGTAAGCTTCACACTGGACCAGCAAGCTTCACACTGGACCAGCAAGCTTCACACTGGACCAGCAAGCTCCACACTGGACCAGCAAGCTCCACACTGAACCAGAAAGCTCGACACTGGACCAGTAAGCTTCACACTGGACCAGCAAGCTTCACACTGGACCAGCAAGGTCCACACTGGACCAGCAAGGTCCACACTGGACCAGCAAGCTCCACACTGGACCAGCAAGCTTCACACTGGACCAGCAAGGTCCACACTGGACCAGCAAGCTTCACACTGGACCAGCAAGCTCCACACTGGACCAGCAAGCTTCACACTGGACCAGCAAGCTCGACACTGGACCAGTAAGCTTCACACTGGACCAGCAAGCTTCACACTGGACCAGCAAGGTCCACACTGGACCAGCAAGCTCCACACTGGACCAGCAAGCTCCACACTGGACCAGCAAGGTCCACACTGGACCAGTAAGCTTCACACTGGACCAGCAAGCTTCACACTGGACCAGCAAGCTTCACACTGGACCAGCAAGCTCCACACTGGACCAGCAAGCTCCACACTGAACCAGAAAGCTCGACACTGGACCAGTAAGCTTCACACTGGACCAGCAAGCTTCACACTGGACCAGCAAGCTTCACACTGGACCAGCAAGCTCCACGCTGGACCAGCAAGCTCCACACTGGACCAGAAGGCTTCACACTGGACCAGCAAGCCCCACACTGGGCCAGCAAGCTCCACACTGGACCAGCAAGCTTCACACTGGACCTGCAAGCTTCACACTGGACCAGCAAGCTCCACATTGGACCAGCAAGCTCCACATTGGATCAACAAGCTTCACACTGCAGCAACAAGCTCTACACTAGACCAACAAGCTCCACACTGGACCAGCAAGCTCCACACTGGACCAGCAAGCTCCACACTGGACCAGCAAGCTCCACACTGGACCAGCAAGCTCCACACTGAACCAGCAAGCTCGACACTGGACCAGTAAGCTTCACACTGGACCAGCAAGCTTCACACTTAACCAGCAAGCTCCACACTGGACCAGAAAGCTTCACACTGGACCAGCAAGCTCCACACTGGACCAGCAAGCTCCACACTGGACCAGAAAGCTTCACACTGGACCAGCAAGCTCCACACTGGACCAGCAAGCTCCACACTGGACCAGAAAGCTTCACACTAGACCAGCAAGCCCCACACTGGACCAGCAAGCTCCACACTGGACCAGCAAGCTCCACACTGGACCAGCAAGCTCCACATTGGACCAGCAAGCTTCACACTGGACCAGCAAGCTTCACACTGGACCAGCAAGCTCCACACTGGACCAGCAAGCTTCACACTGGACCAGCAAGCTTCACACTGGACTAGCAAGCTCCACACTGGACCAGCAAGCTCCACACTGGACCAACAAGGTCCACACTGGACCAACAAGCTCCACACTGGACCAGCAAGCTCCACACTGGACCAAGCTCCACACTGGACCAACAAGCTCCACAGTGGACCAACAAACTCCACACTGGACCAACATGCTCCACACTGGACCAACAAGCTCCACACTGGACCAACAAACTCCACACTGGACCAACAAGCTCCACACTGGACCAACAAGCTCCACACTGGACCAACAAGCTCCACACTGTACCAACAAACTCCACACTGGACCAACAAGCTCCACACTGGACCAACAAGCTCCACACTGGACCAACAAGCTCCACACTGGACCAACAAACTCCACACTGGACCAACAAGCTCCACACTAGACCAACAAACTCCACACTGGACCAACAAACTCCACACTGGACCAACAAACTCCACACTGGACCAACAAACTCCACACTGGACCAAAAAACTCCACACTGGACCAACATGCTCCACACTGGACCAACAAACTCCACACTGGACCAACAAGCTCCACACTGGACCAACAAGCTCCACACTGGACCAACAAGCTCCACACTGGACCAACAAGCTCCACACTGGACCAACAAGCTCCACACTGGACCAACAAGCTCCACACTGGACCAACAAGCTCCACACTGGACCAACAAGCTCCACACTGGACCAACAAGCTCCACTCTGGACCAACAAGCTCCACACTGGACCAACAAGCTCCACACTGGACCAACAAGCTCCACTCTGGACCAACAAGCTCCACACTGGACCAACAAGCTCCACTCTGGACCAACAAGCTCCACACTGGACCAACAAGCTCCACACTGGACCAACAAGCTCCACACTGGACCAACAAGCTCCACACTGGACCAACAAGCTCCACACTGGACCAACAAACTCCACACTGGACCAACAAGCTCCACACTGGACCAACAAGCTCCACACTGGACCAACAAGCTCCACACTGTACCAACAAACTCCACACTGGACCAACAAAATCCACACTGTACCAACAAACTCCACACTGGACCAACAAGCTCCACACTGGACCAACAAGCTCCACACTGTACCAACAAACTCCACACTGTACCAACAAACTCCACACTGGACCAACAAACTCCACACTGTACCAACAAACTCCACACTGGACCAACAAGCTCCACACTGGACCAACAAGCTCCACACTGGACCAACAAGCTCCACACTGGACCAACAAGCTCCACACTGGACCAACAAGCTCCACACTGGACCAACAAGCTCCACACTGGACCAACAAGCTCCACACTGGACCAACAAGCTCCACACTGGACCAACAAGCTCCACACTGGACCAACAAGCTCCACACTGGACCAACAAGCTCCACACTGGACCAACAAGCTCCACACTGGACCAACAAGCTCCACACTGGACCAACAAGCTCCACACTGGACCAACAAGCTCCACACTGGACCAACAAGCTCCACACTGGACCAACAAGCTCCACACTGGACCAACAAGCTCCACACTGGACCAACAAACTCCACACTGGACCAACAAGCTCCACACTGGACCAACAAACTCCACACTGGACCAACAAGCTCCACACTGGACCAACAAGCTCCACACTGGACCAACAAGCTCCACACTGGACCAACAAGCTCCACACTGGACCAACAAGCTCCACACTGGACCAACAAGCTCCACACTGGACCAACAAGCTCCACACTGGACCAACAAGCTCCACACTGGACCAACAAGCTCCACACTGGACCAACAAACTCCACACTGGACCAACAAGCTCCACACTGGACCAACAAGCTCCACACTGGACCAACAAGCTCCACACTGGACCAACAAGCTCCACACTGGACCAACAAACTCCACACTGGACCAACAAGCTCCACACTGGACCAACAAGCTCCACACTGGACCAACAAACTCCACACTGGACCAACAAGCTCCACACTGGACCAACAAGCTCCACACTGGACCAACAAGCTCCACACTGGGCCAACAAGCTCCACACTGGACCAACAAGCTCCACACTGGACCAACAAGCTCCACACTGGACCAACAAGCTCCACACTGGACCAACAAGCTCCACACTGGACCAACAAGCTCCACACTGGACCAACAAGCTCCACACTGGACCAACAAACTCCACACTGGACCAACAAGCTCCACACTGGACCAACAAGCTCCACACTGGACCAACAAACTCCACACTGGACCAACAAACTCCACACTGGATCAACAAGCTCCACACTGGACCAACAAGCTCCACACTGGACCAACAAGCTCCACACTGGACCAACAAGCTCCACACTGGACCAACAAGCTCCACACTGGACCAACAAGCTCCACACTGGACCAACAAGCTCCACACTGGACCAACAAGCTCCACACTGGACCAACAAGCTCCACACTGGACCAACAAGCTCCACACTGGACCAACAAGCTCCACACTGGACCAACAAACTCCACACTGGACCAACAAGCTCCACACTGGACCAACAAGCTCCACACTGGACCAACAAGCTCCACACTGGACCAACAAGCTCCACACTGGACCAACAAGCTCCACACTGGACCAACAAGCTCCACACTGGACCAACAAGCTCCACACTGGACCAACAAGCTCCACACTGGACCAACAAGCTCCACACTGGACCAACAAGCTCCACACTGGACCAACAAGCTCCACACTGGACCAACAAGCTCCACACTGGACCAACAAGCTCCACACTGGACCAACAAGCTCCACACTGGACCAACAAGCTCCACACTGGACCAACAAGCTCCACACTGGACCAACAAGCTCCACACTGGACCAACAAGCTCCACACTGGACCAACAAGCTCCACACTGGACCAACAAGCTCCACACTGGACCAACAAGCTCCACACTGGACCAACAAGCTCCACACTGGACCAACAAACTCCACACTGGACCAACAAGCTCCACACTGGACCAACAAGCTCCACACTGGACCAACAAGCTCCACACTGGACCAACAAGCTCCACACTGGACCAGCAAGCTCCACACTGGACCAACAAGCTCCACACTGGACCAACAAGCTCCACACTGGACCAACAAGCTCCACACTGGACCAACAAACTCCACACTGGACCAACAAGCTCCACACTGGACCAACAAGCTCCACACTGGACCAACAAGCTCCACACTGGACCAACAAGCTCCACACTGGACCAACAAGCTCCACACTGGACCAACAAGCTCCACACTGGACCAACAAGCTCCACACTGGACCAACAAGCTCCACACTGGACCAACAAACTCCACACTGGACCAACAAGCTCCACACTGGACCAACAAGCTCCACACTGGACCAACAAGCTCCACACTGGACCAACAAGCTCCACACTGGACCAACAAGCTCCACACTGGACCAACAAGCTCCACACTGGACCAACAAGCTCCACACTGGACCAACAAGCTCCACACTGGACCAACAAGCTCCACACTGGACCAACAAGCTCCACACTGGACCAACAAGCTCCACACTGGACCAACAAGCTCCACACTGGACCAACAAACTCCACACTGAACCAACAAGCTCCACACTGGACCAACAAGCTCCACACTGGACCAACAAACTCCACACTGGACCAACAAGCTCCACACTGGACCAACAAGCTCCACACTGGACCAACAAACTCCACACTGGACCAACAAGCTCCACACTGGACCAACAAACTCCACACTGGACCAACAAGCTCCACACTGGACCAACAAGCTCCACACTGGACCAACAAGCTCCACACTGGACCAACAAGCTCCACTCTGGACCAACAAGCTCCACACTGGACCAACAAACTCCACACTGGACCAACAAGCTCCACACTGGACCAACAAGCTCCACACTGGACCAACAAGCTCCACACTGGACCAACAAGCTCCACTCTGGACCAACAAGCTCCACACTGGACCAACAAAGCTCCACACTGGACCAACAAGCTCCACACTGGACCAACAAGCTCCACACTGGACCAACAAGCTCCACACTGGACCAACAAGCTCCACACTGGACCAACAAGCTCCACACTGGACCAACAAGCTCCACACTGGACCAACAAGCTCCACACTCAACAAACTCCACACTGGACCAACACGCTCCACCCGGGACCAACCAGCTCCACACTGGACCAACAAGCTCCACACTGGACCAACAAGCTCCACACTGGACCAACAAGCTCCACACTGGACCAACAAGCTCCACACTGGACCAACAACAAGCTCCACACTGGACCAACAAGCTCCACACTGGACCAACAAACTCCACACTGGACCAACAAGCTCCACACTGGACCAACAAGCTCCACACTGGACCAACAAGCTCCACACTGGACCAACAAGCTCCACACTGGACCAACAAGCTCCACACTGGACCAACAAGCTCCACACTGGACCAACAAGCTCCACACTGGACCAACAAACTCCACACTGGACCAACAAACTCCACACTGGACCAACAAGCTCCACACTGGACCAACAAGCTCCACACTGGACCAACAAACTCCACACTGGACCAACAAGCTCCACACTGGACCAACAAACTCCACACTGGACCAACAAACTCCACACTGGACCAACAAGCTCCACACTGGACCAACAAACTCCACACTGGACCAACAAGCTCAACACACTGGACCAACAAGCTCCACACTGGACCAACAAGCTCCACACTGGACCAACAAGCTCCACACTGGACCAACAAAGCTCCACACTGGACCAACAAGCTCCACACTGGACCAACAAGCTCCACACTGGACCAACAAGCTCCACACTGGACCAACAAGCTCCACACTGGACCAACAAGCTCCACACTGGACCAACAAGCTCCACACTGGACCAACAAGCTCCACACTGGACCAACAAGCTCCACACTGGACCAACAAGCTCCACACTGGACCAACAAGCTCCACACTGGACCAACAAGCTCCACACTGGACCAACAAGCTCCACACTGGACCAACAAGCTCCACACTGGACCAACAAGCTCCACACTGGACCAACAAGCTCCACACTGGACCAACAAGCTCCACACTGGACCAACAAGCTCCACACTGGACCAACAAGCTCCACACTGGACCAACAAGCTCCACACTGGACCAACAAGCTCCACACTGGACCAACAAGCTCCACACTGGACCAACAAGCTCCACACTGGACCAACAAGCTCCACACTGGACCAACAAGCTCCACACTGGACCAACAAGCTCCACACTGGACCAACAAGCTCCACACTGGACCAACAAGCTCCACACTGGACCAACAAGCTCCACACTGGACCAACAAGCTCCACACTGGACCAACAAGCTCCACACTGGACCAACAAGCTCCACACTGGACCAACAAGCTCCACACTGGACCAACAAGCTCCACACTGGACCAACAAGCTCCACACTGGACCAACAAGCTCCACACTGGACCAACAAGCTCCACACTGGACCAACAAGCTCCACACTGGACCAACAAGCTCCACACTGGACCAACAAGCTCCACACTGGACCAACAAGCTCCACACTGGACCAACAAGCTCCACACTGGACCAACAAGCTCCACACTGGACCAACAAGCTCCACACTGGACCAACAAGCTCCACACTGGACCAACAAACTCCACACTGGACCAACAAGCTCCACACTGGACCAACAAACTCCACACTGGACCAACAAGCTCCACACTGGACCAACAAGCTCCACACTGGACCAACAAGCTCCACACTGGACCAACAAGCTCCACACTGGACCAACAAACTCCACACTGGACCAACAAGCTCCACACTGGACCAACAAACTCCACACTGGACCAACAAGCTCCACACTGGACCAACAAACTCCACACTGGACCAACAAGCTCCACACTGGACCAACAAGCTCCACACTGGACCAACAAGCTCCACACTGGACCAACAAGCTCCACACTGGACCAACAAGCTCCACACTGGACCAACAAGCTCCACACTGGACCAACAAGCTCCACACTGGACCAACAAGCTCCACTCTGGACCAACAAGCTCCACACTGGACCAACAAGCTCCACACTGGACCAACAAGCTCCACACTGGACCAACAAGCTCCACTCTGGACCAACAAGCTCCACACTGGACCAACAAGCTCCACACTGGACCAACAAGCTCCACACTGGACCAACAAGCTCCACACTGGACCAACAAGCTCCACACTGGACCAACAAACTCCACACTGGACCAACAAGCTCCACACTGGACCAACAAGCTCCACACTGGACCAACAAGCTCCACACTGGACCAACAAACTCCACACTGGACCAACAAGCTCCACACTGGACCAACAAACTCCACACTGGACCAACAAGCTCCACACTGGACCAACAAGCTCCACACTGGACCAACAAGCTCCACACTGGACCAACAAGCTCCACACTGGACCAACAAGCTCCACACTGGACCAACAAGCTCCACACTGGACCAACAAGCTCCACACTGGACCAACAAGCTCCACACTGGACCAACAAGCTCCACTCTGGACCAACAAGCTCCACACTGGACCAACAAGCTCCACACTGGACCAACAAGCTCCACACTGGACCAACAAGCTCCACTCTGGACCAACAAGCTCCACACTGGACCAACAAGCTCCACACTGGACCAACAAGCTCCACACTGGACCAACAAGCTCCACACTGGACCAACAAGCTCCACACTGGACCAACAAGCTCCACACTGGACCAACAAGCTCCACACTGGACCAACAAGCTCCACACTGGACCAACAAGCTCCACACTGGACCAACAAGCTCCACACTGGACCAACAAGCTCCACTCTGGACCAACAAGCTCCACACTGGACCAACAAGCTCCACACTGGACCAACAAACTCCACTCTGGACCAACAAGCTCCACACTGGACCAACAAGCTCCACACTGGACCAACAAGCTCCACACTGGACCAACAAGCTCCACACTGGACCAACAAACTCCACTCTGGACCAACAAGCTCCACACTGGACCAACAAGCTCCACACTGGACCAACAAGCTCCACACTGGACCAACAAGCTCCACTCTGGACCAACAAGCTCCACACTGGACCAACAAGCTCCACACTGGACCAACAAGCTCCACACTGGACCAACAAGCTCCACACTGGACCAACAAACTCCACTCTGGACCAACAAGCTCCACACTGGACCAACAAACTCCACTTTGGACCAACAAGCTCCACACTGGACCAACAAGCTCCACACTGGACCAACAAGCTCCACACTGGACCAACAAGCTCCACTCTGGACCAACAAGCTCCACACTGGACCAACAAGCTCCACACTGGACCAACAAGCTCCACACTGGACCAACAAGCTCCACACTGGACCAACAAACTCCACACTGGACCAACAAGCTCCACACTGGACCAACAAGCTCCACACTGGACCAACAAGCTCCACTCTGGACCAACAAGCTCCACACTGGACCAACAAGCTCCACACTGGACCAACAAGCTCCACACTGGACCAACAAGCTCCACACTGGACCAACAAGCTCCACTCTGGACCAACAAGCTCCACACTGGACCAACAAGCTCCACACTGGACCAACAAGCTCCACACTGGACCAACAAGCTCCACACTGGACCAACAAGCTCCACACTGGACCAACAAGCTCCACACTGGACCAACAAGCTCCACACTGGACCAACAAGCTCCACACTGGACCAACAAGCTCCACACTGGACCAACAAGCTCCACTCTGGACCAACAAGCTCCACACTGGACCAACAAGCTCCACACTGGACCAACAAACTCCACTCTGGACCAACAAGCTCCACACTGGACCAACAAGCTCCACACTGGACCAACAAGCTCCACACTGGACCAACAAGCTCCACACTGGACCAACAAACTCCACTCTGGACCAACAAGCTCCACACTGGACCAACAAGCTCCACACTGGACCAACAAGCTCCACACTGGACCAACAAGCTCCACTCTGGACCAACAAGCTCCACACTGGACCAACAAGCTCCACACTGGACCAACAAGCTCCACACTGGACCAACAAGCTCCACACTGGACCAACAAACTCCACTCTGGACCAACAAGCTCCACACTGGACCAACAAACTCCACTCTGGACCAACAAGCTCCACACTGGACCAACAAGCTCCACACTGGACCAACAAGCTCCACACTGGACCAACAAGCTCCACTCTGGACCAACAAGCTCCACACTGGACCAACAAGCTCCACACTGGACCAACAAGCTCCACACTGGACCAACAAGCTCCACACTGGACCAACAAACTCCACACTGGACCAACAAGCTCCACACTGGACCAACAAGCTCCACACTGGACCAACAAGCTCCACTCTGGACCAACAAGCTCCACACTGGACCAACAAGCTCCACACTGGACCAACAAGCTCCACACTGGACCAACAAGCTCCACACTGGACCAACAAGCTCCACTCTGGACCAACAAGCTCCACACTGGACCAACAAGCTCCACACTGGACCAACAAGATCCACACTGGACCAACAAGCTCCACACTGGACCAACAAGCTCCACACTGGACCAACAAGCTCCACACTGGACCAACAAGCTCCACACTGGACCAACAAGCTCCACACTGGACCAACAAACTCCACACTGGACCAACAAGCTCCACACTGGACCAACAAGCTCCACACTGGACCAACAAGCTCCACACTGGACCAACAAGCTCCACACTGGACCAACAAGCTCCACACTGGACCAACAAACTCCACACTGGACCAACAAGCTCCACACTGGACCAACAAGCTCCACACTGGACCAACAAACTCCACACTGGACCAACAAGCTCCACACTGGACCAACAAGCTCCACTCTGGACCAACAAGCTCCACACTGGACCAACAAGCTCCACACTGGACCAACAAGCTCCACACTGGACCAACAAGCTCCACTCTGGACCAACAAGCTCCACACTGGACCAACAAGCTCCACACTGGACCAACAAGCTCCACTCTGGACCAACAAGCTCCACACTGGACCAACAAACTCCACACTGGACCAACAAACTCCACACTGGACCAACAAACTCCACACTGGACCAACAAACTCCACACTGGACCAACAAGCTCCACACTGGACCAACAAACTCCACACTGGACCAACAAGCTCCACACTGGACCAACAAGCTCCACACTGGACCAACAAGCTCCACACTGGACCAACAAGCTCCACACTGGACCAACAAGCTCCACACTGGACCAACAAACTCCACACTGTACCAACAAACTCCACACTGGACCAACAAGCTCCACACTGGACCAACAAGCTCCACACTGGACCAACAAGCTCCACACTGGACCAACAAGCTCCACACTGGACCAACAAACTCCACACTGTACCAACAAACTCCACACTGGACCAACAAGCTCCACACTGGACCAACAAACTCCACACTGTACCAACAAACTCCACACTGTACCAACAAACTCCACACTGGACCAACAAGCTCCACACTGGACCAACAAACTCCACACTGTACCAACAAACTCCACACTGGACCAACAAGCTCCACACTGGACCAACAAACTCCACACTGTACCAACAAGCTCCACACTGTACCAACAAACTCCACACTGTACCAACAAGCTCCACACTGGACCAACAAGCTCCACACTGGACCAACAAACTCCACACTGTACCAACAAACTCCACACTGGACCAACAAGCTCCACACTGGACCAACAAACTCCACACTGTACCAACAAACTCCACACTGTACCAACAAACTCCACACTGGACCAACAAGCTCCACACTGGACCAACAAACTCCACACTGTACCAACAAACTCCACACTGTACCAACAAACTCCACACTGGACCAACAAGCTCCACACTGGACCAACAAACTCCACACTGTACCAACAAGCTCCACACTGGACCAACAAGCTCCACACTGGACCAACAAACTCCACACTGTACCAACAAACTCCACACTGGACCAACAAGCTCCACACTGGACCAACAAACTCCACACTGTACCAACAAACTCCACACTGTACCAACAAACTCCACACTGGACCAACAAGCTCCACACTGGACCAACAAACTCCACACTGTACCAACAAACTCCACACTGGACCAACAAGCTCCACACTGGACCAACAAACTCCACACTGTACCAACAAACTCCACACTGTACCAACAAACTCCACACTGGACCAACAAGCTCCACACTGGACCAACAAACTCCACACTGTACCAACAAGCTCCACACTGGACCAACAAACTCCACACTGTACCAACAAGCTCCACACTGGACCAACAAGCTCCACACTGGACCAACAAGCTCAACACTGGACCAACAAACTCCACACTGGACCAACAAACTCCACACTGGACCAACAAGCTCCACACTGGACCAACAAACTCCACACTGGACCAACAAACTCCACACTGGACCAACAAACTCCACACTGGACCAACAAACTCCACACTGGACCAACAAGCTCCACACTGACTGAATTGTTAACAAATACAACTCTTAACGGACACATTTATTAACTAATACAATTCTTAATGAAGTATGAATGTTGTCTATCGTTGTATGAATGCTGTCTATCGTTGTATGAATGCTGTCTATCGTTGTATGAATGTTGTCTATCGTTGTATGAATGCTGTCTATCGTTGTATGAATGTTGTCTATCGTTGTATGAATGTTGTCTATCGTTGTATGAATGTTGTCTATCGTTGTATGAATGTTGTCTATCGTTGTATGAATGTTGTCTATCGTTGTATGAATGTTGTCTATCGTTGTATGAATGTTGTCTATCGTTGTATGAATGTTGTCTATCGTTGTATGAATGTTGTCTATCGTTGTATGAATGTTGTCTATCGTTGTATGAATGTTGTCTATCGTTGTATGAATGTTGTCTATCGTTGTATGAATGTTGTCTATCGTTGTATGAATGTTGTCTATCGTTGTATGAATGTTGTCTATCGTTGTATGAATGTTGTCTATCGTTGTATGAATGTTGTCTATCGTTGTATGAATGTTGTCTATCGTTGTATGAATGTTGTCTATCGTTGTATGAATGTTGTCTATCGTTGTATGAATGCTGTCTATCGTTGTATGAATGTTGTCTATCGTTGTATGAATGTTGTCTATCGTTGTATGAATGTTGTCTATCGTTGTATGAATGCTGTCTATCGTTGTATGAATGCTGTCTATCGTTGTATGAATGCTGTCTATCGTTGTATGAATGCTGTCTATCGTTGTATGAATGCTGTCTATCGTTGTATGAATGTTGTCTATCGTTGTATGAATGCTGTCTATCGTTGTATGAATGCTGTCTATCGTTGTATGAATGTTGTCTATCGTTGTATGAATGTTGTCTATCGTTGTATGGGTATTGTGTATTATGTATATTTCTTCTCTATATAATCTTCCTTTCTATGTCGATAATCTATGTCTACCATCTACCCACTGTCTACCATCTATCCACTGTCTGCCATGTACCCACTGTCTTCTATCTACCCGCTGTCTACCATCTACCCACTGTGTACCATCTACCCACTGTCTGCCATCTACCCACTGTCTGCCATCTACCTAATGTGTACCATCTATCCACTGTCTACCATGTACCCACTGTCTTCTATCTACCCGCTGTCTACCATCTACCCACTGTGTACCATCTACCCACTGTCTACCATCTATCCACTGTCTACCATGTACCCACTGTCTTCTATCTACCCGCTGTCTACCATCTATCCACTGTCTACCATCTACCCACTGTCTGCCATCTACCTAATGTGTATCATCTATCCACTGTCTACCATCTACCCACTGTCCACCAACTACCCACTGTCTACCATTTACCCACTGTGCACCATCTACCCACTGTCTACCAACTACCCACTGTCTACCATCTACCCACTGTGCACCATCTACCCACTGTCTACCAACTACCCACTGTGTACCATCTACTCACTTTGTACCATCTACCCATTGTCTACCATCTACCCACTGTGTACCATCTACCCACTGTCTACCATCTACCCACTGTGTACCATCTACCCACTGTCTACCAACTACCCACTGTCTACCAACTACCCACTGTGTACCATCTACCCACTGTGTACCATCTACCCACTGTGTACCATCTACCCACTGTGTACCATCTACCCACTGTCTACCACCTACCCACTGTCTACCAACTACCCACTGTCTACCATCTACCCGCTGTCTACCACCTACCCACTGTCTACCAACTACCCGTTGTCTACCAACTACCCACTGTCTACCAACTACCCGCTGTCTACCACTAGTGTCTGTCATATAATTCACGTGTCATTGTCTACGCGACGTACGTGTAGACGGTGCTGCTGCCAGCACTGAGAGGCTGCTGGATCACAACACTGACAAAGGTACCACACACATTCTTTGAGAAATAAGTTTTCCTGCTATTGTGTTCGTTTCAATATAGTTCAAGTTCTTTGCTGTTATTTTGCTGAATTGTACCTGCTTCTGCTAGCTTGCGTTTGTTGTTATTTTGCTGAATTGTACCTGCTTCTGCTTACTGCTGTTCGTTGCTATTGTGTGACTTATACATTGACGGTGGAGAGTCTTCTCAGACAGTTCGAGTACATTCACCCCACGTTAAATTATTCTCAGTCTACTCAAATTAATACAGTCTTGCCCTGTAAATAGCGAGGCCGTTATATGAGAAGAGTTATTCGCTCATCTTACCTCGCATGTAAATCGTCTCAGATTGAACCAGGACTTCGCATTCCTGGTGAGGGATGAACGCAAACTTTGTGCACACCAAAGTGCTTTGTTCCATTGTTCAAATTGAGGTCTTGTTTTGTCTGCCTCTGGCTGGGGTGCTTCAAGGGGCAGGCGGGGAATGCTTTGATGGTGATGTAAGGCTCTTGATCAAAGTAAATAGAGCTGTTCCATCACGTCTTCTCGGATATAAGACGTGATTGCCTCCTTATCTACATTCTCTACCACTGCCCATCCCACCGCTGCCACCAGTGATTCTTTCTGCCACTCTCAGTGTCGCAGCTGCCACTAGTGACACACTCTGCCACTGCTTTCTCTCTCTTCCACCATCAGTCCCACCGCTGCCACCAGTGACTTTCTCTACCACCATCAATTCCAATGCTGCCACCACTGATTCTACCATTATTTCCACCACTGCCACCATTGATTCTACCATCAATCCCACTGCTGCCACCATTGATTCTATCACCATCAATCCCACCCCTGCCACCAATGACAACCACCTTCAATCCCACCGTTGCCACCAGTGAATTGCTCCCTCCCCCTCCCCCCCCTGGTGATGGGGTGGGATAGACCCCTTTCTCTGGCAACACTGCCAGCAGTTCCATCATCAACTTGTATCGTTCGAACTTTGGCCCCTCCCTCCCTCCCCCTCCCTCAGTTCCGCTGTGTCGTGCACTATCCTTATGCTCTGTAACAAATGAGTTTTTGACAGTTTTACTTTCATTAATTTACGTTTGCACAGTTGATTTTGCTTACTTTGATGTTAGATAGTTTTTTTTATTTTTTTTTTGGGGGGGGGGGCGGGCTGCCGTGGACAGATGGATTATGATTTTTGATTCAGTGGCAAAGTCCTTTGGAGAGCGGGTGTGTAATCTGGGTTTTTTGTTAGTGTGTGAATGGAGTGGACGGGAGAAAAAGAGAGAGTGAGAGAGAGAGAGAGAGAGAGAGAGAGAGAGAGAGAGCAGAGCCTTCAACACAGGAGGGATGTTGGTGGCCTTACTGTTATGTACAAGACCAATATTGTCAAAGTACCAAACTTGGCTTCACTTCGAGGACAGCGAGAAGCAAGTTTCTATACCACAAGACGGGCAGCCAGCAGCAACTTCACTCTGGCTGTACCCTTCTCCAGAACATCACTCCATCTGAGATCATTTATCTCCAGGATGACTCAAGTATGGAACATATTCCTACAGCATTATGATGTCAACGAGATAAACTTGATAAAATGAAAATGCTGGCCCACAGATGGCTCCAACTTCATCCTGTTCCCTACTTGTATGTCTCATAACAATAAAAATGCTTTCAAATGAGCTGATGTAGGTAACAGCTCTTAGCTTGCCAATAAAGTTAGGAATCCTTAACCTGTAAATAGATTGTCAATAAAGCTAGGGATCCTTAACCTTGTCAAACCCTGTGTAAAAAGAGAGAAATAGAGAGAGAGAGAGAGAGAGAGAGAGAGAGAGAGAGAGAGAGAGAGAGAGAGAGAGAGAGAGAGAGAGAGAGAGAGAGAGAGAAACCAATTATAAGTAACGTTTTTTCACAGTTGTGTGAGAAGTGCTAATTCTTCAGCTCAATGTTTCAGCCATGAAATGAATTTAAAGTGTGAGTCAATATACGAAGAGAGAGAGAGAGAGAGAGAGAGAGAGAGAGAGAGAGAGAGAGAAAGAGAGAATAAATATACAGGTATAAAGGAGAGTTAGTAATATCAGCAGCAGTGTTTGTGTTCTGGCAATCTAAGGTATCAGAACCCACATTCGAATCCATCACGTTACTAAACCCCTCGTTCGAAACATTACCATGCATACTAATTGCAAAAGACGTTCGAATACGTTCGTAATTCCCTCCTTCCTTCCTTCTCCATCTCTCTCTCTCTCTCTCTCTCTCTCTCTCTCTCTCTCTCTCTCTCTCTCTCTCTCTCTCTCTCTCTCTCTCTCTCTCTCTCTCTCTCTCTCTCTCTCTCTCTCTCTCTCTAGTGGGCGTCTCTCCACAGACGCGGAGTTTCTTGGTCACAAAATGTTGGGGTGAAATAAATATAGCAGTATCCATCAAGGGTGACCACCATTATCGCTTCAAGGAGTAACATGCGCAGCTCTCTGGGTCGAAGGTGGTGTTTGCTCCGGCCAAACTTATTACGTCTACCATTGCGCCACCGTCGATCCTACCACTGTGTCACCATCGATTATCTTTGGTGCTGTCGATCCCACAGCTGTGCTACCATTGATTCTCTATATTGCTGTTGATCCCACAGCTTTGCTACCAATGATTCTCTCTCTGGTGCTGTCGATCCCACAGCTTTGCTACCAATGATTCTCTCTCTGGTGCTGTCGATTCCACAGCTGTGCTACCAGTGATTCTCTGGTGCTGTCGATCCCACAGCTTTGCTACCAGTGATTCTCTCTCTGGTGCTGTCGATTCCACAGCTTTGCTACCAGTAATTCTCTCTCCGGTGCTGTCGATCCTACAGTTGTGCCACCATTGATTCTCTAAGTTGCTGTCTATCCCACTGCTGCCCCACCATTGAATCTCTCTAGTGCTGTCGATCCCACAGCACCAGTTCTCCTTGTGCACCTGTCTCTCGAAAACCCAGTGCCTGTGTGACTATAAAGTTGTAGTCAGGAATTGATAGGACGGTGCCCCAGACAGACTAGCCTTTGGTGGCAAACAGGGGTGACTAGCCCATGGTGGCGCCCTGCCACCCAAGTGACGGCGGCGACTTAAGAGTTTACCCAGTGGCAGAAAATGATCGGCCAGGTGCCATAATTCTCAAATAAACATAGTCAGGGAGGGCGATCACGACCAGACACGCAAACCTGCTCAGCTCCGCCTCTTTTTTCTGTTCCCTCTGCACGTAATTGGATTATGCACGCTCCTCTGTGCCTCATAATACACTCAAATTATGGGTGAAACCTATGCTAAGGGGAGGCTTTCAGGGGGGATAGGTGGGAAGAGGGTAAAGAGGGGTGATAAGGTGGTAATGGGAGGTGGTTTGCGTGTCAGGTTGCTGGAGGAGGGAGAGGGGATGAAGAGGGGAGGGGAAAGAGGGAGGGGGGAGGTGTCCAGGGTCGCCTCTTACCTTGCATGTTACAACTCATTTAAGTGGTGTAAGTGGACACTCCAGTTTTATTGTATCCGGTGTAATAACAGGCACTAGGTCGAGGATTGGGGGTGGACAAGGGGTTAAGGGTAAAGGGGAGCTAAGGGATGGAAGGAGGGAGGTGGGATCCAAGGGAAAGAAATAACGGGATTCAAAGAGAAAGAAAGGAGTGACAAGAGAGGAAGAGAGAGAGTAAGAGGGGGGGAGGGGAAGGTGTTTTGAAAAAGAAGAGGCATACAGTAGGAGGAAATAACGAAGCGAAATATAGGAGAGAGAGAAAAAATGAAGAGAAACCACGGAAAGAAGAGTTAAATTAGACATATGGGAAGTGTGAGGATAGGACACCAGGGGCGACGAGGGAAAAACCACACACCGTACAGTTTCTAAACACCAGCAAATCACTTCACAGAACCCCCTTCCTTCCGCCACTGTGATATCTGGCGAGCTAACACAGAGAGCGGGCCATTTTCTTGTGGTTATTATTGCTAATGTTGCTTATTATAGCGCATCATGGCGGAATGTATCGACAAAGTGCGTGTAAATTAATTTGTAACGCAAATCATAACAAGCGAATGCTGGCCCGGGCAGTAGATCACACTCAAGGGACCGATACACACCTTGCCAACTTCTACCCACCAGACAAACAACTCCTCAACACGAACTCTACATTCCTTGCTGACGTTGAAAAGACCAATTGGCCTAGCAACGGCCCTTTCCCTCCCCTGCCCCTCAGAGCTTCCCTCACGAAGCCGGCCAACTGAGGAGTAGATGGACAAGACATACATGACCAAAAACCAATGACCTCTCTGGTCTATTGTTGGGATTAGACACACACACACACACACACACACACACACACACGTGTGTGTGTGTGTGTGTGTGTGTGTGTGTGTGTGTGTGTGTGTGTGTGTGTGTGTGTGTGTGTGTGTTTGCAATTACGTAAGTGCGTCTTGAAGATCTCATGAAATCTCAGACGAAAAAATTTCCACTGCACACCCAGAACGCGGAAACCAAGGTCAACTATGACTTACTAAGGTCAGTCTTAACACCCTGTAAGGTCATTTGTAACACATAACACAAGGTCAGTCTTAACAGCAGCACCTGGCACTATGTGCCATCCCAGCCTGCATTCCTGTGTGTGGTTCCAACTTTCTTTCACCACTCTGCCTACCCTGGCTTACTGCCTACCCTGGCTTACTGCCTACCCTGGCTTACTGCCTACCCTGGCTTACTGCCTACCCTGGCTTACTGCCTACCCTGGCTTACTGCCTACCCTGGCTTACTGCCTACCCTGTCTTACTGCCTACCCTGGCTTACTGCCTACCCTGCTTACCTACCCTGGCTTACTGCCTACCCTGTCTTACTGCCTACCCTGGCTTACTGCCTACCCTGTCTTACTGCCTACCCTGGCTTACTGCCTACCCTGGCTTACTGCCTACCCTGTCTTACTGCCTACCCTGTCTTACTGCCTACCCTGGCTTACTGCCTACCCTGGCTTACTGCCTACCCTGTCTTACTGCCTACCCTGGCTTACTGCCTACCCTGGCTTACTGCCTACCCTGTCTTACTGCCTACCCTGGCTTACTGCCTACCCTGGCTTACTGCCTACCCTGGCTTACTGCCTACCCTGGCTTACTGCCTACCCTGTCTTACTGCCTACCCTGGCTTACTGCCTACCCTGGCTTACTGCCTACCCTGGCTTACTGCCTACCCTGGCTTACTGCCTACCCTGGCTTACTGCCTACCCTGTCTTACTGCCTACCCTGTCTTACTGTCTACCCTGGCTTACTGCCTACCCTGGCTTACTGCCTACCCTGGCTTACTGCCTACCCTGGCTTACTGCCTACCCTGGCTTACTGCCTACCCTGGCTTACTGTCTACCCTGTCTTACTGTCTACCCTGTCTTACTGCCTACCCTGGCTTACTGCCTACCCTGTCTTACTGCCTACCCTGTCTTACTGCCTACCCTGTCTTACTGCCTACCCTGTCTTACTGCCTACCCTGTCTTACTGTCTACCCTGTCTTACTGCCTACCCTGTCTTACTGCCTACCCTGTCTTACTGCCTACCCTGTCTTACTGCCTACCCTGGCTTACTGCCTACCCTGGCTTACTGTCTACCCTGTCTTACTGCCTACCCTGGCTTACTGCCTACCCTGGCTTACTGTCTACCCTGTCTTACTGCCTACCCTGGCTTACTGCCTACCCTGTCTTACTGCCTACCCTGGCTTACTGCCTACCCTGGCTTACTGCCTACCCTGGCTTACTGCCTACCCTGGCTTACTGCCTACCCTGGCTTACTGCCTACCCTGGCTTACTGCCTACCCTGTCTTACTGCATACCCTGTCTTACTGCCTACCCTGTCTTACTGCCTACCCTGGCTTACTGCCTACCCTGTCTTACTGCCTGCCCTGTCTTACTGCCTGCCCTGTCTTACTGCCTACCCTGTCTTACTGCCTACCCTGTCTTACTGCCTACCCTGTCTTACTGCATACCCTGTCTTACTGCATACCCTGTCTTACTGCATACCCTGTCTTACTGCCTACCCTGGCTTACTGCCTACCCTGGCTTACTGCCTACCCTGGCTTACTGCCTACCCTGGCTTACTGCCTACCCTGGCTTACTGCCTACCCTGTCTTACTGCATACCCTGTCTTACTGCCTACCCTGTCTTACTGCCTACCCTGGCTTACTGCCTACCCTGTCTTACTGCCTGCCCTGTCTTACTGCCTACCCTGGCTTACTGCCTACCCTGTCTTACTGCATACCCTGTCTTACTGCATACCCTGTCTTACTGCCTACCCTGTCTTACTGCCTACCCTGTCTTACTGCCTACCCTGTCTTACTGCATACCCTGTCTTACTGCATACCCTGTCTTACTGCCTACCCTGTCTTACTGCCTACCCTGTCTTACTGCCTACCCTGTCTTACTGCATACCCTGTCTTACTGCCCACCCTGTCTTACTGCATACCCTGTCTTACTGCATACCCTGTCTTACTGCCTACCCTGTCTTACTGCATACCCTGTCTTACTGCATACCCTCTCTTACTGCATACCCTGTCTTACTGCATACCCTGTCTTACTGCCTACCCTGTCTTACTGCATACCCTGTCTTACTGCCTACCCTGTCTTACTGCATACCCTGTCTTACTGCATACCCTGTCTTACTGCATACCCTGTCTTACTGCATACCCTGTCTTACTGCATACCCTGTCTTACTGCATACCCTGTCTTACTGCCTACCCTGTCTTACTGCATACCCTGTCTTACTGCCTACCCTGTCTTACTGCCTACCCTGTCTTACTGCCTACCCTGTCTTACTGCCTACCCTGTCTTACTGCATACCCTGTCTTACTGCCCACCCTGTCTTACTGCATACCCTGTCTTACTGCCTACCCTGTCTTACTTGCCTCCCTGTCTTACTGCCCACCCTGTCTTACTGCCTACCCTGTCTTACTGCCCACCCTGTCTTACTGCATACCCTGTCTTACTGCCTACCCTGTCTTACTGCCCACCCTGTCTTACTGCCTACCCTGTCTTACTGCCTACCCTGTCTTACTGCCTACCCTGTCTTACTGCCCACCCTGTCTTACTGCATACCCTGTCTTACTGCCTACCCTGTCTTACTGCCTACCCTGTCTTACTGCATACCCTGTCTTACTGCATACCCTGTCTTACTGCCTACCCTGT
>NC_091339.1:27137432-27192432 GCF_038502225.1 Cherax quadricarinatus
TTATCTCTTCCCCTCCCCCTTGTTTTCCTAGTGTTGTTATTGTCTGCCTCTGCTGCCTCTGCTGCCTCTGCTGCCTCTATTCATCACAATTAATGTACCTTCTGCCAACCTTCCCCCTCCCCCTCTATCTACCTTCCCCCAGCTCAGCAGGGACCGATGGAGGGGGAGAGGAGCGATGGAGGGGGAGGGGACCGATGGAGGGGAGGGGAGGGGAGGAGTATAAGAGTGTACCCTCGGAGTTACACAGTACTGGAGTCAACTAGCTAACTAGCGGGGGTCGCCACCCCCTACCAGTTGGGGGGTGGCCACCCCCTCCCCCATAGAAGGCCCGATCACCATCTGTAACCTTGTATCTATTGCCTAGCTCCAAGTTCCTTGTACCTAGTGCCGCGTTCCTAGTACATTTTGCCTAGTACCTAGTTCCTTGCACCTAGTTCCTAGTATCTAACTCCTAGCATCTAGTTCCTTGTACCTAGTGCCTAGTACCCTGTCCCTCTTTCCTTGTGTTTAGCCCCTTGTACCAAGTACCATATTCCTAGCCCATTTTGCCTAGTACCTTGTGCCTAGTACCTTGTACCTAGTACCTAGTTCTTAGTACCTACTCCCCTTTACTGGATAAATAAAAATATTATTTTATCTCTTCGCCTAGTAATAAAAGAGAGAGAGAGAGAGAGAGAGAGAGAGAGAGAGAGAGAGAGAGAGAGAGAGAGAGAGAGAGAGAGAGAGAGAGAGAGAGAGAGAGAGAGAGAGAGAGAGAGAGAGAGAGCAGTAATAAAGGTCACTTGCAGAGTAGGCATCAACAACAATATTGAGAGAACGTGTAGTTGAGAGTAATTACACTTACCACTAACAACCCACTGTAACAAGGGATGCTGGGGGGGGGGAGGGAGAGAGAGAGAGAGGGGGAGAGAAGGGAGGGGAGGAAGGAAAATGGGGGGGGGGAGAAGACTAGGGGTGGGAGATAGAGAGAAGGCTAAGGGAGGAAGATAGGGAGTCGGTTGAGGGGAAAGAGATAGGGAGAAGACTGAGAAAGGGAGATAGGGAGACATTGAGGACTGTGTAGTGTATCTGCGACATACACGTAATGTTAATAATAATAATAATAATAATAATAATAATAATTATTGGTATTATTATTATGTAATTATACTATGGCAGTATTTCCTACCTTCCATAGACCAGCCTTGTGTGACCATCCTCCCCCAGCTGCTCCTCCCCCAGCCTCCTCCCCAGACCCCACCTGGTTGGTTCTGGAGATGGGGGGTGTGTGGGGGGTGGTGGCCATGCCGGGATGGTAAACCATGTCGTGCTTGAGCTGGGGTATGGTGCTTGCTGGGGGCTGTCCGTGTCCGTGCTTGGAGATGTCCACGGCGGCCAGGGCTTCGGCACGGCTAAGCAAGCCATCGTCAAGGCCAGCCCCGAAGAGCTGGGTCTGGGGGGCTAGCGGTAAGGGCTTGTAGTCCTCCTGGTGGGGGAGATAGAGAGATGTGTTAGTGGGGGTGTTAAGGCTCTGGGGGGGGGTTGTGGAGAGGTGTGTGGGGGTTTGTTTACTATTGGTGTTCCAGTGCAAGTTTTCCAGTGCCGGTGTTCCAGTACTGGTGTTCCAGTACTGGTGTTCCAGTACTGGTGTTCCAGTGCAAGTTTTCCAGTACTGGTGTTCCAGTACTGGTTTTCCAGTGCAAGGTTTCCAGTACTGGTGTTCCAGTGCATGTTTCTCAGTCCTGGTGTTCCAGTAATGGTGCTCCAGTGCAAGGTTTCCAGTACTGGTGTTCCAGTACTGGTGTTCCAGTACTGGTGTTCCAGTACTAGTGTTCTACACACTCCTTCAAAACTATATGTATCTATATATATATATATATATATATATATATATATATATATATATATATATATATATATATATATATATATATATATATATATATATATATATATATATATATATATATATATATATATATATATATATATATATATATATATATATATATATACATATATATATATATATAAATATATATATATAGTATATATATATATATATATATATATATATAATATATATATATATATAGTATATATATATATATAATGTATATATATATGTGTGTGTGTGTGTGTGTGTGTGTGTGTGTGTGTGTGTGTGTGTGTGTGTGTGTGTGTGAGAGTGTGTGTGTGTGTGTGTGTGTGTGTGTGTGTGTGTGTGTGTGTGTGTGTGTGTGTGTGTGTGTACTCACCTAATTGTACTCACCTAATTGTGGTTGCAGGGATCAAGACTGTTCCTGGCCCCGCCTCTTCACTGATCGCTACTAGGTCCTCTCCCTCTCTGCTTTCTGAGCTTTATCATACCTCTTTTTAAAACTATGT
Organism: Cherax quadricarinatus; assembly: GCF_038502225.1. Classification (NCBI taxonomy): domain Eukaryota; kingdom Metazoa; phylum Arthropoda; class Malacostraca; order Decapoda; family Parastacidae; genus Cherax; species Cherax quadricarinatus. Next base: position 27,139,800 of record NC_091339.1, read on the forward strand.
ATGGTTCCTGCCTCTTGTGTGTGTGTGTGTGTGTGTGTGTGTGTGTGTGTGTGTGTGTGTGTGTGTGTGGAGCATTCATACACCTGTCGACGAGGCCGTGTTGCAGGTGGCAAAGCACACACAGGTGTCCGGAGCGGGGAATTGGCTGCTAATCATGGCTGGTGTTGTCAGTAAGTTCATTAGCGCTAATGATGAGCAGGTCAGTGTGAGCGCTTCTGTAACATGTCATCACAGCTCCTGCTTAATCCCAACCTTTCAGAATTATCTCAGTTATAATGGACTTTTCAGCAGTCTCTCTATCTCTCTCACTCTCTCTCTCTCTCTCTCTCTCTCTCTCTCTCTCTCTCTCTCTCTCTCTCTCTCTCTCTCTCTCTCTCTCTCTCTCTCTCTCTCTCTCTCTCTCTCTCTCTTTCCCTCTATTTAAAGCTTTTACAAAGTTAAGCTCATAACTTTATTAACAAGCTAAGAGCTGTTACCTATATCAGCTCATTTTAAAGTCTTTTTATTGTTATGAGATATACAAATAGGGAACAAATGTGGGCCAGCTATGGGCCAGCTGTGGGCCAGCTATGGGCCAGCTATGGGCCAGCTATATGCCAGCAATTTCATTTGATCAACTAACTTTATTTCGATGATATTATTATGCTGTACGAACATGTTCCAGACTCGATTCATCCTGGGAATGAATAATCTTGGATGACGTTGTGTTCTTGTGAAGGATACAGCCAGAGTGTAGTTGCTGCTGGCTGCCCGTCTTGTGATGTAGAAACTCACTTCTCGCTGTCCTCGAAGTGGAATCAAGTGTGGTACTTTGACGATGTTGGCCTTGTACATGGCAGTAAGGCCGCCCACGTCCCTCCTGTGTTGAAGGCTCTGCGGGGTTCAGGCGAGAGATGAGTCTTCTTGCTATGTTCTCTACTCTGTCAAGAAGTCGCAGATGAGATTGGGGGGGAGGGGGGAGGGGCAAGAAAAGTGGAGCATCCTCAAGATGTGAGCGTATTGTGCCTCATACAGAAACTTGCAATCTCCACTGTCGAGCAGATGCGAGATACGCCGAAGTGCTGTAAGCTTCCTGGCTGCTTTGTTTGCAAGATTTACAACGTGGTTCTTCATGGTCAGTTTGGAGTTGAATTTTACCCCAACGGTATCAAGTTCATCCACAGGTACCAACACTTTTCCTTCCATACTTACCAGTGATCCAGCGTTACCATCTCTCTGTCTCTCTCTGTCTGTCTCTGCATCTCTCTCTCTCTCTCTCTTTAACTCTCTCTCTTTCACTTTAACCCCCACCTGTCCCTTCTTTCGTGCAGAGAAGGGAGAGCATCAGCAACAGCAGCAGCAGTAATAGAGGCAGCTGTAACAGCAGTAATATTAGTAGCAGCGGCATCAATAACAGCAGCAGCAGTAGTGGTGGTGGCAGGAATAACAGTAGCAACAGTTACAGCAGTAATATTGGTGGTAACAACAGAAGTGATTGTAGAATTAGCAACAGCAGCAGCAGCAAGTGCAAAAAGAGAAGTAGAGGATAGGGGAAGACGAAGAGTCAGGAGGTGGCGGCAATGAGTCCATCACGTCGAGGTGGTCAAGGCGGCCGTCGAAGTGTTACTACCTCTGGAGGAGTCTTAGTCAGGGTCTTCAAAACTCCACTTCCTGGAGGAGTCTTAGTCAGGGTCTTCAAAACTCCACTTCCTGGAGGAGTCTAAGTCAGGGTCTTCAAAACTCCACTTCCTGGAGGAGTCTTAGTAAGGGTCTTCAAGACTCCACTTCCTGGAGGAGTCTTAGTAAAGGTCTTCAAGACTTCCATTCCTGGAGGAGTCTTAGTCAAAGTCTTTAAGACTCCACTTCCTGGAGGAGTCTTAATCATGGTCTTCAAGACTGCACTTCCTGGAGGAGTCTTAGTCAGATTCTTCAAGACTCCACTCCCAACAACAACAACAGGTCTTGCAAGACTGATATAAAGACTGACTTGAGGAATTTTATTTTTGTGGGAGAATTGTGAGTTGAAGGTGACTTCCCCCCACACGATCCCCCTTCTTTCCCCCAGCCTCTCATATCCCCCCACACGATCCCCCCTCTCTCCCCCAGCTTCTCATATACCCCCCACACGATCACCCCTCCCCCAGCCTGCAACTTACAGTGTTGCCAGAACCCTGGCGTCTGCTCTGCATTTTTAGAGCCGCAGGTTAAGCTATGTCACGACCCCGACTCTCAAATTTATTCTCGCGGTTATTTCGCCTTCATCTTCTGAGAGATTAAGACGCTGGAGCAAGTGAATGCTAAGAAGCTGCGTGAGGCTGCTGTTGCTGCTGCTGCTGCTGCTGCTGCTGCTGCTGCTGCTGCTGCTGTTGCTGCTGCTGCTGCTGCTGCTGCTGCTGCTGCTGCTGCTGCTGCTGCTGCTGCTGCTGCTGCTGCTGCTGCTGCTGCTGCTGCTGCTGCTGCTGCTGCTGCTGCTGCTGCTGCTGCTGCTGCTGCTGCTGCTGCTGCTGCTGCTGCTGCTGCTGTATCGCCTGACTAGAGCAGAAGACATTAGTAAGGTCGCCATAAATTATTTACGTTCTGACACATGATAGGCTGCGACCACTGATAACATGGCCCCAAGATGGCCTTCAAGATGGCACCGACATGGCCCTCAAGATGAAATCAGCATGGCCTCAAGATGGCACCAACATGGCCCTCAAGATGACATCAGCATGGCCTCAAGATGGCACCAACATGGCCCTCAAGATGGCATCAGCATGGCCTCAAGATGGCACCAACATGGCCCTCAAGATGACATCAGCATGGCCTCAAGATGGCACCAACATGGCCCTCAAGATGACATCAGCATGGCCTCAAGATGGCACCAACATGGCCCTCAATATGACATCAGCATGGCCTCAAGATGGCACAAACATGGCCCTCAAGATGACATCAGCATGGCCTCAAGATGGCACCAACATGGCCCTCAAGATGACATCAGCATGGCCTCAAGATGGCACCAACATGGCCCTCAAGATGACATCAGCATGGCCTCAAGATGGCACCAACATGGCCCTCAAGATGACATCAGCATGGCCTTAAGATGGCACCAACATAGCCCTCAAGATGACATCAGCATGGCCTCAAGATGGCACCAACATGGCCCTCAAGATGACATCAGCATGGCCTCAAGATGGCACCAACATGGCCCTCAAGATGACATCAGCATGGCCTCAAGATGGCACTAACATGGCCTTCAAGATGGCACAAACATGTCCCCAACATGGCCCTCAAGATGATACCAACGTGGCCATCAAGATGGCACAAACATGGCCTCAACATGGCCCAAATATGGCTTTCAAGATGGGCCTCAACATGGCCCAAACATGGCCCAAACATGGCCCCAACATGGCCCCAACATGGCCCCCAACATGGCCAAACATGGCCACAACATGGCCCCAACATGGCCCCAACATGGCCCCAACATGGCCCCAACATGGCCTCAACATGGCCCTCAAGATGGTACTGAGATAAACGATCTCTTCAACACAGTTGATGGTAATAGAAGCTGTGACCGGGAGGTGCTGGTGGGGGAGGTGCTGGTGGGGAGGTGCTGGTGGGGGAGGTGCTGGTGGGGAGGTGCTGGTGGGGGAGGTGCTGGTGGGGAGGTGCTGGTGGGGGAGGTGCTGGTGAGGGAGGTGTTGGTGGGGGAGGTGGTGGTGGGGAGGTGCTGGCGGGGGAGGTGCTGGTGGGGGAGGTGCTGGTGGGGAGGTGCTGGTGGGGGAGGTGCTGGTGGGGGAGGTGCTTGTGGGGAGGTGCTGGTGGGGTGGTGCTGGTGGGAGGGAGGTGCTGGTGGGGGTGGTGCTGGTGGGGAGGTGCTGGTGGGGGAGGTTCTGGTGGGGGAGGTGCTGGTGGGGAGGTGCTTGTGGGGGAGGTGCTGGTGGGGGAGGTGCTGATAGGGGAGGTGCTGGTGTGGGAGGTTCTGGTGGGGGAGGTGCTGGTGAGGGAGATGCTGGTGGGGAGGTGCTGGTGGGGAGGTGCTGGTGAGGGAGATGCTGGTGGGGAGGTGCTGGTGGAGAGATGCTGGTGGGGAGGTGCTGGTGGGGAGGTGCTGGTCGGGGAGGTGCTGGTCGGGGAGGTGCTGGTCGGGGAGGTGCTGGTGGGGAGGTGCTGGCGGGGGAGATGTTGGTGGGGAGATGCTGGTGGGGAGGTGCTGGTCGGGGAGGTGCTGGTCGGGGAGGTGCTGGTGGGGAGGTGCTGGTGGGGAGATGCTGGTGGGGAGGTGCTGGTCGGGGAGGTGCTGGTGGGGAGGTGCTGGTGGGGAGGTGCTGGTGGGGAGGTGCTTGTGGGGGAGATGCTGGTGGGGAGATGCTGGTGGGGTGGTGCGGGTGGGGAGGTGCTGGTGGGGGAGGTGCTGGTGGGGAGATGCTGGTGGGGAGGTGCTGGTGGGGAGGTGCTGGTCGGGGAGGTGCTGGTCGGGGAGTTGCTGGTCGGGGAGGTGCTGGTGGGGAGGTGCTGGTGGGGAGGTGCTGGTGGGGAGGTGCTGGTGGGGGAGATGCTGGTGGGGAGATGCTGGTGGGGAGGTGCTGGTGGGGAGGTGCTGGTGGGGGAGGTGCTGGTGGGGAGATGCTGGTGGGGAGGTGCTGGTGGGGAGGTGCAGGTCGGGGAGGTGCTGGTCGGGGAGGTGCTGGTCGGGGAGGTGCTGGTGGGGAGGTGCTGGTGGGGAGGTGCTGGTGGGGAGGTGCTGGTGGGGGAGATGCTGATGGGGAGGTGCTGGTGGGGAGGTGGTGTGTGTATGTACGTAAGGGGCAGGTAAGGTGTCAGACAGTAGGTGTGATAATCACATGTATCAGGAAGGTGGGGGAGGAGAGGAGAGGAGAGAGAGAGCGAGAGAGAGAGAGAGAGAGAGAGAGAGAGAGAGAGAGAGAGAGAGAGAGAGAGAGAGAGAGAGAGAGAGAGAGAGAGAGAGGGAGGGAGGGGGAAGCGCCCCCTACCCCTGGCTACTGTTTAATAAGTGGGATTAACCGAGGATTTGCATTTATTTGTAAATGTTATTGGAAGGCAGAGACAAGGCTTAAATCAATAGTAATGGCAGGAGAACGAGATGGGGAGGTGATTGTTATATTGTGGTGGCACTGGGTGGCACTCTGGTGCACTGGGTGGTACTCTGGTGCACTGGGTGGTACTGTGGTGCACTGGGTGGCACTGTGGTGCACTGGGTGGCACTGTGGTACACTGGGTGGTACTCTGGTGCACTGAGTGACACTGTGGTGCACTGGGTGGCACTGTGGTGCACTGGGTAGTACTCTGGTGCACTGGGTGGCACTGTGGTGCACTGGGTGGCACTGTGGTGCACTCGCTGGCACTGTGGTGCACTGGGTGGTACTCTGGTGCACTGGGTGGCACTGTGGTGCACTGGGTGGTACTGTGGTGCACTGGGTGGCACTCTGGTGCACTGGGTGGCACTCTGGTGCACTGGGTGGCACTGTGGTGGACTGGGTAGTACTCTGGTGCACTGAGTGACACTGTGGTGCACTGGGTGGCACTGTGGTGCACTGGGTGGTACTCTGGTGCACTGGGTGGCACTGTGGTGCACTGGGTGGCACTGTGGTGCACTGGGTGGTACTGTGGTGCACTGGGTGGCACTCTGGTGCACTGGGTGGCACTGTGGTGCACTGGGTGGCACTGTGGTGCACTGGGTGGTACTGTGGTGCACTGGGTGGCACTCTGGTGCACTGGGTGGCACTGTGGTGCACTCGCTGGCACTGTGGTGCACTGGGTGGTACTCTGGTGCACTGGGTGGCACTGTGGTGCACTCGCTGGCACTGTGGTGCACTGGGTGGTACTCTGGTGCACTGGGTGGCACTGTGGTGCACTCGCTGGCACTGTGGTGCACTCGCTGGCACTCAGTGAACTGGCTGCAACAATTCACAACCCACAATATAAAGTGTTTGACACACAAACAAACAAACAAACAAACAGTGATAAACAGAAAAAAACACCAAAGTGACAAACACACAAATTTGTTAGGCAAACAAAACAAAATAATTTGTTGAGGACAAACAAAGACCGATATGTCAAACACAGGAACAAACAAACACACAGTTGCAGCAGTGTGTGTTTGTTGCAAGTGCAGTGTTGCCTCAGTGTTCTTGTTCTGTGTGTTTGTCGACTGTCTTTGTTCTCTTGTTTTCAATCTGGCTCTCTGGTTTATCTCCCCTCCCCATGCTCTCTTTCTCTATCTTTCTCTGTCTTTCTTTCCTCTCTCTCTCTCTCTCTCTCTCTCTCTCTCTCTCTCTCTCTCTCTCTCTCTCTCTCTCTCTCTCTCTCTCTCTCTCTCTCTCTCTTAATTTACACAAGAGTTTTTACAAGGTTAGGTTAAGAGTTCCTAACTTTATTAACAAGCTAAGAGCTGTTACCTACATCAGCTTTTTAATTGTTAAGAGTTATACAAGTAAGGAACAGCATGAAGTTGGAGCCATCTGTGGGCCAGCTATGGGCCAGCTGTGGGCCAGCGATGTTGGTATGCTGTACGAACATGTTCCAGACTCGAGTCATTCTGGAAATGAATCATCTCAGATGACGTTGTGTTCTTGTGAAGGATACAGCCAGAGTGTAGTTGTTGCTGGATGCCCGTCTTGTGGTGTAGAAACTTACTTCTCGCTGTCCGCGAAGTGGAGCCAAGTGTGATACCTCGACAACATTGGCCTTGTACATAACAGTAGGGTCACCCACATACCTTCTGTGTTGAAGGATTTACTGAAATGACAGATCTGTCCAGGCTGGGTCCAGACGAGAGATGAGTCATCTTGCTCTGTTCTATATTCTGTCCAGAAGTTGTAGGTGAAACGGAGAGCAAGCAGTCCAAGAAAGTGGAGCATATTCGAGGTGTGAGTGTACTTGTGCCTTGTATAAAGTCTTGCTGTAAGCTTCCCGGTCGTCTTGCTTGCAAGATTTACAACGTGGTTCTTCATAGTGAGTTTGGAGTCAAATTTCACCCCCAAGATATTAACCTCATCCTCGGTTCTAACACTCTCCCACTCATTCTTTCCACTACTCCAGCATTACCATCATGGTGCCTAGGGACCATCACTCTTACCACTACTCCAGCATTACCATCATGGTGCCTAGAGACCATCACTCTTACCACTACTCCAACATTACCATCATGGTGCCTAGAGACCATCACTCATACCACTACTCCAACATTGCCATCATGGTGCCTAGAGACCATCATTCTTACCACTACTCCAACATTACCATCATGGTGCCTAGAGACCATCACTCTTACCACTACTCCAACATTACCATCATGGTGCCTAGAGACCATCACTCTTACCACTACTCCAACATTACCATCATGGTGCCTAGAGACCATCACTCTTACCACTACTCCAACATTACCATCATGGTGCCTAGAGACCATCACTCTTACCACTACTCCAACATTACCATCATGGTGCCTAGAGACCATCACTCTTACCACTACTCCAACATTACCATCATGGTGCCTAGAGTTGATCATTATTTGTATTTTCTCATAAGCAAATGTAACCTGCAGTTGTCACTAGCTCACTAGCTCACTAGCTCACTAGCTCACTAGCTCACTAGCTCACTAGCTCACTAGCTCACTAGCTCACTAGCTCACTAGCTCACTAGCTCACTAGCTCTCAGTGTCAGAGTACAGTCGTCTGCCTAGTCGTGGGACGCTGGGATGAGGTTAAGGTCGCTGAAGTAAATATTCCGTAACAATGGACCAAGCACACTTGCCTGTGGCATACTGGCACTGAGTGTCTTGTTGACTCACTGAGAACTACTCTTAGAGATATATTTTGAAGTTAATCTGTCTGTCTGTCTGTCTCTCATGCTTGTCAGTGAAATCCTCAGCGATTTCTGTGCAAACTGACAAGGAGAAACTGCAGCTGACTCACTAACATGCTTTCCCCCCTCTCACCCCTCTCTCTCACCCCTCTCACTCATCTCTCTCTCTCACCCCTCTCACTCATCTCTCTCTCTCACCCCTCTCTCTCATCCCTTTCCTCATCCCTCTCCCTCATCCCTCTCTCTCACCCCTCTAACCCCTCTCTCACCCCTTTATACTGTGTTGTTATACTGTGATGCTGTAAAACTTATCTCCGATTGGCTACAAGTGACCTAAGCAATAGTTGTGATTGGCTAATCAGCCTCGACACCTGATTGGTGCACCTGATGGTCTACTCACGTCACCTGACTGGCTCACCTATAAGATAATATTTTTAATGCTATTCAAATTTCAGCAGTGAATAATAATAATAATAATAATAATAATAATAATAATAATAATAATAATAATTATAATAATAATAATAATAATAATAATAATAATAATAATAATAATAATAATAATAATAATAATAATATTATTATTATTATTATTATTATTATTATTATTATTATTATTTATTGAAATAATTCTCATTAAAGAAAAAAATAATATTTTATATTTACAAATAATGATAATTATTATTATTTTTTTATATTAATAATTCGAGTTAATGGTTATTGCAGATTGAAAGAGAGAGAGAGAGAGAGAGAGAGAGAGAGAGAGAGAGAGAGAGAGAGAGAGAGAGAGAGAGAGAGAGAGAGAGAGAGAAACGGTGTGTCAACCCAAACATCTCGTCAATATTTAATGTTCATTGATTGTTCAATACCATGTAGGGGCCAGGAAGGGGGAGGGGGGAGGTAGGAGGGGGAGGGGAGGGGGAGGGAGGCTGAGAGGCAAGAAGGAGGGAGGGAGGGAGGGAGGGAGGGAGGGGGACGGATGGAATAAGGGAAGGGGGGAAGAGAGAAGTGTAAGGGGGGGAAGGGGACGTTGGCTACACCTTCCCCCCCCACCTCCTCCCTCCCATACCCCGGCTCCCAGCAACAACAGCAACAACAGCAATAATAACAGTCACAACAACAGCAGCCACAACAACAACAGTCATCTCAGAGGTGACTGGTCAGACGTCCAATTCAGTCAGACTAAAAAAAAAAAAAAAATCCCAGGAGCGGCTGCCATAGTTCCTGCATGACGGTGCACCGACCCAGGTGAACTGATGTATTGGTTAAGAGAATTAGAGAGAGAGAGAGAGAGAGAGAGAGAGTAAGGAGAGTAATCGGAAGTACATGGGAGAATGTGGACTTATATAGGAGTACATGGAAGTATACAGGCAAGACAGACAGCAGAGTACTTGTGAGTCCTCGTCGAGGCTGTCTACTGAGAGGAACTATCTACTACTTCCTGGATTAAGGACTATCGTGTATTATCCAGGTGTGTGAGTCAAGGATGGTAAAGCAGAAGGCTCTCTCCCCACCCTCCACTCCCTCCACTCCCTCCAGCCACTGGAACACAAGGGAAATATACCATAGTGGAACAATGCCATGGAACTTGCAGTAGAGATGAAAGTAGACGGTAGACGTAGTCTACAACTACCTCTGCTTAACTAGTAGTGTTACTATCCGAACTACTGGTGTTACTCCACTGTCACTCACAGTTGTGTGTACCAGTGGTTCTACTGCTTCTTACCACTGGTTCTACAGTCACTATCACAACCATCTACTACCACTATTACTACTACTATTACTACTACTGCTACTACTACTACTACTACTACTACTACTACTACTACTACTGTTATTACTGATCGTCCTGGTACAGCTGCTGAACAAATATAAGGAAACTGTTGACTTTAGATTGTCCCAAATATTAAATGTATGATGGTCCGTGTGGGTTTAGCGTGTGGGAATGACAAGGGCAGACAGGAGAGTGGTACCCACATAACCTCTGCGATTGCCAAAACCATCTTCTCATTGGCTGGAACCTGGGTACTGGTTGAACGACGGGGCCCCATCGTCAACCCTCAGTTCCCTGGTTCGCTGGTTGGGGGAGATAGCCTGTAACTGAGGGTGTGTACATGCATGCCACAATAGGTTTAGTGTGGGTTAAGTATAGATTTAGTGTGGGTTAAGTATAGGTTTAGTGTGGGTTAAGTATAGGTTTAGTGTGGGTTAAGTATAGTTTTAGTGTGGGTTAAGTATAGGTTTAGTGTGGGTTAAGTATAGTTTTAGTGTGGGTTAAGTATAGGTTTAGTGTTTGTTAAGTATAGGTTTAGTGTGGGTTAAGTATAGTTTTAGTGTGGGTTAAGTATAGTTTTAGTGTGCATTTAGTGAGTATTTAAGTGAGGTAGCGAGTGTACTGGGCAACATCCTCACTCCTGGTCACTATAAGTTATTGTGTCACCTTTTCTGATATAAATCAATTTGGACTGAGGCAGTAATCTTGACTGATAGATTTACACTGAACATGTAGGTCCTGGAGGTTCTGGCAACTCTTCCCAGCAGGGAACCATGTAGCTAGTTGAATACTGTACTTGTAGAGTGCTGGACCAGCTGGTTCTTGAACCACTGTATTGTCTGTGCTCTTACAGCACCAGCTGGTAGCTTGTTCCACACTGCTACAGGTCTGCTTGCAAGAAAACCTTAGCATACGTTAGTGTTGCACCTTCTGCCTGGAGGTTTCATTCCATTTTTTAAAGTTGTGGACTCATTCAGACTTGAAATAGTTCACGAGAGAGAGAGAGAGAGAGAGAGAGACAGAGAGAGAGAGAGAGAGAGAGAGAGAGACAGAGAGAGAGAGAGAGAGAGAGAGAGAGAGTAAAAAAATCATGTGTAGAGAGAAATGGGAATGGGACAAAATGGACAAGCAAACTTGAGAGTGGGTTCGACTTTAAAGGACCACACGTGACTCTCTCCCAGACCCGTCTGCCTCTCTCTCTTTCTCCCTCTCTCTCCCTCTCCCTCTCCCTCTCTATTTAATCTTATTGCTCTCGTACGCACAAAAATCTTAAGCGATGAGAGTAAGAGAGAAAGAAAGAGAAAGAGAGAGAAAGAGAGAGAGAGAGAGAGAGAGAGAGAGAGAGAGAGAGAGAGAGAGAGAGAGAGAGAGAGAGAGAGAGAGAGAGAGAGAGAGAGCAAAAAGAAAAATCTCCCACATAATTACGATCTATCAACAGAACAAAAACTACTTTTCCTTGGCATCAGTGAGCTAGCTCTCTTCACTCCCTCCCCTCCCCTCCCCTCCCCTTCCCCTCCCCTCCCCTCACCTCACCTCCCCTCCCCTCCCTTACCCGAGGATCGGGCTCCCGGCTGCCGGGTGGTGGGGGACACACGCACCCACCCGGCGCTAATAAGGACCCTCCAGCCCAAGATGCAACCCGGCAGGAACAGAGAGAGAGAGAGAGAGACAGAGAGAGATAGGGACAGGAAAAGGAGGAGGGGAAGGAAGGAAGGATGGGATGGGAAGAAAGGAGGGGAGGGAAAGGAAGGGAGGGGAAGGAAGGAGAAGAGGGGAGGGAAGGAGTCGAGGGGAAGGAGGGAGGGGAGGGGGAAGAAGGGGGTCGGGGAAGGCGGGTAAGGGGGGGGGGAATGGGCGAGGGGAGAAAAAAAATAAAAAAAAAATCGGCCGAAAACTCTAATCTGAAATTTTAGTCAAATATTTGGAATCACAATTAAGACGCCGGGGAGGTAACGGGTTAATTTGGCCGCTTGTTGACCCATGATGGGCGTAACTTGTTGACCCATGATGGGCGTAACTTGTTGACCCATGATGGGCGTAACTTGTTGACCCATGATGGGCGTAACTTGTTGACCCATGATGGGCGTAACTTGTTGACCCATGATGGGCGTAACTTGTTGACCCATGATGGGCGTAACTTGTTGACCCATGATGGGCGTAACTTGTTGACCCATGATGGGCGTAACTTGTTGACCCATGATGGGCGTAACTTGTTGACCCATGATGGACGTAACTTGTTGACCCATGATGGGCGTAACTTGACCCATGATGGGCGACTTGTTGACCCATGATGGGCGTAACTTGTTGACCCATGATGGGCGTAACTTGTTGACCCATGATGGGCGTAACTTGTTGACCCATGATGGGCGTAACTTGTTGACCCATGATGGGCGTAACTTGTTGACCCATGATGGGCGTAACTTGTTGACCCATGATGGGCGTAACTTGTTGACCCATGATGGGCGTAACTTGTTGACCCATGATGGGCGTAACTTGTTGACCCATGATGGGCGTAACTTGTTGACCCATGATGAGCGTAACTTGTTGACCCATGATGGGCGTAACTTGTTGACCCATGATGGGCGTAACTTGTTGACCCATGATGGACGTAACTTGTTGACCCATGATGGGCGTAACTTGTTGACCCATGATGGGCGTAACTTGTTGACCCATGATGGGCGTAACTTGTTGACCCATGATGGTCGTAACTTGTTGACCCATGATGGGCGTAACTTGTTGACCCATGATGGGCGTAACTTGTTGACCCATGATGGGCGTAACTTGTTGACCCATGATGGTCGTAACTTGTTGACCCATGATGGGCGTAACTTGTTGACCCACGATGGGCGTAAACTTGTTGACCCATGATGGGCGTAACTTGTTGACGCATGATGGGCGTAACTTGTTGACCCATGATGGGCGTAACTTGTTGACCCATGATGGGCGTAACTTGTTGACGCATGATGGGCGTAACTTGTTGACCCATGATGGGCGTAACTTGTTGACCCATGATGGGCGTAACTTGTTGACCCATGATGGGCGTAACTTGTTGACCCATGATGGGCGTAACTTGTTGACGCATGATGGGCGTAACTTGTTGACCCATCATGGGCGTAACTTGTTGACGCATGATGGGCGTAACTTGTTGACCCATGAAGGGCGTAACTTGTTGACCCATGATGGGCGTAACTTGTTGACCCATGATGGGCGTAACTTGTTGACCCATGATGGACGTAACTTGTTGACCCATGATGGGCGTAACTTGTTGACCCATGATGGGCGTAACTTGTTGACCCATGATGGGCGTAACTTGTTGACCCATGATGGGCGTAACTTGTTGACCCATGATGGACGTAACTTGTTGACCCATGATGGGTGTAACTTGATTGACCCATGATGGGCGTAACTTGTTGACCCATGATGGGCGTAACTTGTTGACCCATGATGGGCGTAACTTGTTGACCCATGATGGACGTAACTTGTTGACCCACATGGGCGGTAACTTGTTGACCCATGATGGGCGTAACTTTGTTGACCCATGATGGGCGTAACTTGTTGACCCATGATGGGCGTAACTTGTTGACCCATGATGGGCGTAACTTGTTGACCCATGATGGGCGTAACTTGTTGACCCATGATGGGCGTAACTTGTTGACCCATGATGGGCGTAACTTGTTGACCCATGATGAGCGTAACTTGTTGACCCATGATGGGCGTAACTTGTTGACCCACGATGGGCGTAACTTGTTGACCCATGATGGGCGTAACTTGTTGACCCATGATGGGCGTAACTTTGTTGACCCATGATGGACGTAACTTGCCCCTTGACCCATGATGGGCGTAACTTGTTGACCCATGATGGGCGTAACTTGTTGACCCATGGATGGACGTAACGTGTTGACCCCTGATTGGCGTAACTTGTTGACCCATGATGGGCGTAACTTGTTGACCCATGATGGGTGTAACTTGTTGACCCATGATGGGCGTAACTTGTTGACGCATGATGGGCGTAACTTTGTTGGACCCATGATGGGCGTAACTTGTTGACCCATGATGGGCGTAACTTGTTGACGCATGATGGGCGTAACTTGTTGACCCATGATGGGCGTAACTTGTTGACCCATGATGGCGTAACTTAATTGACCCATGATGGGCGTAACTTGTTGACCCATGATGGGCGTAACTTGTTGACGCATGATGGGCGTAACTTGTTGACCCATCATGGGCGTAACTTGTTGACGCATGATGGGCGTAACTTGTTGACCCATGATGGGCGTAACTTGTTGACCCATGATGGGCGTAACTTGTTGACCCATGATGGGCGTAACTTGTTGACCCATGATGGACGTAACTTGTTGACCCATGATGGGCGTAACTTGTTGACCTGGGCGATGGGCGTAACTTGTTGACCCATGATGGGCGTAACTTATGACCCATGATGGGCGTAACTTGTTGATTCCCATGATGGACGTAACTTGTTGACCCACGATGGGCGTAACTTGTTGACCCATGATGGGCGTAACTTGTTGACCCATGATGGCCGTAACTTGTTGACCCATGATGGGCGCAACTTAAGTTGACCCATGATGGACGTAACTTTGCGACCCATGATGGGCGTAACTTGTTGACTCCATGATGGCGTAACTTGTTGACCCATGATGGGCGTAACTTGTTGACCCACGATGGGCGTAACTTGTTGACCCATGATGGGCGTAACTTGCTTGACCCATGATGGGCGTAACTTCATTGACCCATGATGGGCGTAACTTGTTGACCCATGATGGTCGTAACTTGTTGACCCATGATGGGCGTAACTTGTTGACGCATGATGGGCGTAACTTGTTGACCCATGATGGACGTAACTTGTTGACCCATGATGGGCGTAACTTGTTGACCCATGATGGGCGTAACTTGTTGACCCATGATGGGCGTAACTTGTTGACCCATGATGGGCGTAACTTGTTGACCCATGATGGGCGTAACTTGTTGACCCATGATGGACGTAACTTGTTGACCCATGATGGGCGTAACTTGTTGACCGATGATGGGCGTAACTTGTTGACTCATGATGGGCGTAACTTGTTGACCCATGATGGGCGTAACTTGTTGACCCATGATGGGCGTAACTTGTTGACCCATGATGGGCGTAACTTGTTGACCCATGATGGGCGTAACTTGTTGACCCATGATGGGCGTAACTTGTTGACCCATGATGGGCGTAACTTGTTGACTCATGATGGGCGTAACTTGTTGACCCATGATGGGAGTAACTTGTTGACCCATGATGGGCGTAACTTGTTGACCCATGATGGACGTAACTTGTTGACCCATGATGGGCGTAACTTGTTGACCCATGATGGGCGTAACTTGTTGACTCATGATGGGCGTAACTTGTTGACCCATGATGGGCGTAACTTGTTGACCCATGATGGGCGTAACTTGTTGACCCATGATGGGGCGTAACTTGTTGACCCCATGATGGGCGTAACTTGTTGACCCATGATGGGCGTAACTTGTTGACTCATGAAGGGCGTAACTTGTTGACTCATGATGGGCGTAACTTGTTGACCCATGATGGGAGTAACCTTGTTGACCCATGATGGGCGTAACTTGTTGACCCATGATGGGCGTAACTTGTTGACCCATGATGTGGGCGTAACTTGTTGACCCATGATGGAGTAACTTGTTGACCCATGATGGGCGTAACTTGTTGACCCATGATGGGCGTAACTTGTTGACCCATGATGGGCGTAACTTGTTGACCCATGATGGGCGTAACTTGTTGACCCATGATGGGCGTAACTTGTTGACCCATGATGGGCGTAACTTGTTGACCCATGATGGGCGTAACTTGTTGACCCATGATGGGCGTAACTTGTTGACCCATGATAGGCGTAACTTGTTGACCCATGATGGGCGTAACTTGTTGACCCATGATGGGCGTAACTTGTTGACCCATGATGGGCGTAACTTGTTGACCCATGATAGGCGTAACTTGTTGACCCATGATGGGCGTAACTTGTTGACCCATGATGGGCGTAACTTGTTGACCCATGATAGGCGTAACTTGTTGACCCATGATGGGCGTAACTTGTTGACCCATGATGGGCGTAACTTGTTTACCCATGATAGGCGTAACTTGTTGACCCATGATGGGCGTAACTTGTTGACCCATGATGGGCGTAACTTGTTGACCCATGATAGGCGTAACTTGTTGACCCATGATGTGCGTAACTTGTTGACCCATGATGGGCGTAACTTGTTGACCCATGATAGGCGTAACTTGTTGACCCATGATGGGCGTAACTTGTTGACCCATGATGGGCGACCCATGATGAGCGTAACTTGTTGACCCATGATGGGCGTAACTTGTTGACCCATGATGGGCGTAACTTGTTGACCCATGATGGGAGTAACTTGTTGACCCATGATGGGCGTAACTTGTTGACCCATGATGGGCGTAACTTGTTGACCCATGATGGGCGTAACTTGTTGACCCATGATGGGAGTAACTTGTTGACCCATGATGGGCGTAACTTGATTGCTTAAACGTTCAAGTTATGGAGGGGAGGGGAGAGGTCAGGTCAGTTAAGGTAGCAACACAGACTGAGAGAGAGAGAGAGAGAGAGAGAGAGAGAGAGAGAGAGAGAGAGAGAGAGAGAGAGAGAGAGAGAGAGAGAGAGAGAGAGAGAGAGAGAGAGAGAGCTCTGTTTCTCACACTGGAACCACTGTATTGATGTTCCTTCGATCAGTGCCATTCTCCCTGATGTGTTGCTATTGTACCCACCTAGTTGTTCCCGCAGGGGGGTCTAGCCACAGCTCCTGGCCCCTCACCTCTTAAGCTTTTCATCGACCAGCCTAGTGCTATCTTGCCTCCAGCCTCCGAGTGTACTCTGCATGGCGTGTGCCATCATTTGCAACTATGCTCATCCCGGTATGTACTCCGTATCCAGTCTTCTAACTTAATTATTTAGTACTTAGCAGGATCGAATTCAGGCCTATTTAAGCCTATATTTGTTCTCGTTAATTTGATAATAGCATAGAGTGAACGGTAGAATCCCAGCACTGATCCTTGAGGGACACCACTCGTCATCCACAAAGGCTGACGGACTAGTAATGGTGGTACTGGTAGTGGTGGTAGTGGTGGTAGTGGTGGTAATGGTGGTAGTGGTGGTAGTGGTGGTGGTGGCAGTGGTAGTAGTGGTGGTAGTAGTAATAGTGGTAGCAGCAGTAGTAGTAGTAGTAGTAGTAGTGGTGGTAGTAGTAGTAGTAGTAGTAGTGGTAGTAGTGGTAGTAGTAGTAGTAGTAGTGGAAGCAGTGGTGGTAGTAGTAATAGTGGTAGTAGTAGTAGTAGTAGTAGTAGTAGTAGTAGTAGTAGTAGTGGTAGTAGTAGTAGTAGTAGTAGTGGTGGTAGTGGTAGTAGCAGTAGTGGTGGTAGTAGTAGTAGTAGTAGTGGTGGTAGTAGTAGTAGTAGCAGCAGCAGCAGTCGTAGTAGTAGTATTAGTAGTGTTAGTGGTGGTAGTAGTAATAGTGGTAGTGGTAGAAGTAGTGATAGTAGTAGTAGTGGTGGTGGTAATAGTAGTAGTAGTAGTGGTGGTAGTGGTAGTAGCAGTAGTGGTGGTAGTAGTAGTAGTAGTAGTAGTAGTGGTGGTAGTAGTAGTAGTAGTCGTAGTAGTAGTAGAAGCAGTGGTGGTAGTAGTAGTGGTAATGATGGCAGTACGAGGGACTGTAAAAGGCTACTAACAACGCCTTCTCCCACATCAATGGTATCCAATACCACATAACAGCGGGTTCTCTGGGGACCTGACCCCCTCAGCCCTGACCAGGAGCTATGTCTCCGGACCTGCCTAACCTGACCCTTGATTAATCCCACTGCACCTGTTTCAAACACCAGGTAAGTAGCACCTCCGTAACCAAAGGTGACCTCAAGTCCTGAGACAAATCCATCAGACGCGCGAAACGTGCGCAAAGGAGCGAAAATATAGTCAATAATACTCAGTAATAACCCACATGAAGACAGAAACTCAGAAGACTGATTGGTCTGTATTTTTCGACCCTCTTCTGGGATCCTCATCCTCTGAAGAGGGTCCCAAAAGGAGGTTGAAATATTCAGATCAGTCTCCTGTGTTTGTGTTATTTATAGTCGATGTTGTCGATGTGTCTCCCGCTGAAGGGCGAAATGTCGTAAAATAAAGATTCTTCGTTAGTATATTTGTCATCAGCAGGTGGAAGATGGCAGGTGTTTATGATCCCTGGTTCACCTGTTGAAGCAGGTGTCTGAGCAGGTGTTTAAAACCTGTTATCCTTTCATGATTATTGTCAAGGTAGTGTGTGTGTGTGTGTGTGTGTGTGTGTGTGTGTGTGTGTGTGTGTGTGTGTGTGTGTGTGTGTGTGTGTGTGTGTGTGTGTGTGTGTGTGTTTGTACTCAGTTGTACTCACCTAGTTGTGGTT
Source organism: Cherax quadricarinatus (assembly GCF_038502225.1). Classification (NCBI taxonomy): domain Eukaryota; kingdom Metazoa; phylum Arthropoda; class Malacostraca; order Decapoda; family Parastacidae; genus Cherax; species Cherax quadricarinatus. The sequence continues at coordinate 27,157,804 of NC_091339.1, forward strand.
GCAGGGTCGAGTCACAGTTCCTGGTCCCGCCTCTTCACTGGCCGCTACTATGTCACTCTTCCTGCTCCATGAGTTTTATCATACCTCTTCTTAAAACTATGTATAGATCCTGCCTCCACTACATCACTTCCCAGACTATTCCAGTTCCTGACAACTCTGTGACTTAAGAAATACTCCCTAATGTCCTTGTGATTCATCTGAGTCTTCAACTTCCAACTGTGACCCCTTGTTGCTGTGTCCCATCTCTTGAACATCCTGTCTCTGTCCACCCTGTCGATTCCTCTCAGTATTTTATATGTCGTTATCTTATCCCCCCTATCTCTTTATCTTCCAGTGTGTGTACGTGTGTGTGTTTGTGTGTGTGTGTGTGTGTGTGTGTGTGTGTGTGTGTGTGTACTAGAGACCTTGAGTGTAAGTATTCTTAATGGGGTGTCACGAGGTGTTACGCGTGACGTAACGACCCTCGTTACCACGGGTCTGGTCGTTACCAAAGTCAGGCATCTCCTTTATTTTTTCAATAAAGTCAATGGGTATTTTAAATGACGCACACACACACACACACACACACACACACACACACGCACATACATACACGCACATACACACACACACACACACACACACACTGATTGCTGGAGACCAGCAGATTTTTGAAGGTTGGGTGACGGGCTTTTGATTGGAGGTATGGGAGCTGCCCGTCTCCTTCCTTGGATCAAGTCTGAATACCTCCCTAATTGTTCCCTACGGCTGTAGTGCCTCTCAATAATAACAGTAATAATAATAATAATAATAATAATAATAATAATAATAATAATAATAATAATAATAATAATAATAATAATGTATAGGCGAGGCGACCTTAAACACTTGGTTCTTGGTATCAACTGGCACCGTCTGGCACCACCTGGCACTGTCTGGCACCACCTGGTACCGTCTGCCACTACCTGGCATCGTCTGTCACCACCTGGTACCACCTGGCACCATATGATGCCACCTGGCACCACCTGGCACTCCTTCCTCCCATGAAGTGTGTAATTCAAGCCCCTTACCATATCTGTCAAGGATGGGATGGAGGGAGTCGTGTCCCGCTCCATCTCGCTGCCTCCTGCCATCTCGTTATCTGGTGCCATCGCAGTACCTCGCTCCGTCTCACTATCTGGCTCCATCTGCTTCTCTCGCACCGTCTCCTTCTCTCGCTCCATCTGCTTGTCTCGCACCTCCTCCTTCTCTCGCTCCATTTGCTTGTCTCGCACCTCCTCCTTCTCTCGCTCCATCTCGTTATCTTCTCCCTCTAACTCATCCCTCACATTTTCCATCATCTTCCATCAGTTTTCTTTTCTCAGAAACGTAAAAGAGTTTTTTCCTCTCAAAAATTTTCACCTGACCTCAGTATGTGTGTGGATCACAGGTGTTTGATTTAGTGTGCAGGTGTTTGGTTTATTGTGCAGGTGTTTGGTTTATTGTGCAGGTGTTTGGTTTAATGTTCAGGTGTTTGATTTAGTGTGTAGGTGTTTGGTTTATCGTGCAGGTGTTTGGTTTAGTGTGCAGGTGTTTGGTTTATTGTGCAGGTGTTTGGTTTATTGTGCAGGTGTTTGGTTTAGTGTGCAGGTGTTTGGTTTATTGTGCAGGTGTTTGGTTTATTGTGCAGGTGTTTGGTTTAGTGTGCAGGTGTTTTATTTAGTGTGCAGGTGTTTGGTTTATTGTGCAGGTGTGTGGTTTAGTGTGCAAGTGTTTGGTTTAGTGTGCAGGTGTTTGGTTTATTGTGCAGGTGTTTAGTTTAGTGTGCAGGTGTTTGGTTTATTGTGCAGGTGTTCGGTTTATTGTACAGGTGTGTGGTTTAGTGTGCAAGTGTTTGGTTTATTGTGCAGGTGTTTGGTTTATTGTGCAGGTGTTTGGTTTATTGTGAAAGTGTTTGGTTTAGTGGGCAAGTGTTTGGTTTATTGTGCAGGTGCTTGGTTTAGTGTGCAGGTGTTTGGTTTATTGTGCAGGTGTTTGGTTTATTGTGCAGGTGTTTGGTTAAGTGTGCAGGTGTTTATTTTAGTGCGCAGGTGTTTGGTTTAGTGCGCAGGTGTTTGGTTTAGTGTGAAGGTGTTTGGCTTAGTGTGAAGGTGTTTGGTTTAGTGCGCGGGTGTTTGGTTTAGTGCGCAGGTGTTTGGTTTAGTGTGCAGGTGTTTGGCTTATTGTGCAGGTGTTTGGTTTAGTGTGCAGGTGTTTGGTTTATTGTGCAGGTGTTTGGTTTATTGTGCAGGTGTTTGGTTTAGTGTGCAGGTGTTTGGTTTATTGTGCAGGTGTTTGGTTTATTGTGCAGGTGTTTGGGTTATTGTGCAGGTGTTTGGTTTAGTGGGCAAGTGTTTGGTTTATTGTGCAGGTGTTTGGTTTAGTGTACAGGTGTTTGGTTTATTGCGCAGGTGTTTGGTTTAGTGTGCAGGTGTTTGGTTAAGTGTGCAGGTGTTTATTTTAGTGCGCAGGTGTTTGGTTTAGTGTGAAGGTGTTTGGCTTAGTATGAAGGTGTTTGGTTTAGTGCGCGGGTGTTTGGTTTAGTGCGCAGGTGTTTGGTTTAGTGCGTAGGTGTTTGGTTTAGTGTGAAGGTGTTTGGTTTAGTGTGCAGGTGTTTGATTTAGTGCGAAGGTGTTTGATTTAGTGTGCAGGTCTTTGGTTTAGTGCGCAGGTGTTTGGTTTAGTGCGCAGGTGTTTGATTTAGTGTGTAGGTGTTTGGTTTAGTGTGCAGGTGTTTGATTTAGTGTGCAGGTGTTTGATTTAGTGTGCAGGTCTTTGGTTTAGTGTGTAGGTGTTTGGTTTAGTGTGCAGGTGTTTGATTTAGTGTGCAGGTGTTTGGTTTAGTGCGCAGGTGTTTGATTTAGTGTGCAGGTGTTTGATTTAGTGTGCAGGTGTTTGGTTTAGTGCGCAGGTGTTTGATTTAGTGTGCAGGTGTTTGGTTTAGTGCGCAGGTGTTTGATTTAGTGTGCAGGTGTTTGGTTTAGTGCGCAGGTGTTTGATTTAGTGTGCAGGTGTTTGATTTAGTGTGCAGGTGTTTGGTTTAGTGCGCAGGTGTTTGATTTAGTGTGCAGGTGTTTGATTTAGTGTGCAGGTGTTTGGTTTAGTGCGCAGGTGTTTGATTTAGTGTGCAGGTGTTTGGTTTAGTGCGCAGGTGTTTGATTTAGTGTGCAGGTGTTTGATTTAGTGTGCAGGTGTTTGATTTAGTACATAGGTGTTTGGTTTAGTGCACAGGTGTTTGGTTTAGTGCACAGGTGCTTTTTTAGTGCGCAGGTATTTGGCTTAGTGCACAGGTGTTTAGTTTAGTGCGCAGGTGTTTGGTTTAGTGCACAGGTGTTTGGTTTAGTGCACAGGTGCTTGGTTTAGTGCACAAGTGTTTGGTTTAGTGCACAGGTATTTGGTTTAGTGTACAGATGTTTGGTTTAGTGCACAAGTGTTTGGTTTAGTGCACAAGTGTTTGGTTTAGTGCACAGGTATTTGGTTTAGTGTACAGATGTTTGGTTTAGTGCACAAGTGTTTGGTTTAGTGCACAAGTGTTTGGTTTAGTGCACAAGTGTTTGGTTTAGCGCGCAGGTGTATGGTTTGGTACACAGGTGTTTGGTTTAGTGCACAAGTATTTGGTTTAGTGCACAGGTGTTTGGTTTAGTGCACAGGTGTTTGGTTTAGTGTACAGGCGCTTGGTTTAGTACACAGGTGTTTGGTTTAGTGCGCAGGTGTTTGGTTTAGTGCCCAGGTATTTGGTTTAGTGCACAGGTGTTTGGTTTAGTGCGCAATTGTTTGGTTTGGTACACAAGTGTTTGGTTTAGTGCACAAGTGTTTGGTTTAGTACACAGGTGTTTGGTTTAGTACACAGGGGCTTAATTTAGTACGCAGGTGTTTGATTCAGTGCATAGATGTTTGATTTAGTACACAGGTGTTTGGTTTGGTACACAGATGTTTGGTTTAGTACACAGGTGTTTGGTTTTTTTACACAGCTGTTTGGTTTAGTACGCAGGTGCTTGCTTTAGTACACAGGTGTTTGGTTTAATACACAGGTGTTTGATTTAGTACACAGGTGTTTGGTTTAGCACGCAGGTGTTTGGTTTAGTACACAGGTGTTTGATTTAGTACACAGGTGTTTGGTTTAATTCAAAGATGTTTGATTTAGTACACAGGTGTTTGATTTAGTACGAAGGTGTTTGGTTTAGCACACAGGTGTTTGGTTTAGTACGTAGGTGTTTGGTTTAGCACACAAGTGTTCAGTTTATCGCACAGATGTTCGGTTTAGCACACAGGTGTTCTGTTTAATACACAGGTGTTCTGTTTAACACACAGGTGTTCTGTTTAGCACATGTGTGTTTGGCTTAGCACACAGGTGTTCTGTTTGGAACACATGACCGAAAGTAATGAGTTAGTACAACACACATGAATACAGGGTCCGATAACAGCCCTCGTAGTAACGTAGGTGCTCGGGCAGCAGGAGCACCTTGACTGGTGCAGCAGCAGCAGCAGCAGCAGCAGCACCTTGACTGGAGTAGCAGCACCTTGACTGGAGCAGCAGCAGCAGTCAAGCGTCGAGGTAGTGGCTGAATTATTAACAACATTACCATCATGACACAAGTGATCCCAGGAGAACCACCAGCCAACGACACCTTTTGATTTCACCTGAGGTGCCCCGTCACCAGGTGGTGTAACAACCCCCGTCCCTCTCACCATCATCCTTCCCTTTTCCTTCACAGTCCCCTTCTCGCCATCTTCTCCCGTCACCAGGTGGTGTAACAACCCCCGTCCCTCTCACCATCATCCTTCCCTTTTCCTTCACAGTCCCCTTCTCGCCATCTTCTCCCGTCACCAGGTGGTGTAACAACCCCCGTCCCTCTCACCATCATCCTTCCCTTTTCCTTCACAGTCCCTTTCTCGCCACCTTCTCCCGTCACCTCCGGTCACCATCCACTCACACTCTCCTGGGCTTGTTCAAAACGGTATAAAATACCGACAAGTTAAAGATTAAGACACATGCACAATAGGCTTCTTCAGTCAAATACAAAGGGAGCAGTAGAAAATGAAATATAGATGATGTAATCAGTCCATCAACCCTGGAGAAAAAGTATCTGAGGTGGTCAGTCCCTCAGCCTGGTCCATGGTCTGGAACGATATCGTTCCAGACGATGGAGCTGAATTCTTCTCCAGGCTGAGGGACTGACCACCTCAGATACTTTTTCTCCAAGGTTGATGGACTGATTAAGAACATAATAAGGAGCACGATTTCGGCACCTTGTCTGAACTCCATTCTGAGTGATGGAATATGACAGGGAAACATGGCTAGCTTTCGTTCCCACTCAAGTTGCCACGCAAAACATGGGTAGTATCACGCTGCGGAGGTATCCAGTTCTGTTGAAAAAACATTCACACAAGCAGTGCAGGAAAGGTGGCAGGGTCAGTAGGCAGGGTCAGAAGGGAGAGTCAGCAGGCAGGGTCAGGAGGGAGACTCAGCGGGCAGGGTCAGGAGGGAGAGTCAGCAGGTAGGGTCAGGAGGGAGACTCAGCAGGCAGGGTCAGGAGGGAGACTCAGCAGGCAGGGTCAGGAGGGAGAGTCAGCAGGCAGGGTCAGGAGGGAGAGTCAGCAGGCATGGTCAGGAGGGAGACTCAGCAGGCAGGGTCAAGAGGAAGAGTCAGCAGGTAGGGGTCACGAAGCAAGTTCAGTTGTCTTAATCAGCTAAATTTCTACCCTCACAACGTCGTCAAGACGACAAGAGACGTCGTCACAGGTTTCCTCTTCAAGCTCTTCAGAATCAGCAGTCCTGAGAACCTGAAGGGCGAGTGCTCGTACCTCACAGCTCATTACAATCCCCCTACACCTTGCAAAAGAGTGCAGGGGACTGGCCACTCACACATACACTCAGTAGAACAAGCACTAAGCAATAGCAGCACTGGATACATCATTCGCCAGTGTGCAACGTAGCACCTAAAGTAGCCCTACTCTTTGTCGTCTATCAAGAGCTTGATGTGAAAGTATGAGAATAGTTGAACCTCCAGCGCAGGAGTAGCCATTATACCATGTGAGGGACACGGTAAAAAATACGTGGGACAAACTGGTAGGTCTTTAGGCATCAGGGTCCACCAGTACATATAAACCTGTAGCTGTGCTGACCTTAATAATGCCCTCGTACGCACAAAGACGATCATGGATACCCGAGGAAGTAGAATGAAGCCCAATTAGTCATTCGCGAAAACGACCATCGGAGACGGAAGTGCTTGGAAGCTGCCTTAGCTACCACCACTGACAGCACACTAAGAAGATTCGAGAGCATCATTGTTTCCAAACTGCCAACCAACAGGTTATTACCCTTCATAGGATCGGCTGTTATGTGATACCCACTGACTGTAGTATACCCTTCCTCCCGCTACCTCATTCTTACTGCTGGTCCCAGGTACCAGACTACGATTCAAGACCCCCTTCCCCTTCCCCTTTATTATTTCTTCAGTTTACTCGGTAGTAGGACTAAAGAAACCACTCGTGGCGAAACTCTTCCTGCTATAAACGTCCAGAAATGTAAGTAAATATCTTCATCTAGAGACAGACAGTAAAATATCTGACTCTATAACCCTGGTTCAAGTACCCGGCTCCATCAACCCAGGCAGACAGGTGGGCGGGGTGCATGGCTGGTGTTGTGAGCTGGTGGTCAATGCCTTTCTTCCCCAAGCACTCGTTGATGTAAGAGCCTTTGTGGTGATAACGATTGCTGGCCCCAGCATAAGCACCACCACCGCAGACCCAATGCTGTTTGAGCAGGAATAGTTCCTGAAAGAGAGAGTGAGAGAGAGAGAGAGAGGTATTGAAACCTTCTTCCATTAACCGTGGGTCGGATATTTTCAATGCTGTCCTCTTTGTGTGTGTGAGAGTTTGTGTGTGGGTGTGCGTTTGAGCTGAAAGAACTAAGTGCCGCTTCGTACGTGTAATCCCGCCGGATCGGAGACGATAAATTTGCGTCCTCAGCGATGAGGAAGTGTTGCGTGGTCTGCATCAATAAAAAAGAGAGAGAGAGAAATAGTTGAGTCATAAAGTGTACCTGCTGCTCAGGTAGTTGATGAATGTCCCGCCTCTCTCAGCTCTAGTTTTAAAACTTCCTGAAAAACTCCCGAGGCGATAAGTGTAAGACATAGTGTGTCGGCGGCTCCCTCACCACCCAGGTCAATATAACACACTCTCCACTTTGTGTTCCTTTTGTTTACCTCGTCTCCCTCTTAAAGTTGCCCCCTATTTATATTGCCCCTTGTTTAAGAAGCCCCTTGTTTATATTGTCCCTTTGCTCATGAAGCTCCTGTTTATTTTGCCCCTGTTTATGAAGACACTGTTTATATTGTTCCTTGTTTACGAAGGAAGCTTAGAGAGGTTCTGCAGCTGTCAAGGACTCGTAGGTTAATGCCTTTAATCAACAAGTGTTTCTTGCATCAATGGCGCCCACTACACGATGAGGAGGGCACAGGAAGAAGAAGGTAGAAGAAGAAGGAGAAGAAAGAAGGAGAAGAAGAAGAAGAAAAGGAGTAGGAGCGCAACAAGAGGAACCACAACACCAAGGAGAGAGAGAGCACAATACAGGCGCCTTGCAGATCAACCACCACACACACACACACAGTGGCGCGGCGCCATAACGCCAACATTCCATGGGGGGGGCGAGGGGTGTACCAACACGACGATAACTACAACGACTACTGCTGCTACTCAAATATGTATGTATATGGCTGGGGGGGACAAGTTTTATCGAGGTGTGTCAAGGCCTTCCTTGGTTACTTCTCCCGCTGTAAATCTTATCCTGTATCGTGGTCAGCGATACCAGCGGTGTATAAGACGATACCAACGATCTGTTCCACTATACGAGCGGTATAGAGGACGATACCAGCGATCTATGCCACGATACCAGGGGTATAGTTCATCATACCAGCGATCTATGCCACGATACCAGGGGTATAGTTCATCATACCAGCGATCTATGCCACGATACCAGGGGTATAGTTCATCATACCAGCGATCTATGCCACGATACCAGCGGTATCTTCGACGATACCAAACAGTGTTTTCCACGATACCAACAGTATCTTCCACGACACTAACAGTATCTTTGGTGTGCCTGTCTGTGAAGTGCGTATCGTTGGTGTACGTGTCCGTGGTGTCCGTGATGTGCGTGTCCGTGGGGTGTGTGTCCATGATGTGCGTGTCCGTTGTGCACGTGCCCATGGTGTGCGTGTCCGTTGTGCACGTGCCCATGGTGTGCGTGTCCGTTGTGCACGTGTCTATGGTGTGTATCCGTGGTGTGCGTGTCAATTATGCACGTGTACATGGTGTGCGTATCCGTTGTGCACGTGTCCATGGTATGCGTGTCTGTGGAGTGAGTGTCAATTGTGCACGTGTACACGGTGTGTGTATCCGTTGTGCACGTGTCCATGGCATGCGTGTCCGTGGAGTGCGTGTTCGTTGTGCATGTGTCCATGGTGTGCGTGTCCGTGGTGCATGTGTCCATGGTGTGCGTGACCGTGGTGCACGTGTCCATGGTGTGTGTGTGTGTGTGTGTGTCCGTGGTGGACATACATGTGGGACTGTATGTCCGCGGGCCTTGACAGTCGTGCCATTCTACGTCCGTGGACACGGACACGTACCAGAACAAGTGCCTTGTGACAAACATTTCGACCAGTGTAGAGCTCCGCGGAGCTCTACACTGGTCGAGCTCCTGGTCCTTGTCCTGCTTTCCCTCTCTTCCCCCCCTCCTGTCCCTCACACTCCCCCTCCCTCCTTCCCGCCCCCTCTCTTCTCCCTCACCCCTCCACAGGGGGGGGAGGGGGGCTCCTAGTGTGGGTGGAACTGGTCGTTATAAGAGGAAGCGCATTAAACTTTTATGGAGGGGGAGGGGAAGGGAGGGGGAGGGGGGAAGGAGAGGGGGGGAGGGGAGGGGAAAGGATAGGAGTAAGAGGAGGAGGAGGGGGAGGTGCCCGAGGAAGGGTTGAGGAAGTAGGGGGGAAGTTTTAGGGGGGAGGGAGAGGCGGGGAAGGGGGAGGGGGGGAAAGAAGGTATAACTTGCCCAGTGTTGGTCCGTCAGGGTTGATGCTCTGAGTTCTAGAGTCGCCCCTCCCTCGTCCACCCCTGGCTTTCAACACCCCCTTCCCCCCTCCCTATCTCCCTTCCCCGCCCCCATCCCTCATCCCCTACATCTTCTTACCTCCCTTCTCATATTCCTTTTCACCCTCCCCTTCCCACTCTTCCACTCTACCCCTCCCCCTCACTTCCTCCCCTCACTCTGCCCTCCCCCTCACTTCCCCCTCCACCTCCTCCTTCCCTCCTCTCCCTCCCCCACACCTCCCGTTCACCTCTCCCTCTCCTTCACCTCCCTCTCTCCCTCACCTCCCCTCCCCTCACCTCCCCTCACATCCCCTCCCCCTCACATCCCCTCCCCTCACCCAACATAAACAGTTGATTAGTGAAAGAAAACGGGATTTAATTTCCGGCCTTTAATTAGTGAAATTAAATCAACCTAATAAGAAGACGTTAATAAAGAAAAAATATAATTATAATAATTAATTATTATTATTATTATTATTATTATTATTATTATTATTATTATTATTATTATTATTATTATTAAAATGACTGTGTGTGTACTCAGGAATTGATCTGTTACCGAGGATAATTCTCTCTCTCTCTCACTTTCTCTCTCACTTTCTCTCTCACTTTCTCTCTCACTTTCACTTTCTCTCCATTATACTCTCACTCTGGTATATCTCTCAGCTTTACTCCAGTAAAAGACTGATTTCCTCTCCATCACTGCCTCCAACACTGCCTCCAACACTACGTCCATCACTGCCTCCAACACTGCCTCCAACACTGCCTCCAACACTGCCTCCAACACTGCCTCCAACACTACGTCCATCACTGCCTCCAACACTGCGTCCAACACTGCCTCCAACACTGCGTCCATCACTGCCTCCAACACTGCCTCCAACACTGCCTTCAACACTGCCTCCAACACTGCGTCCATCACTGCCTCCAACACTACGTCCATCACTGCGTCCATCACTGCCTCCAACACTGCCTCCAACACTGCCTTCAACACTGCCTCCAACACTGCGTCCATCACTGCCTCCAACACTACGTCCATCACTGCCTCCAACACTGCGTCCAACACTGCCTCCAACACTGCGTCCATCACTGCCTCCAACACTGCCTCCAACACTGCGTCCAACACTGCCTCCAACACTGCGTCCATCACTGCCTCCAACACTGCCTCCAACACTGCCTTCAACACTGCCTCCAACACTGCGTCCATCACTGCCTCCAACACTGCCTCCAACACTGCGTCCATCACTGCCTCCAACACTGCCTCCAACACTGCCTCCAACACTGCCTCCAACACTGCGTTCATCACTGCCTCTAACACTGCCTCCAACACTGCGTCCATCACTGCCTCCAACACTGCCTCCAACACTGCGTCCAAAACTGCCTCCAACACTGCGTCCATCACTGCCTCCAACACTGCGTCCATCACTGCCTCCAACACTGCCTCCAACACTGCGTCCAACACTGCCTCCAACACTGCGTCCATCACTGCCTCCAACACTGCCTCCAACACTGCCTCCAACACTGCCTCCAACACTGCGTCCATCACTGCCTCCAACACTGCCTCCAACACTGCGTCCATCACTGCCTCCAACACTGCCTCCAACACTGCCTCCAACACTGCCTTCAACACTGCCTCCAACACTGCGTCCATCACTGCCTCCAACACTGCCTCCAACACTGCGTCCATCACTGCCTCCAACACTGCGTCCATCACTGCCTCCAACACTGCCTCCAACACTGCGTCCATCACTGCCTCCAACATTTCCTCCATTAGCACCTCAGGTAACACCTACCTGTAGGGTCATTAGCACCTCAGGTAACACCTACCTATAGGGTCATTAGAACCTCAGGTAACACCTACCTGGAGGGTCATTGGCACCTCAGGTAACACCTACCTGTAGGGTCATTAGCACCTCAGGTAACACCTACCTGGAGGGTCATTAGCACCTCAGGTAACGCCTACCTGTAGGGTTATTAGCACCTCAGGTAACACCTACCTGGAGGGTCATTAGAACCTCAGGTAACACCTACCTGGAGGGTCATTGGCACCTCAGGTAACACCTACCTGGAGGGTCATTGGCACCTCAGGTAACACCTACCTGGAGGGTCATTAGCACCACAGGTAACACCTACCTGTAGGGTTATTAGCACCTCAGGTAACACCTACCTGTAGGGTTATTAGCACCTCAGGTAACACCTATCTGGAGGGTCATTAGAACCTCAGGTAACACCTACCTGGAGGGTCATTAGCACCACAGGTAACACCTACCTGTAGGGTTATTAGCACCTCAGGTAACACCTACCTGTAGGGTTATTAGCACCTCAGGTAACACCTACCTGGAGGGTCATTAGAACCTCAGGTAACACCTACCTGGAGGGTCATTGGCACCTCAGGTAACACCTACCTGGAGGGTCATTAGCACCTCAGGCAACACCTACCTGGAGGGTCATTAGCTTACCAGGTAACTTGACCTACCTGAGGGGCCATTAGCACCTCAGGTAACGCCTACCTGGAGGGTCATTAGCACCTCAGGTAACACCTACCTGGAGGGTCATTAGCACCTCAGGTAACGCCTACCTGGAGGGTCATTAGCACCTCAGGTAACACCTACCTGTAGGGTCATTAGCACCTCAGGTAACACCTACCTGGAGGGTCATTAGCACCTCAGGTAACACCTACCTGGAGGGTCATTAGCACCTCAGGTAACACCTACCTGAGGGTCATTAGCACCTCAGGTAACGCCTACCTGGAGGGTCATTAGCACCTCAGGTAACACCTACCTGGGAGGGTGGGTCATTAGCACCTCAGGTAACGCCTACCTGGAGGGTCATTAGCACCTCAGGTAACACCTACCTGGAGGGTCATTAGCACCTCAGGTAAGACCTACCTGGAGGGTCATTAGCACCTCAGGTAAGACCTACCTGGAGGGTCATTAGCACCTCAGGTAAGACCTACCTGGAGGGTCATTAGCACCTCAGGTAAGACCTACCTGGAGGGTCATTAGCACCTCAGGCAAGATCCTACCTGGAGGGTCATTAGCACCTCATGGTAACGCCTACCTGGAGGGTCATTAGCACCCTTGTGTAAGACCTACCTGGAGGGTCATTAGCACCTTCCCCAGGTAACGCCTACCTGAGGGTCATTAGCACCTCAGGTAAGACCTACCTGGAGGGTCAACACCTCAGGTAACGCCTACCTGGAGGGTCATTAGCACCTCAGGTAACACCTACCTGGAGGGTCATTAGCACCTCAGGTAAGACCTACCTGGAGGGTCATTAGCACCTCAGGTAACACCTACCTGGAGGGTCATTAGCACCTCAGGTAAGACCTACCTGGAGGGTCATTAGCACCTCAGGTAACACCTACCTGGAGGGTCATTAGCACCTCAGGTAAGACCTACCTGGAGGGTCATTAGCACCTCAGGTAACACCTACCTGGAGGGTCACAGCACCTCAGATAAGACCTACCTGGGAGGGTCATTAGCACCTCAGGTAACACTCACTTGGAGGGTCATTAGCACTCCAGGTAACACCTACCTGGAGGGTCATTAGCACCTCAGGTAACACCTACCTGGAGGGTCATTAGCACCTCAGGTAACGCCTACCTGGAGGGTCATTAGCACCTCAGGTAACACCTACCTGGAGGGTCATTAGCACCTCAGGTAAGACCTACCTGGAGGGTCATTAGCACCTCAGGTAACGCCTACCTGGAGGGTCATTAGCACCTCAGGTAAGACCTACCTGGAGGGTCATTAGCACCTCAGGTAACACCTCCCACCTGAGAGGGTCATTAGCACCAGGCAAGACCTACCTGGAGGGTCATTAGCACCTCAGGTAACACCTACCTGGAGGGTCATTAGCACCTCAGATAAGACCTACCTGGAGGGTCATTAGCACCCTAGGTAACACCTACCTGGAGGGTCATTAGCACCTTCAGGCAAGACCTACCTGGAGGGTCATTAGCACCTCCAGGCAACACCTACCTGGAGGGTCATTAGCACCTCAGGTAAAACACCTACCTGGAGGGTCATTAGCACCTCCAGGTAACACCTACCTGGAGGGTCATTAGCACCCTTCAGGCAAGACCTACCTGGAGGGTCATTAGCACCTCAGGCAAGACCTACCTGAGGGTCATTAGCACCTCAGGTAAGACCTACCTGGAGGGTCATTAGCACCTCAGGTAAGACCTACCTGGAGGGTCATTAGCACCTCAGGTAAGACCTACCTGGAGGGTCATTAGCACCTCAGGTAAGACCTACCTGGAGGGTCATTAGCACCTCAGGTAAGACCTACCTGGAGGGTCATTAGCACCAGGTAACACACTACCTGGAGGGTCACCTTAGCACCTCACCCCGGTGCAACACCTACCTGTAGGATCATTAGCACCTCAGGTAACACCTACCTGTAGGGTTATTAGCACCTCAGGTAACACCTACCTGTAGGATCATTAGCACCTCAGGTAACACCTACCTGTAGGGTCATTAGCACCTCAGGTAACACCTACCTGTAGGGTCATTAGCACCTCAGGTAACACCTACCTGGAGGGTCATTAGCACCTCAGGTAACACCTACCTGGAGGGTCATTAGCACCTCAGGTAACACCTACCTGGAGGGTCATTAGCACCTCAGGTAACACCTACCTGGAGGGTCATTAGCACCTCAGGTAAGACCTACCTGGCTAATTACGTTTGCCTGCTGATTGGCACTGCAGGTGTGCCAGGGCCACAATAACAGTTTCATTAACCCTTTTTTTAAAACCTCCAACAAGTTCACCTTTCCCCCCTCCCTTTCGCCCCCTCCCCTCCCCCTTCCCCCTCCCCCTCCCCCTCCCCTCAAGTTGCCAGTGCAAGACGAAGAATAGTGGAGTAAAAAAAAAGAGATAAAAATCAGGGTAAGGATGTTGAATAATCTCTCTCTCTCTCTCTCTCTCTCTCTCTCTCTCTCTCTCTCTCTCTCTCTCTCTCTCTCTCTCTCTCTCTCTCTCTCTCTCTCTCTCTCTCTCTCTCTCTCTCTCTCTCTCTCTCTCTCTCTCTCTCTCTCTCTCTCTCTCTCTCTCTCTCTCTCTCTCTCTCTCTCTCTCTCTCTCTCTCTCTCTCTCTCTCTCTCTCTCTCTCTCTCTCTCTCTCTCTCTCTCTCTCTCTCTCTCTCTCTCTCTCTCTCTCTCTCTCTCTCTCTCTCTCTCTCTCTCTCTCTCTCTCTCTCTCTCTCTCTCTCTCTCTCTCTCTCTCTCTCTCTCTCTCTCTCTCTCTCTCTCTCTCTCTCTCTCTCTCTCCTCACTCTCTCTCTCTCTCTCTCTCTCTCTCTCTCTCTCTCTCTCTCTCTCTCTCTTCCTCTCTTCTCTCTCTCTCTCCTCTCTCTCTCTCTCTCTCTCTCTCTCTCTCTCTCTCTCTCTCTCTCTCTCTCTCTCTCTCTCTCTCTCTCTCTCTCTCTCTCTCTCTCTCTCTCTCTCTCTCTCTCTCTCTCTCTCTCTCTCTCTCTCTCTCTCTCTCTCTCTCTCTCTCTTTATTCCCTTCAGTCCTCTGTCGTTCCTTGTTCTTTCTGTCCCTCCTTTCTACCTCCGTCTCCCCCTCTTCAGAGTGGGAGGAGAGGGAGTGGGAGGAGAGAGAGTGGGAGGAGAGGGAGTGGGAGGAGAGGGAGTGGATGGAGAGGGAGTGGAGAGGAGAGAGGGAGAGGAGAGGGAGGAGTAGGGAGGAGGGGAGTGAGGGAGGAGGAGGAGGGAGTGGAGGAGGGGAGTGGGAGTGGAAGAGGAGTGGAGGAGGAGGGAGTGGAGAGGGAGTGGGTGGAGAGGGAGTGGGAGGAGAGGTCTTTGATTCTCTCATTAGTTTAGTTGATTTAATATTTTTCTCGTGTTTTTTAGTGTTGGGAAATTGAGGCAGGTAAATGAAGGAAGGAAGGAAGGAAGAAGGAAGAAGGAAGGAAGGAAGGAAGGAAGTAAGGAAGGAAGGAAGGAAGAAGCAAGGAAGGAAGAAGCAAGGAAGAAGCAAGGAAGGAAGGAAGAAGGAAGGAAGGAAGGAAGAAGGAAAGAAGGAAGGAAGAAGGAAGAAAGAAAGGAAGGAAGAAGCAAGGAAGGAAGAAGGAAGGAAGGAAGGAAGAACGAAGGAAGAAGGAAGGAAGAAAGGAAGGAAGGAAGAAGGAAAGAAGGAAGGAAGAAGGAAGAAAGAAAGGAAGGAAGAAGCAAGGAAGGAAGAAGGAAGGAAGGAAGGAAGAACGAAGGAAGAAGGAAGGAAGAAAGGAATGAAGGAAGAAGGAAGAAAGGAAGAAGGAAGGAAGGAAGAAAGGAATCAAGAAGGAAGGAAGTAGGAAGGAAGAAGGAAGGAAGAAGGAAGGAAGGAAGGAAGGAAGAAGGAAGAAAGGATGGAAGGAAGGAAGGAAGAAGGAAGGAAGGAAGGAAGGAAGAAGGAAGAAAGGAAGGAAGGAAGGAAGGAAGGAAGGAAGAAGCAATGATGGAAGAAGGAAGGAAAGAAGGAAGGAAGAAAGAAGGAAGAAGGAAGGAAGAAGGAAGGAAGGAAGAAGGAAAGAAGGAAGGAAGAAGGAAGAAAGAAAGGAAGGAAGAAGCAAGGAAGGAAGGAAGGAAGGAAGGAAGGAAGGAAGAAGGAAGGAAGGAAGAGGGAAGGAAGAAAGGAAGGAAGGAAGAAGGAAGAAAGGAATCAAGAAGGAAGGAAGTAGGAAGAAGGAAGGAAGGAAGGAAGGAAGAAGGAAGGAAGTAGGAAGGAAGAAGGAAGGAAGGAAGAAGGAAGGAAGGAGGAAGAAAGGATGGAAGAAGGAAGTAGGAAGAAAGAAGGAAGGAAGGAAGAAGGAAGGAAGTAGGAAGGAAGAAGGAAGGAAGGAAGGGAGGAAGAAAGGAAGGAAGAAGGAAGGAAGTAGGAAGGAAGAAGGAAGGAAGAAAGAAGGAAGAAAGGAGGAAGAAAGGATGGAAGAAGGAAGGAAGTAGGAATGAAGAAGGAAGGAAGGAAGGCAGTAAGGAAGGGAAGAAGGAAGGAAGGAAGGAAGGAAGGAAGGAAGGCAGGAAGGAAGGAAGGAAGGAAGAAAAGCAGGAAGGAAGGAAGGAAGGAAGGAAGAAGGAAGGAAGGAGGAAGAAAGGATGGAAGAAGGAAGTAGGAAGAAAGAAGGAAGGAAGGAAGAAGGAAGGAAGGAAGAAGGAAGGAAGTAGGAAGGAAGGAAGGGAGGAAGAAAGGAAGGAGGAAGGCAGAAGGAAGGAAGAAGGAAGGAAGGAAGGAAGGAAGGAAAGGAAGGAAGGAAGAAGGAAGGAAGGAAAGTAAGGAAGGAAGGAAGGAAGGAAGGAAGGAAGGAAGGAAGAAGGAAGGAAGGCAGGAAGGAAGGAAGGAAGGAAGGAAGGAAGGAAGGAAGGAAGGCAGGAAGGAAGGAAGGAAGGAAGGAAGGAAGGAAGGAAGGAAGGAAGGCAGGAAGGAAGGAAGGAAGGAAGGAAGGAAGGAAGGAAGGAAGGAGGAAGTGAACAATGTAAGGAAGGAAGGAAGGAAGGAAGGAAGGAAGGAAGGAAGGAAGGAAGGAAGGAAGGAAGGAAGGAAGGATGGAAGGAAGGTAGGAAGGAAGGAAGGAAGGAAGGAAGGAAGGTAGGAAGGATGGAAGGAAGGAAGGAAGGAAGGAAGGAAAGAAAGAAGAAAGGAAAGAAGGAAGGAAGGAAGGAAGGAAAGAAGAAAGGAAGGAAGGAGGCAAGGAAGGCAGGAAGGCAGGGGAGGAAGGAGGAAGGAAGGAGGGAAGGCAGCAAGGAAGGAGGGAAGGCAGCAAGGAAGGAGGGAGGGCAGAAAGGAAGAAGGAAGGAAGGAAGGAAGGAAGGAAGGAAATAAGGAAGGATGGAAAGAAGGAAAGGAGGAAGGAAGGCAGGAAGGAAGGCAAGGAAGGAAGATGAGAAGGAAGGGAAGGAAGGAAGAAGGAATGAAGGAAGGAAGGAAGGAAGGAAGGCAGGAAGGAAGGAAGGAAGGAAGGAAGGAAGGAAGGAAGGAAGGAAGGAAGGAAGGAAGGAAGGAAGGAAGGAAGGAAGGGAAGGAAGGAAGTAAGGAAGGAAGGAAGAAGGAAGGAAGGAAGGAAGGAATGGAAGGAAGGAAGGAAGGAAGGAGGAAGGAAGGAAGGAAGGAAGGAAGGGAGGACGGAATTAAGTAAAGGAAGGAAGGAAGGAAGGAAGGAAGGCAGGGAAGGAATGTAGGAAGGAATGTAGGAAGGAAGGCAGGAAGGAAGGAAGGAAGGCAGGAAGGAATGTAGGAAGGAAGGAAGGAAGGAAGGCAGGAAGGAATGTAGGAAGGAAGGCAGGAAGGAAGGAAGGAAGGCAGGAAGGAATGTAGGAAGGAAGGAAGGAAGGAAGGCAGGAAGGAATGTAGGAAGGAAGGCAGGAAGGAAGGAAGGCAGGTTGGTGGACCTCACAATCACACTCTGGTCTTGGTCTCACACATCACATCAACTGGTCCGCAGACCATGAGACCACTGTGAGGGGATAGGGGTGCAGGGGAGGGGACAAGGAGGAGGGGGAGGAGGGGGAGGGATGGAGGAGGGAGCCAAACCACAAAAAAAACTCTCAGTAACCCCCCCTCCCCGAACTCCCCTACCCTCCGTCCCTGCATCGTTTCGCCCACTCCCGAAACACTTCGTTTCTCTCCCCCTCTCCCCCCATCCATTCCCGAAACATCTCCGACACTGCACTGTTCCCCTTCCCCCCGCGACTGTTTTTCCAAATCCAGATATTTTACGTAACTTCTCCTCTACCCCCTCCCATTCCCCTTTTTTTCGGGGAGGAGGAGGAGGAGGAGGAAGAGGAGGAGGAGGGGGAAGGCAAGGGGGCGAACGCCCCCACTATCCCCCTCCTCCCCCCAGTATGTGATTGCGATGTTCCTGCCGGCTAGAGCCCCGCTGATTGGCTACTTGGCCCTCCCGGTAATGGACATGGACCAATCACACCCGACAACACTCTGAGGAATCGACCGCATTTACAGGTTACCAATTATTGCTTAACCACGTTTATTCTTGTGAAAGAAGGCTGCTGCCTCTCTATCTCTCTCTCTCTCTCTCTCTCTTTTCTAATCCACTTTTACTCACCTCTTGCCTCACCCCAGCAAAAAGGAAAAAATATAGAATATACGTGGGTGAATTTATTTGCAAGAGAGAGAGAGAGAGAGAGAGAAAATTAGGAGAAACTAAGGCAGATTACAGCAATATTGAACTACACCGTTTTCACCTCTTGTAATGGCGTCGTCTTACGCCTGTAACATGGTTACAGGCGTATTAAATTCAGCTCGGGCAAACAATGAACTGTTTCTTGGCCAAAGGGAAGGGAAAAAATATATATACAGAGACGGAGGGCGAGGGATTATTTTTTTTTTGTTTCTAGCTGTGGTTTGGGAACTCGTTCGGTAAGATGAGGAACGAGGAAACTCACGATTGACTAAGAGGTGGCGAGAAGCATTCGTTATCTAGCTTGTTGGGGGCTTGGCTAGAGGCTTGGCTAGAGGGCTTGGCTAGAGGGCTTGGCTAGAGGGCTTGGCTAGACGGCCTCGCTTTGCGGAATCCGCTTAGGAGTCTCTCATCCGCTTCGTTAGCAGCCTCGTTAACGAGTTAATTGCCAACCTAACATTGTGGCTTCGTTGTCGGGCTCCTACTGGCTTTCCTTAACGAGTTCGTTCACCAGATGCTTCTCCAGAATTGAGTAACGGCTTCGTTATCGGGTTCGCTTTGTGGTTCGCTACGGAGGTTCACGACGCTGGGGGTAACTCGGCTATTTTTCTCTTCTTGATTACCTTGGTTGGCTGCTTGGGTGGGATGAAAGATGTATTGTGGTTGCTGTTCGTTGCTTCAAAGACTCTATCGTCTTCAAGAGCTCCAGGAAGATGGTGGTGGTGTTGTAGTGGTGGTAGGTAGTGGTTATGTTGGTGTTGGAGGGGTTGTTGGGGTGGTAGGTGGTGGTTGTGGGGATTGAGGTGGTGTTGGAGGGTTGTTGTGGTTGCAGGTAGTGGTTGTGGTGGTGTGGAAGGGTTGTTGGGGTGGTAGGTGGTGACTGTAGTGTTACTATTGCGATTGATGTGGTGATAGACGATGGCAGGTGGTGGCAGATGTTGGCAGGTAATGGCAGGTGGTGACAGATGATGGTTGTAGCGGGAATAACATTGCAACTAAGTGACCTTCCTTAACGTACAGCTCTACCCAGACAAGACTGCCACCCTCCCACCCTTCCAGCCACCCTCCCTGCCACCCTCCCTGCCACCCTCTCTGCCACCCCTCACAAAGAAGGGAGGTGTGAAGGCTGGTGACACACTCAGTGTACTGAGGAAAGATTCTGCCTCAGTAAAGTTCCTCGTCAGTGAAGAGTCTTTGATGCCAAGATTCTCTCACTACTAATGAAATTGTCCGCTAGAAATTCAATCTTCAGCGGGAGAGACTGAGAGAGGAAGACGAGGAGGAGGAGGAGGAGAAGGAGGCAGAAGGAGGAGGAGGAGAAGGCAGGAGGAGAAGGAGAAGGCAGCAGGAGGAGAAGGAGAAGGCAGGAGGAGAAGGAGAAGGCAGGAGGAGGAGAAGGAGAAGGCAGGAGGAGGAGGAGGAGAAGATAGAAGAGAGGTAAAGGATGTTGTGGATGGTTCACTGATGTTTCTTGATGTTGATGATGTCAACCAGACGATGTTGATGACGTCAACCAGACGATGTTGATGTCAACCAGACGATGTTGATGTCAACCAGACGTGTTGATGACGTCAACCAGACGATGTTGATGATGTCAACCAGACGATGTTAATGACGTCAACCAGACGATGTTGATGATGTCAACCAGACGATGTTAATGATGTCAACCAGACGATGTTGATGATGTCAACCAGACGATGTTGATGACGTCAACCAGACGATGTTGATGACGTCAACATGGGGTTATAATGACATCACAGAACGTTTTATGACGTCATCGTGCTGCTGCTGATGTCAGGGAAAGTTTTTTGACGTCACAGAAAAAAGTTTTTGTCACAATTCAAGTGGACCGTGTGTGGGGACGTTAGATGACGCATTTATGACATCAGAAGACGCATTTATGACGTCACATGAGGCTCTGACGTCATTAAATAATTTTACCGAGTTAGGAATTATTTATGACGTCTCGTAACGTATTTAAGACGTCAGTAATTATTTTTTCATACGTTAAGAAAGACGTATCAAGAAATACTGCTGACCTTAGAGGAAATATTAATGACGCAAAATGAATTATTGATGACGCAAGTGAAGTTATTGATGACGCATGTGAAGTTATTGGTGACGCAAGTGAAGTTATTGATGACGCAAGTGAAGTTATTGATGACGCAAGTGAAGTTATTGTGACGCAAGTGAAGTTATTGATGACGCAAGTGAAGTTATTGATGACGTAAGTGAAGTTATTGATGACGCAAGTGAGGTTATTGATAAGGAGGATTACAGGGAGTATTGACCTCAGATAGTATTTCCTGACCTAACGTAACGTAACGTAACCTAACCTAACCTAACCTAACCTAACCTAACCTAACCTAACCTAACCTAACCTAACCTAACCTAACCTAAACTAACCTAACCTAACCTAACCTAACCTAAATTAAGCTAACCTGATCTAACGCAACCTAAGCTAACCTAACCTAAGCTAACCTAACCTAAGCTAACCTAATCTAACCTAAACTAACCTAACCTAACCTAACCTAACCTAACCTAACTTAACCTAATCTAACCTAACCTAACCTAACCTAACCTAACCTAACCTAACCTAACCTAACCTAACCTAACCTAATCTAACCTAACCTATCATAACCTAAAAAAACACGCCACTAGTCCTAGAAATAAGCCACTAGACCTAGAAATATGCCACCAGTCCTGGAAATAAGCCATCAGGCCTAGCAATAAGCCACCAGTCCTAGAAATAAGCCACCAGTCCTGGAAATGAGCCACCAGACCTAGAAATAAGCCACCAGTCCTAGAAATAAGCCACCAGACCTAGAAACAAGCCACCAGTCCTGGAAATAAGCCACCAGACCTGGAAATAAGCCACCAGTCCTAGAAATAAGCCACCAGACCTAGAAACAAGCCACCAGTCCTGGAAATAAGCCACCAGACCTAGAAATAAGCCACCAGTCCTAGAAACAAGCCACCAGTCCTGGAAATAAGCCACCAGTCCTAGAAACAAGCCACCAGTCCTGGAAATAAGCCACCAGACCTAGAAACAAGCCACCAGTCCTAGAAACAAGCCACCAGTCCTAGAAATAAGCCACCAGTCCTGGAAATAAGCCACCAGTCCTAGAAACAAGCCACCAGTCCTAGAAACAAGCCACCAGTCCTAGAAATAAGCCACCAGTCCTGGAAATAAGCCACCAGTCCTAGAAACAAGCCACCAGTCCTAGAAACAAGCCACCAGTCCTGGAAATAAGCCACCAGACCTAGAAATAACTCACTAAACCTAGAAATAAACCACTAAGCCTTAGAAAATCCTATAATCCAATTTTTTCTCATAATTTGAATTTGGAGTTGAGTTCTGAAGAGCCGAATATAATCAGGAACACTTGAGGTAAAAAGTGTGAAGAAGGAAGCACTTTGAAATATTAAGCAAATAATGGCCCCAACTGGAAGAAAACTCCATTTTAGCTACCTAAAAATGGCCAGCGGAATGAATCTTAAGCAAACACTTGATTCGCCAAAGTGCGCTTTTCGCCACTCTGGCGACGACGCTGGTTGCAGCCGAGCGAAACCTCACACTTGGGATTTCTGGCTCGTACGTCGTGTTCGGCTGATTGTGGTTAAGGAGGGTGGGAGGGGGGTCGAGTCACAGGCTCCTGGAGGCGCTTGTCTAGTTCACTTCTCTTGGAATCATGTATGCAGCCCTGTATTCCTCACTTTCTTCCTTAAGGGCACCCTGAGGGCTGAAGAAGTACTTCCTGACGTCCGTGTGGCTCATCTGCCGCTTTAGGTTCCACTGGTGCCTCCCCCCCCCGTGTACCTGTTTCCCGCCTCTCCTACCTGAATGGATCAAGCCTCGATCCAATTGATTTTTATTCAATAAGGTTGACAGAACATTTATAGATCAAGGCTTTATCCAGTACTTTGAGTACAGCTTTATAAAGGACTGTGTTAAGAGCTTTATTCAGCACTGAGTTGAGCTTTATAAAGCACTCTGAGTAGTTGTCCAGCACTTTGTGTTGAGATTTATCAGCATTCTGTTTAGAGCTTTATCCAGCGTTCTTTGTAGAGAATTATCCACCGGTGTCCGCAGTGCTTTATGCAAGAGCTCCACGAAGAGCTTTACTCAGGCTGGAGGTAGAGCTTTATGAGTCCTGCCCTATACATGTAGCTATATCTATTTCTAAAGCTAAGCTCTGAGACGTGAAGGAGACAAAGAGAGAGAGAGAGAGAGAGAGAGAGAGAGAGAGAGATGTTTTCTGAATACTTTGTTGCCAAGATGCAAGTCCCTGATGCAGTTAGGGAATCTTCTTTACTGGCCACAAGAACTGTGTCAACGTTGTCAGAGGTGACAGTAAGGCAGGATGAAGTGTATCTTCTCGTTAAATCCCCGGACCAAGAAAAGGTTGTGAGCCCAGATTAGACTGTGAGCCCAGATAAGACTGTGAGCCCAGATAAGGTGAGCTCAAGATTGCTGAGTAGATATGTAGACCAACTATCAGCACTTCTAACTCGCATCTATCAGCACTGCCTAGCACAGTGTAAATGATCTTCTCTGTGGAAAGAGGCAAATGTAGTCCCTGTTCACAAAAAGAAGAGCAGGGCAGAAATCAGAAACTACAGACCAGTGTCACTCCTGTCAGTCACTGGCAAGATCCTTGAGACAACAATCTCAAGGTAGATGACAGCGTTTTCTCGACTACCACTCACTTCTTTGCGACCGTCAGTGTGGCGTCAGCACGATCACTTTAGTGCTGATCTGCTGTTAAACCTCTCCATCATGTGGCACCAGTCACTGGATGAATCCAAGATCAGCTGTGTAGTAGCACTAGACATTGCTGATGCTTTCGAGCGAGTATGGCACCAAGAACTCTGCAAGCAATATAAGTCAATCTGCACTATGCTTATTTAGTGATTACCTTCAAGGTAGATCTCTAAGAGTAGTTCTCAATGGCACAGAGTCATCAAGACACTCAGTGCCAGTATGCCACAGGCAAGTGTGCTTGGTCCATTGTTACGGAATATTTACTTCAGCGACCTTAACCTCATCCCAGCGTCCCAGGACTAGGCAGACGACTGTACTCTGACACTGAGAGCTAGTGAGCTAGTGAGCTAGTGAGCTAGTGAGCTAGTGAGCTAGTGAGCTAGTGAGCTAGTGAGCTAGTGAGCTAGTGAGCTAGTGAGCTAGTGAGCTAGTGAGCTAGTGAGCTAGTGACAACTGCTTTAAGTTATATCAATTACCAGCTTATAGCTATATCAGCCTGGGGAAAAACGATGGCAGGTTACATTTGCTTATGACAAAATACAAATAATGATCAACTCTAGGCACCATGATGGTAATGTTGGAGTAGTGGTAAGAGTGATGGTCTCTAGGCACCATGATGGTAATGTTGGAGTAGTGGTAAGAGTGATGGTCTCTAGGTACCATGATGGTAATGTTGGAGTAGTGATAAGAATGATGGTCTCTAGGCACCATGATGGTAATGTTGGAGTAGTGGTAAGAGTGATGGTCTCTAGGCACCATGATGGTAATGCTGGAGTAGTGGTAAGAGTGATGGTCTCTAGGCACCATGATGGTAATGCTGGAGTAGTGGTAAGAGTGATGGTCTCTAGGCACCATGATGGTAATGCTGGAGTAGTGGTAAGAATGAGTGGGAGAGTGTTAGAACCGAGGATGAGGTTAATATCTTGGGGGTGAAATTTGACTCCAAACTCACTATGAAGAACCACGTTGTAAATCTTGCAAGCAAGACGACCGGGAAGCTTACAACAAGACTTTATACAAGGCACAAGTACACTCACACCTCGAGTATGCTCCACTTTCTTGGACTGCTTGCTCTCCGTTTCACCTACAACTTCTGGACAGAATATAGAACAGAGCAAGATGACTCATCTCTCGTCTGGACCCAGCCTGGACAGATCTGTCATTTCAGTAAAGCCTTCAACACAGAAGGTATGTGGGTGACCTTACTGTTATGTACAAGGCCAATGTTGTCGAGGTATCACACTTGGCTCCACTTCGCGGACAGCGAGAAGTAAGTTTCTACACCACAAGACGGGCATCCAGCAACAACTACACTCTGGCTGTATCCTTCACAAGAACACAACTTCATCTGAGATGATTCATTTCCAGAATGACTCGAGTCTGGAACATGTTCGTACAGCATACCAACATCGCTGGCCCACAGCTGGCCCATAGCTGGCCCACAGATGGCTCCAACTTCATGCTGTTCCTTACTTGTATAACTCTTAACAATTAAAAAACTGATGTAGGTAACAGCTATTAGCTTGTTAATAAAGTTAAGAACTCTTAACCTAACCTTGTAAAAACTCTTGTGTAAATTAAGAGAGAGAGAGAGAGAGAGAGAGAGAGAGAGAGAGAGAGAGAGAGAGAGAGAGAGAGAGAGAGAGAGAGAGAGAGTGAGAGAGAGAGAGAGAAACAAAGGAGTGTCTTGGGGTGAACCATACATGTGTGTGGGGAGAAGAGCGATCAATAGGAGGGGTGTTCCTCCCCCTTTCTTCCTTCCTTCCTTCCTTCCTTCCTTCCTTTCTTCCTTCCCTTCTTCTTTCCTTCCTTCTTCCTTCATTCAACCCCTCCTTCGTCCACTTCTTTACCTTCTTGTGTTCCTCTGTTTCCCCTCCCCTCCCCCTCCTCCTCCTCCTCCTTGTTCTCCTTCTTCTCCTTTTACTCTTCCTCTTCTTCATTCTCTTCCACCTTCTATATTTTCGCTAAATTCTTTTCTCCTATCTCAATTATTCTCATTTTTTCTTGCCTCTATCCTCTATCCTCCCTCAAACCCCTATTCTTGCATACATTCCTCTATCCTTCATCCCTAATACTCTATCCATTACCCCCCCTAACCAACACCCCAACTACCCTATCCAACACCCCAACCACCCTATCCAACACCCCAACCACCCTATCCAACACCCCAACCACCTTATCCAAAACCCCAATAACCTATCCAACACCCCAACCACCCTATCCAACACCCCAACCACCCTATTCAACACCCTAACTACCCTATCCAACACCCCAACTACCCTATCCAACACCATAACCACCCTATCCAACACCCCAACCACCTTATCCAAAACACCAATAACCTATCCAACACCTCAACCACCCTATCCGACACCCCAGCCACCCCATCCAACATCACCACCCTATCCAACACCTCAACCGCCCTATCCAAAGCCCTAACCACTCTATCCAACACCCGAACTACCCTATCCATCACCCCTATTCTGACAATTGAAGAGCGTAGCATGCAGAGAGAAATAGAAAGAGAGAGAGAGAGAGAGAGAGAGAGAGAGAGAGAGAGAGAGAGAGAGAGAGAGAGAGAGAGAGAGAGAGAGAGAGAGAAAGAGAGATGCATAAATTGATTCGTGAGGTTTCTTAGGGAAGAGAGGCTGGCTGGGTCGGAACATTGAAGCCTCAGACTAACTTTAAAATCCATGAGTTCTCTTTCTTCCTCTGGGCTGGACAGCTTGGGAAAAAGCCTGAAATCCAATGAGATTCTCACGGTGTGGGGGGCGTCGACCCCCTCACGCAGGGGCTGTGTTCGAACCTCTTGCTGAGGCTTTGGTGGGGGTTTATGGGAGCGTGGAGGTTGGTTAGTGGTGGTGGTGGTGGTGGTGGTGGTGGTGGTGGTGGTGGTGGTGGTGGTAGTAGTAGTAGTAAGGGACAAACACACACACTCATACGGGGCCAGGAACTATGATTCGACCCCTGCAACCACAAATAGGCGAGTACACACATACACACACACACACACACACACACACACACGGTTATGCCTGTGTTGACCAATGTGAAGCAGCAGGGTAGAGTAAGTAAACCCAAGTCAGGGACAGGAGCAGCGACACGAACACCGCTATTGTAATGGAACCGTTCATGTTATCCACAAGTTTGTCATTAACAAAGTGGAGCCGTGAAGACCACAACTAATGGAGCTACGGTGAGCGAGAAGACTCAAGTTTGTTGTGTTATGGTCTCTCTCTCTCTCTCTCTCTCTCTCTGTAAATACGACAAGCGGCTCCTTACTTTTGTCTAAGTAAGTCTTGTTTATATATTTTTTAAGCAAATCCTTCAGTGTCACATCACCTGCTGTTCCTAAATCCACCTTTGTGTACCTTTGCATTCTTCTTGTCTTCCAGAATTACTCTAACTGCACTTATGACAAGACTACTGTAACTCCACCTATAATCACTTTACTGTGCCAGTGTCTATAACACGTCTGCTGCACCTTTATCTATAACAGGTATGCATGACACTCTACCAGGTATACTCACTTGATTTATTCTCTTATAATTTCTACAAATTATGCTCTCTGCTAATCCTTAGGTACCTTCTCTTTTTTCATACACCAGCAACTCTGTCGTAATCTCATCTAATAAATTTTATATTTCATATCCATCCTATGGACGGCAACGCAAGAGTATATGGATACACGAAAGGTCTAGGAACTAAGTCCCCAAAAAATGGGGCCTAGTTCCTAGGATTGGCAGGAGGACATCTGGGTTTATATCTACAATTTGTCCTATGTTTTGCAAGCAAATTTACGATAGTTGCTCAATATGTCTGGTATCTTATTTTCATTAACATGATATCTTGACATATCACATATCTCAAAAAAATAGACAGTTAAGAGCATGACATAGAATCAGTAATAATCAAGGAGTCAAGCTCAGTGTCATAAGTTAATTTAGTATCATGAGGATGACAAAGAATTTAGTTTGCAGTGTAGACGTCCAGTTGTTAATTCTTATGCCTAACTCACCATGGTTGTTATAGTTGTTATCTAGGAAGGTGACAACAAGAACAGATGCAGCTCTGTCAGTAGACTCCATCACTGTAGATAATTTGTGATATATTATTGCTAACAGTTAAGTGAGAACTCTCTTCATGAGCAGTTGTTTTTACAAGTGATTTAAGGAAGATATTACAAGTGATGAGAATCTTGGGAGGGGCTTAAAGATATGTGATATTAAATAAAGACAACTTCCACAGAGGCAAGAATTGCTCTTGTTGTCTTCAGTGATACAGTTCGTGCAAGTTATATAATTTAATATAATTGCATTTAGATGTGTGTATATTGTAGACTTTTAGTAAAATTTGTAGTGACAGTGTTTGGTCTATTTCTTAACATCTAATGCCAAGTACAGTGTTAATATTAACAATGCTAACACTGAGGAAGGAACACCAAGTTCCTTCCTCATATTAAGAACTTTGGAAGTTTTAAGACAGTCAAGAATAATTCTGAGAACTTTGTTTTGCATTATTTCCGAAGGTCGGAGAACATTAACTTTGGTTAACATTAACATGGACGCAGCATAACCAGGACTATAATATAACAGATGTTTATCTTTCTCGCTATTCTTACGTTAACACCACAGTTAGTGTTGCAGCAGCAACATTAACACCACAGTTAGTGTTGTAGCAGCAACATTAACACCACAGTTAGTGTTGCAGCCAGCACCATCTCTGAGAACATTCAGTCAGTCTTTGCATTTTTCATTTGTGTTGCGGTGGATTTATTAAACTGTACAAACCAAACATAAACCCATGCTGACTACAAGTACAAGTTGCAACAACGACCTGTCATTGTGCTTGTCGAGTAGACAGAGAAAACCCGCAACACTGCTGACAGAGTGTATAAACCTTTGACAGACTGAACGTAGCATTCAGAAGACAGAAGGACAGTAGCTCCAGCAGGATCTTGGTACCATTACTTATCTATATATCCAACAATTTCAACCAAAACAACGGCTTTTACAACATACTGAAGCCCCCCCATCCAAGCCAGGAGGCTTCCCCATCATATACTGAACATACATACCCGCCCGTCCCGGGCAGGTCCATCTCAGATCCAACCTACCCAGGTGCATCTGTTTGTGACCTGATAAAAACCCACTCTGTGGGCGAAACGTTGTTAATAAATAATCGTACTATACTGCATTTGTGTGCATTTTATCGTGTAAGTATTTCATACTATCTCTACCCCATCCCTAGGTACATGCTATCTATCAACCTGCTACCAATAATCCGCAGATAAAAAAACCATAGCAAGATAGATGTTCTTTCTTTCTCTGACCCCCTCCCCCCATCTCTATCTCTCTCTCTCACATTCCCCATAGTCTCTCACATTTCCCATGGTCTCTCACATTCCCCATGGTCTCTCACATTCCCCATGGTCTCTCACATTCCCCATGATCTCTCACATTCCCCATGGTCTCTCACATTCCCCATGGTCTCTCACATTCCCCATGATCTCTCACATTCCCCATGGTCTCTCACATTCCCCATGGTCTCTCACATTTCCCATGGTCTCTCACATTCCCCATGATCTCTCACATTCCCCATGATCTCTCACATTCCCCATGATCTCTCACATTCCCCATGGTCTCTCACATTCCCCATGATCTCTCACATTCCCCATGGTCTCTCACATTCCCCATGGTCTCTCACATTTCCCATGGTCTCTCACATTCCCCATGATCTCTCACATTCCCCATGGTCTCTCACATTCCCCATGGTCTCTCACATTCCCCATGATCTCTCACATTCCCCATGGTCTCTCACATTCCCCATGATCTCTCACATTCCCCATGGTCTCTCACATTCCCCATGGTCTCTCACATTTCCCATGGTCTCTCACATTCCCCATGATCTCTCACATTCCCCATGATCTCTCACATTCCCCATGGTCTCTCACATTTCCCATGATCTCTCACATTCCCCATGATCTCTCACATTCCCCATGATCTCTCACATTCCCCATGATCTCTCACATTCCCCATGATCTCTCACATTCCCCATGGTCTCTCACCGGTCTCCCCGTGGTGGAAGGGTCAGATATTTACGGCTGTGTTGAGGGAGCCAGCAACGTTCAAAGGTTTGAGTGTGTAAAGTACGTTTTATAACAGTCTCCCTGTTATTGTTTGTTTTAAACCAGTCGTTTTTTGTAATTTGTTTTGAGGAAGGGAGAGAGAGAGAGAGAGAGAGAGAGAGGGGGGGGGGGGAGGAGAAAGAGGAAGGGAGAGAGGGAGAGAATGAGGAGGATCTGAGAGGATGAAGGGGGAAACAGAGGGAGGGAGAGACGAATTGAAACATTAAGTTAACCTTGTTTGTGGGTTAGTTAGAAGAGAAACAGTCTAGCTTGTGGGTTAGTTAGAAGAGAAACAGTCTAGCTTGTGGGTTAGTTAGAAGAGAAACAATCTAGCTTGTGGGTTAGTTAGAAGAGAAACAGTCTAGCTTGTGGGTTAGTTAGAAGAGAAACAGTCTAGCTTGTGGGTTAGTTAGAAGAGAAACAATCTAGCTTGTGGGTTAGTTAGAAGAGAAACAGTCTAGCTTGTGGGTTAGTTAGAAGAGAAACAATCTAGCTTGTGGGTTAGTTAGAAGAGAAACAGTCTAGCTTGTGGGTTAGTTAGAAGAGAAACAGTCTAGCTTGTGGGTTAGTTAGAAGAGAAACAATCTAGCTTGTGGGTTAGTTAGAAGAGAAACAGTCTAGCTTGTGGGTTAGTTAGAAGAGAAACAATCTAGCTTGTGGGTTAGTTAGAAGAGAAACAGTCTAGCTTGTGGGTTAGTTAGAAGAGAAACAATCTAGCTTGTGGGTTAGTTAGAAGAGAAACAGTCTAGCTTGTGGGTTAGTTAGAAGAGAAACAGTCTAGCTTGTGGGTTAGTTAGAAGAGAAACAATCTAGCTTGTGGGTTAGTTAGAAGAGAAACAGTCTAGCTTGTGGGTTAGTTAGAAGAGAAACAGTCTAGCTTGTGGGTTAGTTAGAAGAGAAACAGTCTAGCTTGTGGGTTAGTTAGAAGAGTCTAGCTTGTGGGTTAGTTAGAAGAGAAAAAGCTTGTGGGTTAGTTAGAAGAGAAACAATCTAGCTTGTTAGTTAGAAGAGAAACAATCTAGCTTGTGGGTTAGTTAGAAGAGAAACAGTCTAGCTTGTGGGTTAGTTAGAAGAGAAACAGTCTAGCTTGTGGGTTAGTTAGAAGAGAAACAAACAGCTTGTGGGTTAGTTAGAAGAGAAACAATCTAGCTTGTGGGTTAGTTAGAAGAGAAACAGTCTAGCTTGTGGGTTAGTTAGAAGAGAAACAATCTAGCTTGTGGGTTAGTTAGAAGAGAAACAGTCTAGCTTGTGGGTTAGTTAGAAGAGAAACAATCTAGCTTGTGGGTTAGTTAGAAGAGAAACAGTCTAGCTTGTGGGTTAGTTAGAAGAGAAACAGTCTAGCTTGTGGGTTAGTTAGAAGAGAAACAATCTAGCTTGTGGGTTAGTTAGAAGAGAAACAGTCTAGCTTGTGGGTTAGTTAGAAGAGAAACAGTCTAGCTTGTGGGTTAGTTAGAAGAGAAACAGTCTAGCTTGTGGGTTAGTTAGAAGAGAAACAATCTAGCTTGTGGGTTAGTTAGAAGAGAAACAGTCTAGCTTGTGGGTTAGTTAGAAGAGAAACAATCTAGCTTGTGGGTTAGTTAGAAGAGAAACAGTCTAGCTTGTGGGTTAGTTAGAAGAGAAACAGTCTAGCTTGTGGGTTAGTTAGAAGAGAAACAGTCTAGCTTGTGGGTTAGTTAGAAGAGAAACAGTCTAGCTTGTGGGTTAGTTAGAAGAGAAACAATCTAGCTTGTGGGTTAGTTAGAAGAGAAACAGTCTAGCTTGTGGGTTAGTTAGAAGAGAAACAGTCTAGCTTGTGGGTTAGTTAGAAGAGAAACAGTCTAGCTTGTGGGTTAGTTAGAAGAGAAACAGTCTAGTTTGTGATTTAGCAAAAACTCTTAGTTAATTTACTTAGTGGGTTAGTTCTGAACAATCACCGTTAATCTAGTTAGTAAGTTAGGTTAAGTTACGTTTTCTACATATACTCACTTTATTTGTAACGATTGACTGCTGGTCGGTTGTGAGGTTGTTGCCCTGATTGTGAGGCCCTTTGTATGTGGTTGTGAGCAGTGTAGGCATCTAGAGTCACTCTTGACCTGGTGGAAGGCATCAGAGGCACTATTGATCTGGTAGGAGGTATCAGAGGCACTATTGACCTGGTGGGAGGCATCAGAGGCACTATTGACCTGGTGGGAGGTATCAGAGGCACTATTGGCCTGGTGGGAGGCATTAGAGGCACTATTGACCTGGTGGGAGGTATCAGAGACACTATTGACCTGGTGGGAGGCATCAGAGGCACTATTGACCTGGTGGGAGGTATCAGAGGCACTATTGGCCTGGTGGGAGGCATCAGAGGCACTATTGACCTGGTGGGAGGTATCAGAGACACTATTGACCTGGTGGGAGGCATCAGAGGCACTATTGACCTGGTGGGAGGCATCAGAGGCCCTCTTGACCTGGTGGGAGGCATCAGAGGCACTATTGACCTGGTGGGAGGCATCAGAGGTACTCTTGACCTGGTGGAAGGCATCAGAGGCACTACTGACCTAGAAGGAGGTATCAGAGGCACTATTGACCTGGTGAGAGGCATCAGAGGCACTCTTGACCTGGTGAGAGGCATCAGAGGCACTCTTGACCTGGTGGGAGGCATCAGAGGCACTCCTGACCTGGTGAGAGGCATCAGAGGCACTTTTGACCTGGTGGGAGGCATCAGAGGCACTACTGACCTGGTGAGAGGCATCAGAGGCACTTTTGACCTGCTGGGAGGCATCAGAGGCACTACTGACCTGGAAGGAGGTATCAGAGGCACTCTTGACCTGGTGGGAGGCATCAGAGGCACTCTTGACCTGGTGAGAGGCATCAGAGGCACTTTTGACCTGGTGAGAGGCATCAGAGGCACTCTTGACCTGGTGAGAGGCATCAGAGGCACTCTTGACCTGGTGAGAGGTATCAGAGGCACTATTGGCCTGGTGGGAGGCATCAGAGGCACTATTGACCTGGTGGGAGGTATCAGAGACACTATTGACCTGGTGGGAGGCATCAGAGGCACTATTGACCTGGTGGGAGGCATCAGAGGCCCTCTTGACCTGGTGGGAGGCATCAGAGGCACTATTGACCTGGTGGGAGGCATCAGAGGTACTCTTGACCTGGTGGAAGGCATCAGAGGCACTACTGACCTAGAAGGAGGTATCAGAGGCACTATTGACCTGGTGAGAGGCATCAGAGGCACTCTTGACCTGGTGAGAGGCATCAGAGGCACTCTTGACCTGGTGGGAGGCATCAGAGGCACTCCTGACCTGGTGAGAGGCATCAGAGGCACTTTTGACCTGGTGGGAGGCATCAGAGGCACTACTGACCTGGTGAGAGGCATCAGAGGCACTTTTGACCTGCTGGGAGGTATCAGAGGCACTACTGACCTGGAAGGAGGTATCAGAGGCACTCTTGACCTGGTGAGAGGCATCAGAGGCACTCTTGACCTGGTGAGAGGCATCAGAGGCACTCTTGACCTGGTGAGAGGCATCAGAGGCACTCTTGACCTGGTGAGAGGCATCAGAGGCACTCTTGACCTGGTGAGAGGATCTATAGAGAGAACACAAAGAGTAGCAGTAGTAAACAAAAGGGAATCCATCAATAGGGAAATATAAGCTCAGTGCCACATGGCACTGTCCTGGCACCTCTGCTCTTTCTCATACTCATATCTCCTTATATACATTTTAATCGGGGGGAGGTTAGAAGACCTAAATCCGTAGGGGATCATATAAGACCTTAGGAAATGGAAGCCTCTCGGAGTGTGATCCTGTTCCTGTCTTATCCTCATAGCGGACACGGATAAAAACACCACAGTGGAAACCGGATCCCAAAGGAAATAAGTCACTATGTCTGACTTTTGGGGGGTTACTATGTATGATAATTTGTGTAACTGTACCTAAATAGACTTACTTGAGGTTCCCTATCATCATTTGCGGATGATACCCCAGACAGGTACAAGAATCATCTTGGTGGAAGACGAGGTTAATACCACGGGAAAACGCAAGCAGTTTCTTGCAGTGGTCAGTGGAGGAGAACATAACTTTCAGAGGTGACAAGTTACAGCTGCTTAGATGTGGAGAGACTGAAGAACTCCAAAGGGACATTGTAGACAAAACACTAAAACTCCACCAAATAGAATGAAAGGAACATGTGGCAGATCTGGGTGTAACAATGCCAGCTCACTTCCCTTTTATAGAATAAGGCAAATGTCACGACAGCCAGGAAAATGACGGAGTGGATAATGAGAACTTTCCAAACAAGAGGAAATAGTGCTACTTGTGACACTATCTAAATAACTTGTGCTCTCCCGCTTAGAGTAATGTTCAGTGTCGACGGCTCCGTTCAGGGCAGAAAATATCAGAGCTGAAACAGATGCAGAGATCATTTTATGGCCCATACAGAGCCAATAAACCATTTAAATTACTGGTAATGCCTCAGAGTCCTAAATGTGTACTCATTGGAGCAAAGGAAGGAGAGAGAGAGAGAGAGAGAGAGAGAGAGAGAGAGAGAGAGAGAGAGAGAGAGAGAGAGAGAGAGAGAGAGAGAGAGAGAGAGAGAGAGAGAGAGAGAGAGCGAGAGAGAGAGAGGCACTTGAGGGACTTGTCTCAAATCTATACACTGCCAGAACAACATACTGGAGTGAAAGATATGGAAGTGTAAGATAAACTCAGTGAAAAGTAAGGGCACCGTGGGCACAATAAGAGAACCCTGTATCATCATCCGTGATATTCAACACTCTCCCAGAAGATATCAGAAACACTGCTGGAAGAAGTATAGAAGTCTTCAAGTCTTCAACTGGACAAGTATCTTCGCCAGGCGCCATATCAACCAGGCTGTGATGGATGTGTGAGTCAATGGGCCTCCAGCAGCAGCAACCTGATTGACCAGGCTAGCACCAGACAACGCCTGGTCGAGTACCAGGCTGCGTGAGTCGGAAAAATCTCAAAACTTTTCCAAGGTATATCAGAAGTAACAGCGGCCCCCCTGACAAGACAACACCCCTGACAACACCCATGACCCCAGCCAACACTTGACAACATTAACCCCCAGACATACGAGCCACCACAACACAGGCGCCGAACTTCGACAGAAGTTTGGAGTAATCAAGTTAAATCAGCATCGTTTAGAACTTGCTATTGGTCCGTCCACCCAGTTGTTATGATTGGTACTTTGCACTGTTATCCTTGATGGCACTGACTGGCAGTGCCTCGCCTCAGAGGAGAGAGAGGGGAGGGAGGCAGAGAGAGAGAGAGAGAGAGAGAGAGAGAGAGAGAGAGAGAGAGAGAGAGAGAGAGAGAGAGAGTTAGAGAGAGAGAGAGAGAGAGAGAGAGAGAGAGAGAGAGAAAGAGAGAGAGAGAGAGAGAGAGAGAGAGAGAGAGAGAGAGAGAGAGAGAGAGAGAGAGAGAGAGAGAGAGAGAGAGAGAGAGAGAGAGAGACAGCAAGGCATCCTATTGGGGCAAGCGTTCCACAAGGAAGTGTGCTGGGTCCACTGTTATGGAATGTCTACTTCAACGACCTTCTTCATCTCATC
>NC_091339.1:27197432-27204932 GCF_038502225.1 Cherax quadricarinatus
GGGGTAACGAAGAGAGCTATCAATATGACAGTTTTCTGAACACTATACATGCTGCTCAAAGAGCGTTTATCCCATATAAAGAAATTAGATCAAATAGAAATGACCCAAAATGGATGAATAATAGGCTCAAATATCTACTAGGGCATAAGAAAGGAATTTATAGGCGTATCAAAAGAGGTGAGGGTCATCTTATGAATCAGTATATTGACATTAAGAGGGACATTAAAAAGGGGATAAGAAAAGCTAAAAGGGACTATGAAATTAAAGTTGCTAGGGATTCTAAAACTAACCCAAAAAGTTTTTTCCAGGTCTATAGAACAAAAGTTAGAGATAAGATAGGTCCCCTTAAAAATAACTATGGGCACCTTACTGACAATGAGAATGAAATGTGCTTGATTTTAAATAATTATTTTCTCTCAGTTTTTACACAGGAAGACACTAACAATATTCCAGTAATTAATTTTTACAGTGGGCTAGAAGAAGATAAATTATGTAACATCACAGTCACTAGTGAGATGGTTGTGAGGCAGATAGACAGACTGAAGCAAAATAAGTCGCCGGGTCCTGATGAGGTTTTTTCAAGGGTTCTTAAGGAATGCAAAATGGAACTCTGTGAACCATTAACTAATATTTTTAATTTATCTCTTCAAACAGGTGTAGTGTCTGATATGTGGAAGATGGCTAATGTAACTCCTATTTTTAAAACAGGGGACAAGTCGTTACCGTCAAATTACCGCCCAATAAGCCTGACCTCAATTGTAGGCAAATTACTAGAGTCAATTATAGCTGAGATTATAAGAAGCCATCTCGATAAGCATAGCTTGATTAATGATACTCAGCATGGATTCACAAGAGGCCGGTCTTGTCTAACTAATTTATTAACTTTCTTCAGTAAAGCTTTTGAGGCTGTTGACCACAATAAAGAATTTGATATTATTTACTTAGAATTTAGTAAGGCTTTTGATAGAGTTCCGCACCATAGACTGTTAAAGAAAGTGGCAGCCCATGGCATTGGGGGAAAAGTGCTCTCGTGGATCGAGTCATGGCTCACTGACAGGAAGCAGAGAGTGTCCATAAATGGGGTTAAATCCGAGTGGGGATCTGTAACAAGTGGCGTTCCACAGGGATCAGTCTTGGGCCCGTTGTTGTTTATAATATATATCAATGATCTTGATGAGGGAATTACTAGTGATATGAGCAAATTCGCCGATGACACAAAGATAGGTAGGATAATTGATTCAAACGTAGATGTTAGGGAACTTCAGGAGGATTTAAACAAACTCTATTCTTGGTCAGAAAAGTGGCAGATGCAGTTCAATGTAGATAAGTGCAAGGTTCTGAAGCTTGGGAGTGCCCATAACCCTAGTACTTATAAATTAAATGATGTAGAACTTAGCCATACAGATTGCGAAAAGGACTTGGGGGTTATGGTGAGCAGCAACCTTAAACCAAGACAGCAATGCCTAAGCGTACGTAATAAGGCAAATAGATTACTGGGATTTATATCAAGAAGTGTAAGCAACAGAAGTCCAGAGGTCATACTGCAGCTTTATACATCATTAGTAAGGCCTCACCTTGATTATGCAGCTCAGTTCTGGTCTCCGTATTACAAAATGGACATAAATTCGTTAGAAAACATTCAGCGTAGGATGACTAAATTAATACATAGCATCAGAAATCTTCCTTATGAAGAAAGATTGAAGACTCTTAAGTTACATTCACTTGTTAGACGAAGAATGAGGGGAGACCTGATCGAAGTGTATAAGTGGAAGATAGGTATTAATAAAGGGGATATTAATAAGGTCTTGAGGATGTCTCTCCAAGAGAGAACCCGCAGTAATGGATTTAAATTAGATAAGTTTAGATTTAGAAAGGACATAGGAAAGTATTGGTTTGGAAATAGGGTAGTTGATGAGTGGAACAGTCTACCTAGTTGGGTTATTGAGGCTAGGACTTTGGGTAGTTTCAAATCTAGGTTGGATAAGTACATGAGTGGGAAGGGTTGGATTTGAGTGGGACTTTCACATCAGAGCTTATTTCTTGGGTAGCATTGAAAATTGGGTTGGGTAAATGTTTTGTTAGTGGGATGAATTGTAAAGGACCTGCCTAGTATGGGCCAGCAGGCCTCCTGCAGTGTTCCTCCTTTCTTATGTTCTTATGTTCTTATGTACGCAGGCAAGCAGGCTAACAGGCAGGCATGCAAACAGGCAGTCAGATAAATAGTCAGGTAGATAGGCAAGCAGGTAGGCAGACAAGCAGGTAGTCAGGTAGGCAGGCAGGCAGATAGTCAGGTAGGCAGGCAGGTAGGCAGGGAGATATATAGGCAACCATCAGTCATTTTTCCACCAAGACGAAGGCAGTAGGTATAGAAGCTTTTATTTGGGGAAACGTTTCTCTCTCTGTAGAGCTTCATCGAGTCATGATAAAGCTCTACACAGAGTGAAACACTGTGTGTCCATCTACACAGAGTGAAACACTGTGTGTCCATCTACACACTTATAGCCAACAAGCCATGCTAACCAGCCATCCAGCTCTCGTCTAAGACTACAGTCTCCTCTGAAGTCCTACAGGAAGCGTGGGTGATGGTGGTGGTGCAAGGGACATGAGCTAGAGCTGTACTGACCTCGTGTAGAGAGCGTGGGTGAGTGTCGTGGAAGGAGTTAGTGTAGACGCCCTTCTGGTATGGCAGCAGCACCGAGGAGAACTGTAGGAGACACAACAGTGAGTTAGTCACTGTGGATGACACAGACTGACACAGAAGATACCACAGATTTACACATAAGGCACAACAGACTGACACAGGAATATTGCCAAACATCCAAAGAGGGAGAGTGCACCAACGAGTACTGGACACAATACACACACTGGGAGGTGAGGTGAAGACACAACTGAGTGAGCTAGACACTTGGAAGGCTGTGGTACTAGACAACATCTCTCCGGGAGTTCTGAGAGAGGAAGCACAAGAACTGTGTGAACCACTAGCAGTGGTCTTAAACAAGTTACCTGAAACAGGGCAGCTGCCTCAAGTCCGGAAATCAGCAAAATATCTCCCGACATTTAAGACAAAGGGTCAGACAGGAAGCATTAAACTACAGACAAGTGTCACTGACATGCATAGTGTGTAAAGTTACAGATGTTGCAACCCCTGAATGGGTTACAATGCATATGATGTATATATATATATAATGTATATTACCTTTTCATATAATTTTATATTGCTTATATTTGCGATAATAGCTAAATCGTAAATATATTGCTTTATATTATTATTTGACTTAGTTACTTTTGTTAGGTAGGATGTAACATATTATTATGTGCTCATAGTTCAAGTCTTGATTGTCTAACTACTGTAATTATCGCTCTTTGCTCGTTACTCTGCCGGTTTCTGTTGCTGGGCAGCAACTGTCCACGGAGCTATCACGTGATAGAGGGGGTTGGGGTGTTCTCACTTCACCTGAAGTATTCAGTCTGGTCTAGACTCTCTTGGTGGTTGGAAGTATTCTTGACAAGACGAGTCTAAATCTCCCTTATTGGCCCTTTTTGGAAGATCGTCTCTTTCTTATTATTCTTGTTAGTTCTGGAGACTCTGTTCACAGAACATTGTATAGACTTAGTGATTTTCGACGTTGTACTGAGGTTGTGTGTCGCATAGACACTCTGAGCAACTCAGGTCCTGAGCTGTAGCTTCTGACCTAACTTGTACTGGTATCTGTGTACTGTCACAGTCGGGGATTTTCTTATGCTGAACTTAGATTCAGTAGTATGGGAGTTTTGTGACTTTTGTGGAGGATCTGCTGATGGTCCCTACTTAGTGTCGTTATATTATCTCCTTGTTCCTGATTCTGTGACGCAGTTGCTTGTTATATTGCTATTGGGCTTAACATTCTTTTTATTGTTCAAGCAGACTGTTCTGACTGCCAGTTGGTCCAGAAGTTAGTTTATTTGAGGACTTTGTCAGTCACTTGTTAAGTCTAGTCGAGTCGTGAGACATAGCGAACTACTTAGAGCACTTACACACATATACATAATTATTTGTGTATTGTATTATTAAATGTTAATGTACCAGACGGTACTAAGACTTATAAATGTGATATGTGCTTTCAGCACAATAATACTGTACACGAGAGAAGTGATTAATATTATTTTGATTACTGTGATTAATTTAATTTAATTTAATTTGATAATATACCTCTAGACTATACTTAATAAATTTATTAAATTTTAATTTCTCTAGTTAGTAGCCTACCAGTTGTAATCCTGAAGCACTATTGAATCATACTGAATTCTAATGGATAATTGGACAAGGATACTGACTACTTGTTACATAATTATTTGTGTATTGTATTATTAAATGTTAATGTACCAGACGGTACTAAGACTTATAAATGTGATATGTGCTTTCAGCACAATAATACTGTACACGAGAGAAGTGATTAATATTATTTTGATTACTGTGATTAATTTAATTTAATTTAATTTGATAATATACCTCTAGACTATACTTAATAAATTTATTAAATTTTAATTTCTCTAGTTAGTAGCCTACCAGTTGTAATCCTGAAGCACTATTGAATCATACTGAATTCTAATGGATAATTGGACAAGGATACTGACTACTTGTTACGAAAACCCAGTAACAGGCTGGATGCTAGAAGGGCAGTCCTTTCTAGTGTTCACTGCAGATCTCTAAGCTTTTAGAATCGCGTTTTTTGTAACAATAGAGGAGACTCAAGATAGAGTAGTGGAACACTTGGAAAGGAGTAGATTAATAAAAATAACTAACTTGCTAGATTTCTGTGACAAGGTAACGATAGATAGACAGGGAAGAGAGAGAATGATGGGTGGATTGCATATTTTTGGTCAATAAGAAGGTGTTCAATAAAGTATCTCACAAAAGACTGGAACAAGAGATAGTAGAACAGACAGGAATAATAGAAATAGAGTGGAGGAGGAGGTATCTGGATGGGCGAGTGTGACGAGCGGGGTTCCACAAGGATCAGTACTTGGACCCATACTGTTTATTGTGTATGTAAACAATGTGACAGAAGAAGTCGAGTCAGAGGTGAGGTGATGGTGTTTTCAGGCGATGAACAAATAAAAAGAACACAAACAACAACAGACCAGGAAAGACCACAAGTGGGGCTAAACAAGTTGCAGGACTGGTCTGGCAAGTGGTAAGAAGATTTCAAACGTTTCTGAAAGAGAAAGACCTCAGTGTGAGTCCGGTTTCTCTCCGTGGAGAGCTTTATCAAGTCAGGCATCGCTCCGTGTAGAGCCTTATCATGTCAGGCATCGCTCCGTATAGAGCTTTATCAAGTGCTCCTTCACCCAGTATAATCAAGTGCCACCGGTAACTACCTCTCTCTCCTGCCCAGCCTCCCAATGTAACACCAGCCGGATACCCCGCTGGCTGAGCCGGTATAGGGCAAGATTAATAAGGAGCGGGGGAGGGGAGTGAACACGAATGGGTAGGGGGGTTGAAGAGGGTAATGGGTACAAACGGGGAAGAACAGAGTGTAGGAAAGTACGGGGGAGAGGGGAGAAGACAGGGGAGGTAATACGAAGGTAGGGGAGGTAAGGGAAGGGTAGGTACAGTAGAACTTAACACGGTTGACTTGCCACAACGGGTGACTGGGGGGTTTAGCCCACTGACGCAGAAGATCACAATGGTCTTAATAGTTTCTCTATTAACCTTGATCCGCTAAGCTTAGTAATTTTTACACTGTTCTCTAATTGATGATTAAGGTTTGTTGGCTAAGCTGAAGCGGCTTTGCTCCAACTTAATTATCAGACCTTCAGCTTAAATTTAAGCTTATCAAGCGTACATATTTACCTCCAGCTTCACGCTTTAAGTAAAAGCTTTCAGAGTAGACCAGAAAGTGTTTATATATGTATCCCTGTATTTCATAACCCCAGTCTCCTCTACCTCAATGCACATAGAAGTGTTATCAACAACAAAGGTTTGAAGCCAATCTACAGAAGCATTAACAACTTATCCCTTTAAAATTAATATTCAAATTTCTGCAATAAAAAATATTGACACCTGGACTACCCAAAACCAATTTAAACCACCAACTAAGATACATCAACTCTGAAAGTTTACACCCAGTCGGAAGAGGCATTCCTTAGCTATCTCCTGGAAACCAGTTTGCTTATTAACTTCGTCAAATTAAAATTTAAACAATTAGAAATCAATGCAAAGCTTCCACTGAGAGAGACGCACTTGCAACACAAGTTTGAAGTCGACCAGAAGAGCCATTCTCAAGGTACCCCACAAAAAATATGAAATAAGTCAATGGTATAGGGGAAAATATACCAGAGATACCTTTTCCATGACTATAGTTGCTGGGTTGAAAGTTTTAAGCCTATCGGATGAGGCATTCTCAGACTTCAAACGAGAACTTTGAAGGATGGGAACAAAATACAGTGGACCCCCGCTTAACGATCACCTCCAAATGCGACCAATTATGTAAGTGTATTTATGTAAGTGCGTTTGTACGTGTATGTTTGGGGGTCTGAAATGGACTAATCTGCTTCACAATATTCCTTATGGGAACAAATTCGGTCAGTACTGGCACCTGAACATACTTCTGGAGTGAAAAAATATCGTTAACCAGGGGTCCACTGTATTGTATTACCTACAGGTATTCCTTCTCGGGTACCTAGAGGTACCGTCAGCATAACTGCACAATAAACTAGCCACTGTCATCCACTGGATAGAATCGCTAAGCGGCCCATACGGATTTAACGCTTTTGTAACTATCTGTTTTTACTGGGCGTTAAAGCTATGTAAATATGTCTTGACACAGCTGTCAGTGTGTAAACCTGTGTGTCTTGACACAGCTGTCAGCGTGTCAACCTGTGTGTCTTGACACAGCTGTCAGTGTGTCAACCTGTGTGTCTTGACACAGCTGTCAGTGTGTCAACCTGTGTGTCTTGACACAGCTGTCAGCGTGTCAACCTGTGTGTCTTGACACAGCTGTCAGTGTGTCAACCTGTGTGTCTTGACACAGCTGTCAGTGTGTCAACCTGTGTGTCTTGACACAGCTGTCAGTGTGTCAACCTGTATGTCTTGACACAGCTGTCAGTGTGTCAACCTGTGTGTCTTGACACAGCTGTCAGTGTGTCAACCTGTATGTCTTGACACAGCTGTCATTGTGTCAACCTGTGTGTCTTGATACAGCTGTCAGTGTGTCAACCTGTGTGTCTTGACACAGCTGTCAGTGTGTCAACCTGTGTGTCTTGACACAGCTGTCAGTGTGTCAACCTGTGTGTCTTGACACAGCTGTCAGTGTGTCAACCTGTGTGTCTTGACACAGCTGTCATTGTGTCAACCTGTGTGTCTTGACACAGCTGTCAGTGTGTCAACCTGTATGTCTTGACACAGCTGTCATTGTGTCAACCTGTGTGTCTTGACACAGCTGTCATTGTGTCAACCTGTGTGTCTTGACACAGCTGTCATTGTGTCAACCTGTGTGTCTTGACACAGCTGTCATTGTG
>NC_091339.1:27212432-27239932 GCF_038502225.1 Cherax quadricarinatus
ATTATTGTTATTATTATTATTATTATTATTATTATTATTATTATTATTATTATTATTATTATTATTATTATTATTGTTGTTGTTATTATTATTATTATTATTATTATTATTATTATTATTACTATTCTTGTTATTATTATTATTATTATTATTATTATTATTATTATTATTATTATTATTATTATTATTATTATTATTATTATTATTATTGTTGTTATTATTATTATTATTATTATTATTATTATTATTATTATTATTATTATTATTATTATTGTTGTTATTATTATTATTATTATTATTATTATTATTATTATTATTATTATTATTATTATTATTATCCTGCCCCGTGCTCGCTGTCACTTCCGGTTAGGGCTGACCTAAACCTTTCGTTAGGTTGTAATTGTCTGGATAATAACGAAGGTGATCTTTGTGTACTCTCCTAGCTGCGGTTGCAGGGGTCGGGTCATAGCTCCTGGCCCCGCCTCTTCACTGGCCACTACTGGGTCACTCTCCCCGCATCTTTAGCTTTCTCATACCTCTTCTTAAAGCTATGTATGGATTCTGCCTCCACTGCATCACTTCCCAGACTGTTCCACTTCCTGACAACTCTGTGACTGAAGAAATACTTCCTAACATCCCTGTGATTCATCTCTCTTCAATTTCCAACTGTGACCCCTTGTTGCTGTGTACCATCTCTTGAACATCCTGTCTCTGTCCACCTTGTCGATTCCTTTCAGTATTTTACATGTCGTTACCATATCCCCTCCTATCTCTCCTGTCCTCCAGTGTCGTCAGGTTGATTTCCCTTAACCTCTCCTCGTAGGACATACCTCTTAGCTCTGGGACTAGTCTTGTTGCAAATCTTTGCACTTTCTCTAGTTTCTTCACGTGCTTGGCTAGGTGTGGGTTCCAAACTGGTGCCGCATACTCCAATATGGGCCTAACATACACGGTGTACAGGGTCCTGAATGATTCCTTATTAAGATGTCGGAATGCTGTTCTGAGGTTTGCTAGGCGCCCATATGCTGCAGCAGTTATTTGGTTGATGTGCGCTTCAGGAGATGTGCCTGGTGTTATATTCACCCCAAGATCTTTTTCCTTGAGTGAGGTTTGTAGTCTCTGACCCCCTAGACTGTACTCCGTCTTCGGTCTTCTTTGCCCTTCCCCAATCTTCATGACTTTGCTGACAGGTAATATCATTACTGACAGGTAATATCAAGTGGTATTTATCAGTATTATCTCTCAGCAGTATTTGCCAGTAGTATTTAACATAAGCAGTAATTACATGACACTACTGATCACGTCAGTTCAAGCTGACTCTACTGAAGCACGTCAGTTCAAGCTGACTCTACTGAAGCACGTCAGTTCAAGCTGACTCTACTGAAGCACGTCAGTTCAAGCTGACTCTACTGAAGCACGTCAGTTCAAGCTGACTCTACTGAAGTCTATCAGTTCAGGGTGACATCTGAGCACCCTAACATCTTACCTCCCTCCTTGCCACCCAGCCTGCCACCCACCCTGCCCTCAACCCTGCCACCCACCCTGC
The DNA here is from genome assembly GCF_038502225.1 of Cherax quadricarinatus. Classification (NCBI taxonomy): domain Eukaryota; kingdom Metazoa; phylum Arthropoda; class Malacostraca; order Decapoda; family Parastacidae; genus Cherax; species Cherax quadricarinatus. The sequence continues at coordinate 27,213,979 of NC_091339.1, forward strand.
CACCCTCCCAACCACCCACCCTACCATCTACCCAACCACCTACCCTGCCACAAACTTAACCGCCCAACCAACCACCCACCCAACCATCCACCCTGCCACCCACTCTTCCACCCACCTAACCCCCTAACCAACCACCCACCCAACCATCCACCCGGCCACCCGCCCTGGCAGGGTGAAAGGCTGCCCCTGTGAGCACTGTTTGGTTGATAAACTCTGCAGGTCGCCTGGGCCTGGAAATAATTAGATATTTTGCCTGAGGTTGTCAGTAGACTTGTTTGCAGAGTGAACCAGTCCAGGAGTGTTCTTCCTCATTGTTAAGTTCTTCTCCCTACTTAACCCCTGGCTTGCTACCCCTTAAGGGGGTAGTTAGCCAGGGTTAAGGGTTAGCAAGCCACGGTTTAAGGGATAGTTAGCCAGGATTTAAGGGGGAGCCTTTCAGGGGTTAAGCCCTGGCTAACACTGCCCCTTAATATTCAACCCCTTAACCCCTGGCTACCTCCTCCTCAACCCCTGGCCAGCTACCCTTAACCCCCCCTATGGATTCCTTCTCCTCTCTCTAAAAATACAATTACAAAATACGCTGACAGGCAAAATTACCTTTTTTTAGGCTCAGTTCAGAATGTAGGCTAATTTTTTTTTTAAATATTTCTGGCAGTTTAATAAGTCTTTCTGCTTTTTCTATTTTTTTTTCTGTGATGGTAATTTTTTTGACCCCCTTCGTCTTTAATTAACCCAATGACCAGCGACCTATTGAAGGTCACAGGTCGAGGATGACCTTACTGCCCACACCATTAACAACCAGAAATTAATTAAAATCTGGCAAGCAATTGCCAGAGATTTTTTTTATAATTAGTATTATTATTATGTATTATAATATATATATATATATATATATATATATATATATATATATATATATATATATATATATATATATATATATATATATATATATATATATATATATATATATATATATATATATATATATATATAATGTGTGTGTGTGTGTGTGTGTGTATATACTCACCTAATTGTACTCACCTAATTGTGGTTGCAGGGATCGATACCCAGCTCCTGGCCCCGCCTCTTCACTGATCGCTATTAGGTCGTCTCTTTCTCTCTGCTCCCTGAGTTTTGTCATACCTCGTCTTAAAACTATGTATGGTTCCTGCCTCCACTACATCACTTGCTAGACTATTCTACTTCCTAACATCCCTGTGACTCGTCTGAGTCTTCAACTTCCAATTGTGACCCTTTGTTTCTGTGTCCCATCTCTGGAACATCCTATCTCTGCCCACCTTGTCTATTCCTCTCAGTATTATATATGTCGTTATCATGTCCCTCCTATCCCTCTTGACCTCCAGTGTTGTCAGGTTGAGTTTCCTTAACTCTCCTTATAGGACAATCCCTTCATCCCTCAGCTCCGGAACTAGTCATGTTGCAAACCTTTAAACTTTCTCGAATTTCTTAACGTGTTTGAACATGTGTGGTTTCGATACTGTTGATGCATATTCCACTATAGGTCTGACGTACACGGTGTTCGGTGTCATGAAGTATTCCTTACTTAGATATGGAAACGGTGTTCTCAGGTTTGCCAGGCTCAACTCCCTGCCTTCCTGGGTCCTTTGCCTTCTACACTTTTTCCATGCTCTAGCACACTTGGCTTTGGCCTCTCCACACATCTGGGTAAACCATAGGCTCACTCTGGTCTTCCCGTTGTTTCTGTTGCTCCGTGGTACGAACTTCCCTACTACATCTTTGCACTTTGTGGTCACGCGTTCCATTATTTCATTTACTGTCTTCCCCTCTAACTCATTTACCCACCGCACCTCATGCAGGAATTGCCTCAAATTTGTGTAGTCCCAATTATTGAAAGTTTGGTTTCTCCCGCCCTTCTCGTGCTGCTTCACTATCCATTCTTAACGTTACTACGTATTCGAAACTCAAGACCACGTGATCGCTAGCGTCTAGAGGCCTTTCGCGTGTGATATCCCATATGTCGAAATTGTTCAAGGTGAATACAAGGTCCAGCCTTGCTGGTTATTCGTCTCCTCTCTCTCTCGTTGCGTCCCTAACATGTTGGTACGTGAAGTTTTCCAGCACCGCCTCCAGTATCTTGGCTCTCCACGTCTCTGGTCTCCCCATGTGACTCCAGATTTTCCCTGTCAATCTCTTTATGGTTTAAATCCCCCATGATGAGTAACTGTGCCCTGCTCATGTGGGTCCCTCTGGCAACCTCGGCTAGTGTGTCCACCATCACGCTGCTATTCTTATCGTATTCCTGTCTTGGCCTCCTGCTATTCGGTGGCGGGTTGTACATCACTGTATATGCGTATGTGTGTATGTATATATATGTGTGCGCGTACATGTGTACGTGTCCTGTGATGTGGTTGTGTCAGTGGCACTAACTATGACCTATACTATCAAGACCCACAGTGCCAGAAACCTTAAAAATACAACTATTCTCACACCCTCGTCGCCAGATAGTCCAGATGATAGTCCAGATAGTCTAGGAACACGAGGTAAGTCATAATGAAAGACTGGAGATAATTGAAGCAGTGGAGAAGTAGTAATGAGGTGATCAGTCTCTCAGTCTTGAAGATAAAGTTAGTTTGAGGTGATCAGTCCCTCAGTCTTGAAGATAAAGTTAGTTTGAGGTGATCAGTCCCTCAGTCTTGAAGATAAAGTTAGTTTGAGGTGATCAGTCCCTCAGTCTTGAAGATAAAGTTAGTTTGAGGTGATCAGTCCCTCAGTCTTGAAGATAAAGTTAGTTTGAGGTGATCAGTCCCTCAGTCTTGAAGATAAAGTTAGTTTGAGGTGATCAGTCCCTCAGTCTTGAAGATAAAATTAGTTTGAGGTGATCAGTCCCTCAGTCTTGAAGATAAAGTTAGTTTGAGGTGATCAGTCCCTCAGTCTTGAAGATAAAGTTAGTTTGAGGTGATCAGTCCCTCAGTCTTGAAGATAAAATTAGTTTGAGGTGATCATTACCTTTCTCTCTCCCCCTCCCTTCCTCCCTCCCTCCATCCCTCCATCCCTCCATCCATCCCTCCATCCCTGGCACTTAACAATGAACAAGGTTCATGGAGGGAAGGGATAATATCAGCCTCCCATAAACAGTACTCACTCTCACACACAATTACCATCCAGTCATTCTGACCCTCACAAATGTAGTAGTGATGAGGGAGGGAAGGAAAGAGGGGAAGGAGGGGAGGAGGGAGGGAAGGAAGGAGGGGAGAAACAGATGAAGGGAGAGGAGTAAAATAGGGAATTATGATAGTAGTACATGGGAGTATATGGCTGTACCGGTGAGTACATGGTTGTACGTGTGAGTACATGGTTGTACGTGTGAGTACATGGTTGTACGTGTGAGTACATGGTTGTACGTGTGAGTACATGGTTGTACGTGTGAGTACATGGTTGTACGTGTGAGTACATGGTTGTGCATGTGAATATATATGAGTACTTGTGGGTTTATGGCTGTTCATATGAGTACATGTTAGTACTTGTGAGAATATCACAGTACATGAGAGTACAAGTGAGGAAATTTGAGTACATGACAGTAATAGTCCCACTACTACAACTACTACAACTACTACAACTACTACAACTACTACAACTACTACTACTACTACTACTACTACTACTACTACTACTACTACTACTACTACTATTACTACTACAACAACAACAATTACACACACACACGCACACACACACACACACACATACATACACACACACACACATACACACATACACACACACACACACACACACACACACACACACACACACACATACACACACACACACATACACACATACACACATACACACATACACACACACACACATACACACACACACACATACACACATACACACATACACACACACACACACACACACACACACATACACACACACACAAACACACAAACACAAACACACACACACACACACACATACACACACACACACACACACACACACACACACACACACACACACACACATACACACACACACACACACACACACACACACACACACACACACACACACACACACACACACACACACACACACACACACACACACACACACACACACACACACACACACACACACACACACACACACACACACACACACACACACACACACACACACACACACACATACACATTGAGGGGAATTTCCCCAAGGACCTTCCAGCTAGCCTTTGAGATTCACGCGCCTTATGGCACGATTATCCCCGCCTGTAATCCTCTAAAGTCCCAATCACTCCCCCCTTCCCCTTCCACGGTAATCCCCCCTTCCCCTTCCTCGGTAATCCCCCTCCCCCTCAAGATCAACGCCGTTTATTCGACACATCCAGCGTTTATGTTCGAAGTATCGAGTCTTCTCTGTTAAACTCCTCCCCTCCCCCTTCCCCCCTCCCTTCCCTCTCCCATTCCCTCTCCCCTCTTCCCTCCCCTGTACGATATACATATATATATATATATATATAAATATATATATATATATATATATATATATATATATATATATATATATATATATATATATATATATATATATGTATATCGCATCTTTTAAGCTTCCCTCTCAGCCTCCCCTCAGCCTCCTCTCAGCCTCCTCTCAGCCTCCTCTCAGCCTCCTCTCAGCCTCCCCTCAGTCTCCCCTCAGCCTCCTCTCAGCCTCCCCTCAGCCTCCTCTCAGCCTCCCGTCAGTCTCCTCTCAGCCTTCTCTCAGCCTCCGCTCAGCCTCCTCTCAGCCTCCCTTCAGCCTCCTCTCAGCCTCCCCTCAGCCTCCCCTCAGCCTCCCCTCAGCCCCTCAGCCTCCCCTCAGCCTCCTCTCAGCCTCCCCTCAGCCTCCCCTCAGCCTCCCCTCAGCCTCCTCTCAGCCTTTCCTCAGCCTCCCCTCAGCCTCCTCTTAGCCTCCCCTCAGCCTCCCCTCAGCCTCCCCTCAGCCTCCCGTCAGTCTCCCCTCACCCTTCCCTCACTCTCCCCTCAGCCTTCCCTCAGCCTTCCCTCAGCCTCCCCTCAGCCTTCCCTCAGCCTCCTCTCAGCCTCCTCTCAGCCTCCCCTCAGCCTCCCCTCAGCCTCCCCTCAGCCTCCCCTCAGCCTCCCCTCAGCCTCCCCTCAGCCTCCTCTTAGCCTCCCCTCAGTCTCCCCTCAGCCTCCCCTCAGCCTCCCCTCAGCCTCCCCTCAGCCTCCTCTCAGCCTCCCCTCAGCCTTCCCTCAGCCTTCCCTCAGCCTTCCCTCAGCCTTCCCTCAGCCTTCCCTCAGCCTCCTCTCAGCCTCCCCTCAGCCTTCCCTCAGCCTTCCCTCAGCCTTCCCTCAGCCTCCCCTCAGCCTTCCCTCAGTCTCCCCTCGTCTAAGCTCTTGGCTACACAAGAGTGATGATATCTATCGTAAACTAATTAGTCTATCTGAACGACTGTGCTAAACAATTATTACACCCAGAGTCCCCTCACTCTCCCCTCACTCTCCCCTCACTCTCCCCTCACCCTTCCCTCACTCTCCCCTCACCCTTCCCTAACTCTCCCCTCACCCTTCCCTCACTCTCCCCTCACCCTTCCCTCACTCTCCCCTCACCCTTCCCTCACTCTCCCCTCACCCTTCCCTCACTCTCCCCTCACCCTTCCCTCACTCTCCCCTCACCCTTCCCTCACTCTCCCCTCACCCTTCCCTCACTCTCCCCTCACCCTTCCCTCACTCGCCCCTCACCCCTTCCCTCCATCTCCCCTCACCCTTCCCTCCCACTCTCCCTACCCTTCCCTCCTCTCCCCTCACCCTTCCCTCACTCTCCCCTCACCCCTTCCCTCACTCTCCCCTCACCTCCTCCCCTCACTCTCCCTCCCCACCTCTCCCCTCACCCTTCCCTCACCTCTCCCCTCACCCTTCCCTCTCGCCCCTCACCCTTCCCCTTCCCCTCACCCTTCCCTCCACTCCCTCCCACCCTTCCCTCACCTCCCCTCACCTCCCCTCACCTCTCCCCTCACCCCCACCCCTCCTCTCCCCTCACCCTTCCCTCCTCTCCCCTCACCCTTCCCCTCACCCCTCCCTTCCCCTCACCCTTCCCTCCTCTCCCCTCACCTTCCCTCACTCTCCCCTCACCCTTCCCCTCACCCTCTCCCCCTCCCCTCACCCTTCCCTCCTCTCCCCTCACCCTTCCCTCCTCTCCCCTCCCCTCACCCTTCCCTCACTCTCCCCTCACCCTTCCCCTCACTCTCCCTCACTTCCCCTCACTCCCTCCCCTACCCTCTCTCCTCACCCTTCCCTCACTCTCCCCTCACCCTTCCCTCACTCTCCCCTCACCCCTTCCCTCACTCTCCCCTCACCCCTCCCCTCACCCTTCCTCCCCTACCCCTCACTCCCCTCACCTTCCCTCACCCCTCCCTTCCCTCACTCCCCTCCTTCCCCTCACCCTTCCCTCCCATCCCTCTCCCCTCACCCCTTCCCCTCACCCTCCCTCTCCCCTCACCTTCCCTTCCCCTCCTCCCCTCACCTCCCTCCCCTCACTCTCCCCTCACCCTTCCCTCACTCTCCCCTCACCCTTCGTTGTTAGCGATCAAGGTTATCACTAACTTCATCCTTAGTTATCACATAGTTATCAAGTTATTGATAACTTGATAATAACGTCACTGACCAGGTCACCAGTACAGTGTTGATCCACCTACCTGGTGTCTACCAGGTCACCAGTACAGTGTTGATCCACCTACCTGGTGTCTACCAGGTCACCAGTACAGTGTTGATCCACCTACCTGGTGTCTACCAGGTCACCAGTACAGTGTTGATCCACCTACCTGGTGTCTACCAGGTCACCAGTACAGTGTTGATCCACCTACCTGGTGTCTACCAGGTCACCAGTACAGTGTTGATCCACCTACCTGGTGTCTACCAGGTCACCAGTACAGTGTTGATCCACCTACCTGGTGTCTACCAGGTCACCAGTACAGTGTTGATCCACCTACCTGGTGTCTACCAGGTCACCAGTACAGTGTTGATCCACCTACCTGGTGTCTACTAGGTCACCAGTAGTGTTGACCCATCAACCTGGTGTCTACCAGGACACCAGTACAGTGTTAACACATCTATCTGGTGTCTACCAGTCACCAGTACAGCAGTGATCCACCTATGAGGTGTCAGCCAGGTCACCAGTACAGTGTTGATCCACCTATCTGGGGTGTCAGCCAGGTCACTAGTACAGTGTTGATCCACCTACCTGGGGTGTCAGCCAGGTCACCAGTACAGTGTTGATCCACCTATCTGGGGTGTCAGCCAGGTCACCAGTACAGTGTTGATCCACCTACCTGGGGTATCAGCCAGGTCACCAGTACAGTGTTGATCCACCTACCTGGGGTGTCAGCCAGGTCACCAGTACAGTGTTGATCCACCTACCTGGGGTGTCAGCCAGGTCACCAGTACAGTGTTGATCCACCTACCTGGGGTGTCAGCCAGGTCACCAGTACAGTGTTGATCCACCTACCTGGGGTGTCAGCCAGGGTCACCAGTACAGTGTTGATCCACCTACCTGGGGTGTCAGCCAGGTCACCAGTACAGTGTTGATCCACCTACCTGGGGTGTCAGCCAGGTCACCAGTACAGTGTTGATCCACCTACCTGGGGTGTCAGCCAGGTCACTAGTACAGTGTTGATCCACCTACCTGGGGTGTCAGCCAGGTCACCAGTACAGTGTTGATCCACCTACCTGGGGTGTCAGCCAGGTCACCAGTACAGTGTTGATCCACCTATCTGGGGTGTCAGCCAGGTCACTAGTACAGTGTTGATCCACTTACCTGGGGTGTCAGCCAGGTCACCAGTACAGTGTTGATCCACCTACCTGGGGTATCAGCCAGGTCACCAGTACAGTGTTGATCCACCTACCTGGGGTGTCAGCCAGGTCACCAGTACAGTGTTGATCCACCTACCTGGGGTGTCAGCCAGGTCACCAGTACAGTGTTGATCCACCTACCTGCATATTGTACGTTACTGTACCATTTTCCACACCTGTTGAAGGCTTTTGAAAAGTCAGTGTAAACTACTGTGTTTTGCTTGTAGTGCTCCAGTAGTGATCCAGTAGTGATCCAGTAGTGATACAGGAGTTGCTGGGGGCAGGAGCAACCTGATTCTGTTAACCTGGACCGTATAACTGTTGCGATTCCATGTGACTGACAAAAGTACTTCCCGATGCTCTGTCAGCGATTTTGATAACGTTTCTTTCTTGCAAGTGTTTAAATGCCACTTTCCTAAAGTGCGGGTAATATTTTTTTTTAGTGGGAAGACACCTGTGTCCAGCCTCCATCCCTACAGAATACTGAAGGCGCAAGATACTGGTTTATTGCACTTGTTGATAGTTATGAGGCTTCATGAGTGTGGATGCGAGGCAGAGTGCACGGGCATGGTCTCCGTGGCTTCTTCGAGGTACAGTGAATTTTGGGTCGAAAATTGTGGAGATGACCTGAGAGTCTGGCGTCACCTTCGTGGCAACACTCTTGTGGGTCTCCAGTCTTCAGACTGATTATTCTTGATGTTGAATTTCTGTAATCCATCCCTTCCACTTCCTCGTGGTTGACTGTTCCACTGTTACCTACTAGTGCTCATGCAGGTCTCAGCCTCGTTTACGTTTTAGTCAAACGTTTACAGTTTTCGACACCATCAGGTCCTGGACCAGGTCCTCATTGCTCTTAGATATAACCTTAAAGATGGTTTCTAATCTGATTTTTTTGCTACTTACTCGCCAAAAAAGCGAATTTATTACAGTCTTAATAAATTGAATACATGAAACTGTTCCCCTAAACTAGCTGCCGCATCTCTCCCTCTAAATAACAAAAAGGCACAATACCGTGACTGCTACTACTACTACCTCTTCTTCTTCTACTACATCTACTGATGAAATTAGACACATGTGCGGCGTCTGGTTGTCTTTGTTGTGGACGTTTCGCCATCCCGTGGCTGGCTGGATGGCGAAACGTCTACGTGGGGATCCGCCCGGGTGTTGTGCATGTGTCATTTCATCCTGTCGGTATTATATACAATTCTTGTACTACTACTACTACTACTTCTACCACTACTACTACCTCCACCTCTTCCTGCCTATATATAGCCGTTCTGCTCCTCCTCTGTTAGTGTGACTTTGTCAATGGTCCAAGTCGGACCGAAACGTCGTCGTAAGCTTCTGTCTTTTATGTGCGGGTTATTTGTGTATCTCTCCCTCTACTAACACAGTTCTTGCTAGAGTGTTCGGTTCTGGGCTTGACAGTTCTTTTCCATTTTTAAGTACACGATTTTTAATAGCTGCTTCTTAAGCTGCTGGGAAGCTGCATCTGTTGATGCGAGACTTAGTATCCACCTCCAGTACTTGCACGAGGTCGTCCACGAGGTCGTCCACGAGGTGGTCGTCCACGAGGCATCCACTGGTCGATGTAAACAATGTGTTTGATCCAGTGCATCAGTGTTTGTAAACAACTTTTAGAGTCGAGATGGTTGACTACTCCACCCTCTCTCTCCCTTCCTTCCTCCCTCTTTCCCTCTTCTCCCTCCCTTCCTTCCCTCCCTCCCTCCCTCTCTCCCTGGCATGGTGTGCTCACACAGTGTGGGATATGACACATTTGGCTCTACAAAAGCACTTGTCCGATACCTAACTTTGATATATTGTACCTTACTGGGGGAAGGGGAGGTGAGGGGTGATGGGGCGGTGAGGGGCGAGGGAAGGGAATATATATATATATATATATATATATATATATATTTTTTTTTTTTTTTTTTTTTTTTTTTTTTATTTTTTTTTTTTTTTATTATCACACCAGCCGATTCCCACCAAGGCAGGGTGGCCCGAAAAAGAAAAACTTTCACCATCATTCACTCCATCACTGTCTTGCCAGAAGGGTGCTTTACACTACAGTTTTTAAACTGCAACATTAACACCCCTCCTTCAGAGTGCAGGCACTGTACTTCCCATCTCCAGGACTCAAGTCCGGCCTGCCGGTTTCCCTGAATCCCTTCATAAATGTTACTTTGCTCACACTCCAACAGCACGTCAAGTATTAAAAACCATTTGTCTCCATTCACTCCTATCAAACACGCTCACGCATGCCTGCTGGAAGTCCAAGCCCCTCGCACACAAAACCTCCTTTACCCCCTCCCTCCCACCCTTCCTAGGCCGACCCCTACCCCGCCTTCCTTCCACTACAGACTGATACACTCTTGAAGTCATTCTATTTCGCTCCATTCTCTCTACATGTCCGAACCACCTCAACAACCCTTCCTCAGCCCTCTGGACAACAGTTTTGGTAATCCCGCACCTCCTCCTAACTTCCAAACTACGAATTCTCTGCATTATATTCACACCACACATTGCCCTCAGACATGACATCTCCACTGCCTCCAGCCTTCTCCTCGCTGCAACATTCATCACCCACGCTTCACACCCATATAAGAGCGTTGGTAAAACTATACTCTCATACATTCCCCTCTTTGCCTCCAAGGACAAAGTTCTCTGTCTCCACAGACTCCTAAGTGCACCACTCACTCTTTTTCCCTCATCAATTCTATGATTCACCTCATCTTTCATAGACCCATCCGCTGACACGTCCACTCCCAAATATCTGAATACGTTCACCTCCTCCATACTCTCTCCCTCCAATCTGATATTCAATCTTTCATCACCTAATCTTTTTGTTATCCTCATAACCTTACTCTTTCCTGTATTCACCTTTAATTTTCTTCTTTTGCACACCCTACCAAATTCATCCACCAATCTCTGCAACTTCTCTTCAGAATCTCCCAAGAGCACAGTGTCATCAGCAAAGAGCAGCTGTGACAACTCCCACTTTGTGTGTGATTCTTTATCTTTTAACTCCACGCCTCTTGCCAAGACCCTCGCATTTACTTCTCTTACAACCCCATCTATAAATATATTAAACAACCACGGTGACATCACACATCCTTGTCTAAGGCCTACTTTTACTGGGAAAAAATTTCCCTCTTTCCTACATACTCTAACTTGAGCCTCACTATCCTCGTAAAAACTCTTCACTGCTTTCAGTAACCTACCTCCTACACCATACACTTGCAACATCTGCCACATTGCCCCCCTATCCACCCTGTCATACGCCTTTTCCAAATCCATAAATGCCACAAAGACCTCTTTAGCCTTATCTAAATACTGTTCACTTATATGTTTCACTGTAAACACCTGGTCCACACACCCCCTACCTTTCCTAAAGCCTCCTTGTTCATCTGCTATCCTATTCTCCGTCTTACTCTTAATTCTTTCAATTATAACTCTACCATACACTTTACCAGGTACACTCAACAGACTTATCCCCCTATAATTTTTGCACTCTCTTTTATCCCCTTTGCCTTTATACAAAGGAACTATGCATGCTCTCTGCCAATCCCTAGGTACCTTACCCTCTTCCATACATTTATTAAATAATTGCACCAACCACTCCAAAACTATATCCCCACCTGCTTTTAACATTTCTATCTTTATCCCATCAATCCCGGCTGCCTTACCCCCTTTCATTTTACCTACTGCCTCACGAACTTCCCCCACACTCACAACTGGCTCTTCCTCACTCCTACAAGATGTTATTCCTCCTTGCCCTATACACGAAATCACAGCTTCCCTATCTTCATCAACATTTAACAATTCCTCAAAATATTCCTTCCATCTTCCCAATACCTCTACCTCTCCATTTAATAACTCTCCTCTCCTATTTTTAACTGACAAATCCATTTGTTCTCTAGGCTTTCTTAACTTGTTAATCTCACTCCAAAACTTTTTCTTATTTTCAACAAAATTTGTTGATAACATCTCACCCACTCTCTCATTTGCTCTCTTTTTACATTGCTTCACCACTCTCTTAACTTCTCTCTTTTTCTCCATATACTCTTCCCTCCTTGCATCACTTCTACTTTGTAAAAACTTCTCATATGCTAACTTTTTCTCCCTTACTACTCTCTTTACATCATCATTCCACCAATCGCTCCTCTTCCCTCCTGCACCCACTTTCCTGTAACCACAAACTTCTGCTGAACACTCTAACACTACATTTTTAAACCTACCCCATACCTCTTCGACCCCATTGCCTATGCTCTCATTAGCCCATCTATCCTCCAATAGCTGTTTATATCTTACCCTAACTGCCTCCTCTTTTAGTTTATAAACCTTCACCTCTCTCTTCCCTGATGCTTCTATTCTCCTTGTATCCCATCTACCTTTTACTCTCAGTGTAGCTACAACTAGAAAGTGATCTGATATATCTGTGGCCCCTCTATAAACATGTACATCCTGAAGTCTACTCAACAGTCTTTTATCTACCAATACATAATCCAACAAACTACTGTCATTTCGCCCTACATCATATCGTGTATACTTATTTATCCTCTTTTTCTTAAAATATGTATTACCTATAACTAAACCCCTTTCTATACAAAGTTCAATCAAAGGGCTCCCATTATCATTTACACCTGGCACCCCAAACTTACCTACCACACCCTCTCTAAAAGTTTCTCCTACTTTAGCATTCAAGTCCCCTACCACAATTACTCTCTCACTTGGTTCAAAGGCTCCTATACATTCACTTAACATCTCCCAAAATCTCTCTCTCTCCTCTGCATTCCTCTCTTCTCCAGGTGCATACACGCTTATTATGACCCACTTCTCGCATCCAACCTTTACTTTAATCCACATAATTCTTGAATTTACACATTCATATTCTCTTTTCTCCTTCCATAACTGATCATTTAACATTACTGCTACCCCTTCCTTTGCTCTAACTCTCTCAGATACTCCAGATTTAATCCCATTTATTTCCCCCCACTGAAACTCTCCTACCCCCTTCAGCTTTGTTTCGCTTAGGGCCAGGACATCCAACTTCTTTTCATTCATAACATCAGCAATCATCTGTTTCTTGTCATCCGCACTACATCCACGCACATTTAAGCAACCCAGTTTTATAAAGTTTTTCTTCTTCTCTTTTTTAGTAATTGTATACAGGAGAAGGGGTTACTAGCCCATTGCTCCCGGCATTTTAGTCGCCTCATACGACACGCATGGCTTACGGAGGAAAGATTCTTTTCCACTTCCCCATGGACAATAGAAGAAATAAAAAAGAACAAGAGCTATTTAGAAAAAGGAGAAAAACCTAGATGTATGTATATATATATATGCATGTGCGTGTCTGTGAAGTGTGACCAAAGTGTAAGTAGGAGTAGCAAGATATCCCTGTTATCTTAGCGTGTTTATGAGGCAGAAAAAGAAACCAGCAATCCTACCATCATGCAAAACAGTTACAGGTTTTTGTTTCACAGTCATCTGGCAGGACGGTAGTACTTCCCTGGGTGGTTGCTGTCTACCAACCTACTACCTCATATATATATATATATAAGAGAGAGAGAGAGAGAGAGAGAGAGAGAGAGAGAGAGAGAGGGCGAGGGAGGCTGTGGTGAGGCTGTTGTTGTTGTTGTTGTTGTTGTTGGTTGGTTGGTGATGGTGGTGGTGGTGGTGGTGATGGTGGTGGTGGTGGTGGTGGTGGTGATGGTGGTGGTGGTGGTGTTGGTGGTGGTGGTGGTGGGGATGGTGGTGGTGGTGGTGGTGGTGGTGGTGGTGGTGGTGGTGGTGGTGGGGGGGGTGGGGGTGGTGGTGGTGGTGGGGTGGTGGGGGGTGGTGGTGGTGGTGGTGGTCGTGGTGGTGGTGGTGGTGGTGGTGGTGGTGATGGTGGTGGTGGTGGTGGTGGTGGTGATGGTGGTGGTGGTGGTGGTTGATGGTGGTGGTGATGGTGGTGGTGGTGGTGGTGGTGATGGTGGTGGGGTGGTGGTGGTGGTGGTGGTGGTGGTGGTGGTGGTGGTGGTGGTGGGGTGCTGGTGGTGGTGGTGGTGGTGGTAGGTGGTGGTGGTGGTGGTGGTGGTGGTGGTGGTGGTGATGGTGGTGATTTAAGGGTGGTAATATTTGTTCTTACAAACACTAAGCTGAGTGAGAAAGTGAGATTTCTCTCTCTCTCTCTCTCTCTCTCTCTCTCTCTCTCTCTCTCTCTCTCTCTCTCTCTCTCTCTCTCTCTCTCTCTCTCTCTCTCTCCATATTACTACTACTACTACTATTAATAATAATAATAATAATAATAATTATTATTATTATTATTATTATTATTATTATTATTATTATTATTATTATTATTATTATTATTATTATTATTATTATTATTATTATCACCATAATCATTATCATCATCGTAATGTCACGGGTCACAAACTGGTGGTCAATATTCCTTTGTTTACATAAAATCACACAATCGTATGACCCCCCCGTTCGAATCCCTGCCCACCTCCCCGCCCCGTTCGAATCCCTGCCCACCTCCCCGCCACGTTCGAATCCCTGCCCACCTCCCCGCCCCGTTCGAATCCCTGCCCACCTCCCCGCCGCGTTCGAATCCCTGCCCCCCTCCCCGCCCCGTTCGAATCCCTGCCCACCTCCCCGCCTCGTTCGAATCCCTGCCCACCTCCCCGCCCCGTTCGAATCCCTGCCCACCTCCCCGCCCCGTTCGAATCCCTGCCCACCTCCCCGCCCCGTTCGAATCCCTGCCTACCTCCCCGCTCGACGAACATAATTACCTTTCGCACGACTTAGGGGACAGGAGACAGAGCACGAGCACTTTTCGGGCTTGCGAAGCTCGAAAGGGCTTGACGGAGGGAGGGGGATGGGGGGGGGAAGCGGAAGTCAAGGTCAGTGTCAGGGGTTGGGAGGGGGTGTGAAGGCAGGCTGGTGGTATTGATGAGAAACTGATAAACAACTATTGTACACGTTGTCTGCTTACCTGTGACGGAGAGGGGGGAGGAGAGAGGGGTGAGGGGGGGAGAGGGGGGGAAGGGGGGAGGAGAGAGGGGAGAGGGTGAGGGGTGAGGGGGGAGGGGGGAGGGGGAGAGAGGGGGGAGGAGAGAGGGGTGAGGGGTGAGGGGTGAGGGGGAGGGGGGAGAGGGGGGGAAGGGGGGAGGGGAGAGGGGAGAGGGGAGAGGGGGAGAGGGGGAGGGGGGAGGGGGAGTGGAGAGGGGACAGGAGAGAGATGAGAAGGGGAGACAGAGAGAGGAGAGAGGGTAAGAGAGAGGAGGGCAGGAAGGGAAGAATGGAGAGAGAGAGAGAGAGAGAGAGAAGCTAACTGTTGCACAAAATATACGGGAAAATCAGGTAAAATATAAATATCTATCTGCCTGTTTACCTATCTATCTATCTATCTATCTATCTATCTATCTATCTACCTCTCTATCTATCAAGACAGAGGAAGCAGAGGAACACAAGAAAGGAAGATGTTCAGACTTATCTCTTATTAATCTCCTCCTCTTCTTCCTCCTCCTTCATCATTAAGTTAAAATAACTTGTGTGAAGGGAAAACCTGTGTACATGACATAGGTATGGAGAGGGATGGAGAGGGATGGAGAGGGAGTTATTATTAGGGATGGAGAGGGATGGAGAGGGAGTTGTTAGGTTAGCTGTGAAACCTCTGTCTCTCTTGACTGCAGACCACTGAAGATGATGTGGGAGTTATTGTTTGTGTTATCATGACACTGGTGTTAGTGTTATCATGACACTGGTGTTAGTGTTATCATGACACTGGTGTTAGTGTTATCATGACACTGGTGTTAGTGTTATCATGACACGGATGTTAGTGTTATCATGACACTGGTGTTAGTGTTATCATGACACGGATGTTAGTGTTATCATGACACTGGTGTTAGTGTTATCATGACACTGGTGTTAGTGTTATCATGACACTGGTGTTAGTGTTATCATGACACTGGTGTTAGTGTTATCATGACACTGGTGTTAGTGTTATCATGACACTGGTGTTAGTGTTATCATGACACTGGTGTCAGTGTTACCATGACACTGGTGTTAGTGTTATCATGACACTGGTGTTAGTGTTATCATGACACTGGTGTTAGTGTTATCATGACACTGGTGTTAGTGTTATCATGACACTGGTGTTAGTGTTATCATGACACTGGTGTTAGTGTTATCATGACACTGGTGTTAGTGTTATCATGACACGGGTGCTAGTGTTATCATGACACTGGTGTTAGTGTTATCATGACACTGGTGTCAGTGTTACCATGACACTGGTGTTAGTGTTATCATGACACTGGTGTTAGTGTTATCATGACACTGGTGTTAGTGTTATCATGACACTGGTGTTAGTGTTATCATGACACTGGTGTCAGTGTTACCATGACACTGGTGTTAGTGTTATCATGACACTGGTGTTAGTGTTATCATGACACTGGTGTTAGTGTTATCATGACACTGGTGTTAGTGTTATCATGACACGGGTGTTAGTGTTATCATGACACTGGTGTTAGTGTTATCATGACACTGGTGTCAGTGTTACCATGACACTGGTGTTAGTGTTATCATGACACTGGTGTCAGTGTTATCATGACACTGGTGTTAGTGTTATCATGACACTGGTGTTAGTGTTATCATGACACTGGTGTTAGTGTTATCATGACACTGGTGTTAGTGTTATCATGACACTGGTGTTAGTGTTATCATGACACTGGTGTTAGTGTTATCATGACACTGGTGTTAGTGTTATCATGACACGGGTGCTAGTGTTATCATGACACGGGTGTTAGTGTTATCATGGCACTGGTGTTAGTGTTATCATGACACTGGTGTTAGTGTTATCTTGACAGTTAGTGTTATCATGACACTGGTGTTAGTGTTATCATGACACTGGTGTTAGTGTTATCATGACATTGGTGTTAGTGTTATCATGACAGTGTTATCATGACACGGGTGTTAGTGTTATCATGACACTGGTGTTAGTGTTATCATGACACTGGTGTTAGTGTGACATTGGTGTTAGTGTTATCATGACACGGGTGTTAGTGTATATCATGTTATCATGACACTGGTGTTAGTGTTATCATGACACGGTTAGTGTTATCATGACAGTAGAGTTATCATGACACTGGTGTTAGTGTTATCATGACACGGTGTTATCATGACACTGGTGTTAGTGTTATCATGACACAGGTGTTAGTGTTATCATGACAGTGTTATCATGACACGGGTGTTAGTGTTATCATGACACTGGTGTTAGTGTTATCATATCATGACACTGGTGTTAGTGTTATCATGACACTGGTGTTAGTGTTATCATGACACTGGTGTTAGTGTTATCATGACACTGGTGTTAGTGTTATCATGACACTGGTGTTAGTGTTATCATGACACTGGTGTTAGTGTTATCATGACACGGGTGTTAGTGTTATCATGACACTGGTGTTAGTGTTATCATGACATTGGTGTTAGTGTTATCATGACACGGGTGTTAGTGTTATCATGACACTGGTGTTAGTGTTATCATGACACTGGTGTTAGTGTTATCATGACACTGGTGTTAGTGTTATCATGACACTGGTGTTAGTGTTATCATGACACTAGTGTGATAGTGTTATCATGACATCATGACACGGGTGTTAGTGTTATCATGACACGGGTGTTAGTGTTATCATGACACTGTTAGTGTTATCATGACAGTGTTATCATGACACTGGTGTTAGTGTTATCATGACACTGGTGTTAGTGTTATCATGATACTGGTGTTAGTGTTATCATGACATTGGTGTTAGTGTTATCATGACACGGGTGTTAGTGTTATCATGAGACTGGTGTTAGTGTTATCATGACACTGGTGTTAGTGTTATCATGACACTGGTGTTAGTGTTATCATGACACTGGTGTTAGTGTTATCATGACACTGGTGTTAGTGTTATCATGACACGGGTGCTAGTGTTATCATGACACTGGTGTTAGTGTTATCATGACACTGGTGTTAGTGTTATCATGACACGGGTGTTAGTGTTATCATGACACTGGTGTTAGTGTTATCATGACACTGGTGTTAGTGTTATCATGACACTGGTGTTAGTGTTATCATGACACTGGTGTTAGTGTTATCATGACACTGGTGTTAGTGTTATCATGACACTGGTGTTAGTGTTATCATGACACTGGTGTTAGTGTTATCATGACACTGGTGTTAGTGTTATCATGACACTGGTGTTAGTGTTATCATGACACTGGTGTTAGTGTTATAATGACACTGGTGTTAGTGTTATCATGACACTGGTGTTAGTGTTATCATGACACTGGTGTTTGTGTTATCATGACACTGGTGTTTGTGTTATCATGACACGGCTGTTAGTGTTATCATGGCACGGGTGTTAGAGTTATCATGACACTGGTGTTAGTGTTATCATGACACGGGTGTTAGTGTTATCTTGACACTGGTGTTAGTGTTATCATGACACTGGTGTTAGTGTTATCATGACACTGGTTAGTGTTATCATGACACTGGTTAGTGTTATCATGACACTGGTTAGTGTTATCTTGACACTGGTGTTAGTGTTATCATGACACTGGTGTTAGTGTTATCATGACACGGGTGTTAGTGTTATCATGACACAGGTGTTAGTGTTATCATGATACGGGTGTTAGTGTTATCATGACACGGGTGCTAGTGTTATCATAACACTGGTGTCAGTGTTATCATAACACGGGTGTCAGTGTTATCATGACACTGGTGTTAGTGTTATCATGACACTGGTGTTAGTGTTATCATGCCACGGGTGTTAGTGTTATCTTAACACTGGTGTTAGTGTTATCATGGCACTGGTGTTAGTGTTATCATGACACAGGTGTTAGTGTTATCATGACACGGGTATTAGTGTTATCTTGACACGGGTGTCAGTGTTACCATAACACGGGTGTCAGTGTTACCATAACACGGGTGTCAGTGTTACCATAACACGGGTGTCAGTGTTATCTTAACACTGGTGTTAGTGTTATCATGACACGGGTGTTAATGTTATCATGACACTGGTGTTAGTGTTATCTTAACACGGGTGTTAGTGTTATCATAACACGGGTGTCAGTGTTATCTTGACACGGGTGTTAGTGTTATCATGACACGGGTGTTAATGTTATCATGACACTGGTGTTAGTGTTATCATGACACGGGTGTCAGTGTTATCATGACACTGGTGTTACTGTTATCATGACACGGGTGTTAGTGTTATCATGACACGGGTGTTAGTGTTATCATGACACTGGTGTTAGTGTTATCATGATACGGGTGTTAGTGTTATCATGACACGGATGTTAGCGTTATCATGACACGGGTGTTAGTGTCATCATGACACGGGTGTTAGTGTTATCATGACACGGGTGTTAGTGTTATCATGACACGGGTGTTAGTGTTATCATGACACGGATGTTAGTGTTATCATGACACGGGTGTTAGTGTTATCATGACACTGGTGTTAGTGTTATCATGACACGGGTGTTAGTGTTATCATGACACTGGTGTTAGTGTTATCATGACACGGGTGTTAGTGTTATCATGACACGGGTGTTAGTGTTATCATGACACGGGTGTTAGTGTTATCATGACACGGGTGTTAGTGTTATCATGACACGGGTGTTAGTGTTATCATGACACGGATGTTAGTGTTATCATGACACGGGTGTTAGTGTTATCATGACACTGGTGTTAGTGTTATCATGACACGGGTGTTAGTGTTATCATGACACTGGTGTTAGTGTTATCATGACACGAGTGTTAGTGTTATCATGACACGGGTGTTAGTGTTATCATGACATGGGTGTTAGTGTTATCATGACACGGGTGTTAGTGTTATCATGGCACTGGTGTTAGTGTTATCATGACACGGGTGTTAGTGTTATCATGACACGGGTGTTAGTGTTATCATGACACGGGTGTTAGTGTTATCATGACACGGGTGTTAGTGTTATCATGACACGGGTGTTAGTGTTATCATGACACGGGTGTTAGTGTTATCATGGCACTGGTGTTAGTGTTATCATGACACGGGTGTTAGTACCATTACAACACGGGCGTTAGCACCATAATAACACTTGTGTTAGCACATCATAATACAGAAGCTAGCACCATCACAACACAGGTGCTAGCACCATAATAACAAGGGTGTTTTAGTATACCTCTCAGTGTATATACACTGAGTGGTATATCCCTCAGTGTATATGCGCTTGTGATTAACACTGTTGGTTTTCCGCATGAAACCTCTGTTGTTGTTCTCCTGTTAACAGTTTGGTAATAGGTACCCCCTATACACACGCCCAGGACGCTACAACAGAGGAAAGGGAGAAAATCAACGGGTACGTATTCGGACCGTTTGCAACAGAAGGAGGAAGGAACGCGGCCACACAACGGGCAGGAAGAACAGAAACAGCCGTAACAGGAGGAGGTGAGTTATGGAGGGAGGGGCGTTAGGGTGGGAGGGGGTGATGGAGGGAGGAAGAGCACTCCCTTATCTTCTCCCTCCCTCCCTCCCTTTCTCCCTCCGTCCCTTCTATTCTCCCTCCCTCCCTTTCTCCCTCCGTCCCTTGTATTCTCCCTCCCTCCCTTTCTCATCATCTTCACCCTCTTACAACACCCTCTCTCCCTTACCTATCTGTAAATCATATAACAGATTTGTAAATCATTTTGCATTTCTTGCCTCAGATTTTTTACATGTTTTGTTCGTGTATTTTACACACACACACACACACACACACACACACACACACACACACACACACACACACACACACACACACACACACACAGGTATGAGGAACTTCCTGCAAGACGTTCAGTGGGAACGAGAATTAGTAGGACAGTCAGTAAACGAAATAATGGACTACGCAACAACAAAATGCAAGAAGGCAGAGGAAACGTTTGTTCCCAAGGGCAACAGAAATAATGGGAAGACCAGAACGACCCCTTGGTTTACCCGAAGGTGTAGGGAGGCAAAAACTAAGTGCACTAGAGAATGGAAAAACTACGGAAGGCAAAGGCCCCAGGAAAATAAAGAGATTAGTCGACAAGCCAGAAACGAGTACGTACATATAAGGAGGGAGACCCAGCGACAGTACGAAAAGAACATTGCATCAAAAGTCAAGTCTGACCAGAAGCTGTTGTATAGCCACATCAGGTGGAAGACAACAGTCAAGGACCAGGTAATCAGGCTGAGGAACGAAGGTCGGGAACTCACAAGAAACGATCATGAGATTTAAGGAAGTATTTGCAGTAGAGACAGGAAGGACTCCATGAAGTCAGAATAGGAGGTATACCAACAAGTGCTGGATGAAATACACACAACCGAGGAGGAGGTGAAGAAGCTGCTATGAGAACTTGATATCTCAAAGGCGGTGGGAACGGACATGTCTCCGTGGATCCTTAGAGAGGGAGCAGAGACACTGTGTGTGCCACTAACAATAATTTTCAACACATCCATTGAAACTGGACAACTAACTGAGGTATGGAAGACGGCAAATGAAGTCCTTATTTTTAAGAAAGGAGACAGACACAAGGCACTAAACTATAGACCAGTGTCACTGACGTGTATAGTATGGAAAGTCATGTAGAAAATTATCAGGAGGAGAGTGGTGGAGCACCTAGAACGGAACAAGCTTATAAACGACAGCCAGCACGTATTCATGGAGGGCAAATCCTGTGTCACAAACCTACTGGAATTTTATGACAAGGTAACGAAAGTAAGGCACGAGAGAGAGGGAGGGAGTAAATTGTATTTTCTTGGGCTGCAAGAAGGCCTTTGACACAGTTCCTCACAAGAGATTAGTGCAAAAGCTAGAGGATCAGTCACGTAAAAACGGGAAGGGCACTGCAATGGATCAGAGAATATCTGACAGGGAAACAATAACGAGTCATGGTACGTCACGAGGTATCAGAGTGACAAGCGGGGTTCCACAGGGGTCAGTCCTAGGATTAGTGCTAGTTTTGGTATATATGAATGGCATAACGAAAAGTATGGACTCAGAAGTGTCCCTGTTTGCAGATGATGTGAAGTTAATGAGAGAATTAAATCGGATGAGGATCAGGCAGGAATACAAAGAGACCTGGACAGGATGGAAGCTTGGTCTAGCAACTG
This sequence comes from Cherax quadricarinatus, assembly GCF_038502225.1. NCBI lineage: Eukaryota > Metazoa > Arthropoda > Malacostraca > Decapoda > Parastacidae > Cherax > Cherax quadricarinatus. The sequence goes on from NC_091339.1 coordinate 27,235,967, forward strand.
GCTCCTAGAATTTAACCCCGCCAAAAGCTGCGAACCTCACCCAAGGAAAAGGATCTTGGGGTGAGTATAATACCGAGCACATCTCCTGAGGCACACATCAACCAGATAACTGCTACAGCATATGGGCGCCTGGCAAACCTGAGAAAAGCGTTCCGATACCTCAGTAAGGAATCGTTCAAGACTCGCTACACCGTGTACGTCAGGTCTGTACTCGAATATGCAGAACCAGTTCGGAAATCACACCGGGTCAAGCACGTCAAGAAATTACAGAAAGTGCAATGGTTTGCAACAAGGCTAGTTCCAGAGCTAAGGGGAATGTCCTACGAAGAAAGGTTAAGGGAGACACTGGAGGACAGGAGAGTTAGGGGAGACATGATAACGACATACAAAATATTGCGAGGAATTGACAAAGCGGACAGAGACAGGATGTTCCAGAGATGGGGCACAGAAACCAGGGGTCACAATTGGAAACTGAAGACTCAAATGAGTCAAAGAGATGTTAGGAAGTATTTCTTTATTCATAGAGTTGTCAGGAGGTGGACTAGTCTGGCAAGTGATGTAGTGGAGGCAGGAACAATACATAGTTATAAGACGAGGTATGATAAAGTTCATGGAGCAGGGAGAGAGAGGACCTAGCAGCGATCAGTGAAGAGGCGGGGCCAGGAGCAGAGTATCGCCCCCTGCAACCACAAATAGGTGAGTACACACACACACACACACACACACACACACACACACACACACACACACACACACACACAAGATAGCGCTCCCCTATTCACTTAATCCCATACACATAAAAGCAAATATACACACAAGAACTGGAATCAATACACCGGGCACGGATGCAAAGGGGAAATCCATACAGAACAGCGACCGTCCCATCCTGTGTGACTTTGAATTCTATCCAGCCGCGGTGAACCGGCCTCCGACCCCGCATAGCGGCGGGCCTATCCTGCCGGATAGCTGTTATCGAAGACTGTCATACAGGTTCTTATAACTGGGTTTTAGCAGGCAGAAGATTTATATACGATACAACACCAGTCACTACACGAGGGTCATTAAGACTGTATATTACCTATAAAATACCAGTCACTACACGAGGGTCATTAAGACTGTATACTACCTGTACAATACCAGTCACTACACGAGGGTCATTAACACTGTATATTGTAATAAAGTTGGTAGAATTACCGACAATATGTAAAGTAAAAGGACACAAGTGCAACTAATGTGACGTTTTATTGTGGCAACGTTTCGCTCTCCAGGAGCTTTATCAAGCCATTACCTGTATATTACCTGTACTATACCAGTCACTACACGAGGGTCATTAACACTGTATATTACCTGTACAATACCAGTCACTACACGAAGGTCATTAACACTGTATATTACCTGTACTATACCAGTCACTACACGAGGGTCATTAACACTGTATATTACCTGTACTATACCAGTCACTACACGAGGGTCATTAGCACTGTATATTACCTGTACAATACCAGTCACTACACGAGGGTCATTAACACTGTATATTACCTGTACAATACCAGTCACTACACGAGGGTCATTAACACTGTATATTACCTGTACAATACCAGTCACTACACGAGGGTCATTAGCACTGTATATTACCTGTACAATACCAGTCACTACACGAGGGTCATTAACACTGTATATTACCTGTACAATACCAGTCACTACACGAGGGTCATTAACACTGTATATTACCTGTACAATACCAGTCACTACACGAGGGTCATTAAGACTGTATATTACCTGTACTATACCAGTCACTACACGAGGGTCATTAACACTGTATATTACCTGTACTATACCAGTCACTACACGAGGGTCATTAACACTGTATATTACCTGTACTATACCAGTCACTACACGAGGGTCACTGAAAGCATTACTCTGAACATACACAAAATATGCTTGTACATATCACACTCACTGTTCATACATACTTACAGCAGAATCATACACATTCTCAGAATGCGTATAATTCTGCTATAAGTGTATATATGTGTGTGTGTGTGTGTGTGTGTGTGTGTGTGTGTGTGTGTGTGTGTGTGTGTGTGTGTGTGTGTGTGTGTGTGTGTGTGTGTGTGTGTGTGTGTGTGTGTGTGTGTGTGTGTGTGTGTGTGTGTGTGTGTGTGTGTGTGTGTGTGTGTGTGTAGCAGATATGAGAGTGCATGTGCTGACAGCAGGAGTAGCGTGGTAGAGTGCAAGCCGTAGCGAGCACACGAAGTAAGGGTGTGTCTGGCAAGGCTATTCACTCTCCCCTATAGGAAACACGCTCAGTCGTGTTTACACTCTCTTTCAGTCTTATTGTGTAGTATTGATTCCGTCTTGAGGACCTTAGGCACTGGGAGGAGGGAGTGAAGGGTGCCTCACGTGCATAGTACGGCAACCTCCACACAGGTGCCACTGAGAGAGAGTTTGAGAGAGAGAAGATAGCTTTATCTGCCATCATTTGTCCCTTGGATGACACGTGTCTGGAACATGTTCGTACAACGTAATGGCGTCGATGAAATAGCTGGCCCATAGATGGCTCCGGATTTATCCTGTTCGCTGTAAGAGAGAGAGAGAGAGAGAGAGAGAGAGAGAGAGAGAGGTGGGTGGGAGAGAGTACGTCAACAATCACTGTATCTTCCAAAAAGTCTGCATTCTATCTTCTATCAAGATTATTATTTTTTTACGGTTTGACCCTCCAGGATGGCGTCGGAGAGACGCCGACAACGCTACCAGGGACGTACGGCGTTGGGTGTTACGTCGTGTACAACGTCCTAAAGGCTTCAGAGATGCTGGGTATCTCCGTCGACCAGCCGGGGATACCCAAACAAGATGGATTTTTCTAAATCTCTTGAGGCAAGAGTTCCTTCGTTCGTGTGAGTTGTGCGTCACACGAACGTTCGTTAGCTGCGTCATCCTCCGCCAATTAACGGCGGTAACCTGACTCCATACACAACGTTACTGCTTACAAACGATATTAATACTAATAATAACAACAACAACAGCAATAATAATAATAATAATAATAATAATAATAATAATAATAATAATAATAATAATAATAATAATAATAAAAGTATTAATAATAATAATAGCATTATTAACAATAATAATAATAACAAAAAAGTAATAATAATAATAATAATAATAATAATAATAATAATAATAATAATAATAATAATAACAATAATAATAATAATAATAATAATAATAATAATAATAATAATAATATCAGCGATAGTAGTAATGATAATAATCATTCTACTACTACTATTAATAATAATAATAATAATGATAATAATAATAATAATAATAATAATAATAATAATAATAATAATAATAATAATAACTTGGGCAGGACCGCAGAAAGACAAGTAATATGTGATGTTAGTTAACAAGTTAACTGTATAATGTAATTATCCGAGGTTAACTGAAGTCAGTTCTTGTTGAAAGAAAATTGTTTTGGTTAATTAATTTGAAATAGATATGTTAGTAGGTGTGTTAACCCACGAAGCCCAAAATATATGACTCCTTTTCCCCCTCGCTCAGATTCACCCCCCCCCCCCAGCGGCACCCTTATCGGAAGCCCCGGCAGGAAGAACCAATCTGGAGAAGTGGGTGCTCCGTCAGCGTGCGTCAGGGGACGCGTGCGACGCACGTGCGTCACCTGGTCTCGCCTCCCACCTGTTATTTTACAACACAGGGCGGCCATTGGAGGCCTTTTTCAGTGCCTCTGGAGTTCAGAAGGTCGCAGACCCGAGTAAACGCTCGACGGTGTTGACCAATCAGAAAGCGGAGGGAGATGGATAAGAGGGTTGTGATTGGTTGAGGTGGCGGCAGGTCGGGATCTCCGCCGCGTGCCGCCGTAACAACATTATTGTGGGCGACCCACTCAGCCAATTACTTGACAAAGCCGAAACTATTGCAGCAATGACTAGTCATATC
>NC_091339.1:27242432-27254932 GCF_038502225.1 Cherax quadricarinatus
CGCAAGTCATCACAGATTGCGTTACCTGCTTTTCTGTCCTCGTGTATTGCATCCAGAGAGCTTGTAGCAGCGATTCTCCCTGAACATCTTAGGGACAAGGTAGGAGTCCAGGACCAAAAATTCATTGACGGAGCAATGATCTGGGATAATCTAACGGGCTCTGGAGCCAGACCTACTCCCCCCAACAACTACAAACAATCGCACTGGGATGGTCCAATAGTGGAAAATATTGCCTCAACAATGCTTCAGAGTGTGTCAGGGAAGGATAGAGCCCGCCTCCTGGCAGTGAGAGCCCCTCATGCTGGGGATTTTCTGTTGGCTGTTCCCAACTCCAGCCTTGGCACACGTCTCGACCCACAGACCATCCGCATCGGTGTTGCCCTTCGACTTGCCGCCCCTATTCTCGCCGAACACAGGTGTATTTGTGGCAGTGAAGCAGCAGACCGATTCGGGTACCATGGTCTTGTGTGCCGTAAATCCGAGGGAAAGATTGCAAGACATGAGGAGGTTAATAACATTATCAAGAGGAGCCTCACAACAGCTGGATGCCCAGCAGTAAGGGAGCCACCCCAACTATGCAGATCTGATGGCAGCCAGAAGCGTCCAGATGGTATCACCCTTCAAGCCTGGACAGATGGGAAGCAGGTGGTGTGGGACTATACATGTGCATCTACCTTGGCTGATACCTATCTCCAATACACCAGGCAGGAAGGAGGGGCAGCTGCCAGCTTCAGGGAGTCCCAAAAGTCTAGAAAATATGGAGAACTTGCCCATCATTATATGTTTGTTCCCATAGGCTCAGAGACCCTTGGCTCATGGGGAAAGAGTGCATCTAAATTCCTTAAGGAGCTGGGAAAAAGACTCATCAGGGTAACTAGGGATCCCAGGGCAGCTAGTTTTCTGTTCCAGCGGCTCAGTGCGGCTGTTCAGAGGGGTAATGCCTGCTGTATTTTGGGCACACGCCCCAGCTCTGAGGAGCTGGATGAGATTTTCGCCTTATAATCGGTGATACACACGTAACAACATGTACCGTATATGCCACCTTTATATCAACAATGTATCTCTTAAATCTTCTGTACCATATTATGTAATAAAATATTCCTATTGGCAAAAAAAAAAAATATACTAAAAGATGGGGTGGTAGGGGAAGTGGAATATTCAAACGGCTTCAGGAAGAAATCCAAATCCAAATATTCTTCCTTGAAGTCTTTTTATGCACTTCTCCGAGGCAATGGGTCCCACAATTTACACCAGAGGTGGACCCCATCATATATATATATATATATATATATATAATATATATATATATATATATATATATATATATATATATATAAATATTATATATATATATATTCTGAAATCACCTGTTTACTGTGATCTTATTGCAAATATGTGTGTGTGTGTGTGTGTGTGTGTGTGTGTGTGTGTGTGTGTGTGTGTAAAAACACTTAGGCATCCTCATCACAATGGTCGATATCGGATAAAAAAAACACTTCTTATCCGAGTTTAGGAAGGTCCGGATAAACGAGACGCATCACACGGTCCCACTCTCTGATCCGAATTTGGAATTTTGGGATGATCCTGTAGTAGAGAGTGAATTAAGGACATTACAGATTAAGCCAAGCTGGCTGGCTTAGCCAAAACATCGCTGGAACATTCCAGCTTAACCAAAACATCGCTGGAACATATCTTCTGCGCTCAAACATGACTGGAACATTGATGTTGCAGTCAGGGTATTGTGGGTTAGTTGTGAATTGTTGTAGCCAGGGTATTGTGGGTTAGTTGTAAATTGTTGCAGCCAGGGTATTGTGGGTTAGTTGTAAATTGTTGTAGCCAGGGTATTGTGGGTTAGTTGTAAATTGTTGCACCCAGGGTATTGTGGGTTAATTGTAAATTATTGCAGCCAGGGTATTGTGGGTTAGTTGTAAATTGTTGCACCGAGGGTATTGTGGGTTAGTTGTAAATTGTTGTAGCCAGGGTATTGTGGATTAGTTGTGAATTGTTGCACCCAGCGTATTGTGAGTTAGTTGTGAATTGTTGCACCCAGGGTATTGTGGGTTAGTTGTAAATTGTTGTAGCCAGGGTATTGTGGGTTAGTTGTAAATTGTTGCACCGAGGGTATTGTGGGTTAGTTGTGAATTGTTGCAGCTAGGGTATTGTGGGTTAGTTGTAAATTGTTGCAGTCAGGGTATTGTGGGTTAGTTGTAAATTGTTGCAGCCAGGGTATTGTGGGTTAGTTGTGAATTGTTGCACCGAGGGCATTGTGGGTTAGTTGTGAATTGTTGCAGCCAGGGTATTGTGGGTTAGTTGTGAATTGTTGCAGCCAGGGTATTGTGGGTTAGTTGTAAATTGTTGCAGCCAGGGTATTGTGGGTTAGTTGTAAATTGTTGCAGCCAGGGTATTGTGGGTTAGTTGTAAATTGTTGCAGCCAGGGTATTGTGGGTTAGTTGTGAATTGTTGCAGCCAGGGTATTGTGGGTTAGTTGTGAATTGTTGCAGCCAGGGTATTGTGGGTTAGTTGTGAATTGTTGCACTGCGGGTATTGTGGGTTAGTTATGTACTGTTGCAGCCAGGATATTGTGGGATAATTGTAAATTGTTGCACCCAAGGTATTGTGGGTTAGTTGTAAATTGTTGCAGCCAGGGTATTGTGGGTTAATTGTAAATTGTTGCAGCCAGGGTATTGTGGGTTAGTTGTAAATTTTTGTAGCCAGGGTATTGTGGGTTAGTTGTAAACTGTTGTAGCCAGGGTATTGTGGGTTAGTTGTGAATTGTTGTAGCCAGGATATTGTGGGTTAGTTGTAAATTTTTGTAGCCAGGGTATTTTGGGTTAGTTGTAAATTGTTCAGCCAGGGTATTGTGGGTTAGTTGTAAATTGTTGTAGCCAGGGTATTGTGGGTTAGTTGTGAATTGTTGTAGCCAGGGTATTGTGGGTTAGTTGTGAATTGTTGCAGCCAGGGTATTGTGGGTTAGTTGTGAATTGTTGCAGCCAGGGTATTGTGGGTTAGTTGTGAATTATGTCTGATGCCGTGCTCCTTCCTTAAGTGAATGCGACCTGACCTGACTATGTTGGGTCATTGGCTTGGACCTGCCTCCCATGGGCCAGTAGGCTTGTTGCAGTGTTCTTATATTATATCGCTGTTGTGCATCAACGGTCTTGATGACTGTTAGAAATATGTGACATTACTGTTGGTGTTAATGTTGCTGTTGTTATTCTGTTGCTACTGTTGTTGTTGCATCTGCTGTTCTTACCACTGTTGTTGTTGGTGATGGTGGTAGTCGTAGTGCTTTTGTTGTTGTTGTTGTCAGTTTGCCCTTTCCTGTGCGTATCTACGTACGACTGTAGCACATACGCCAAGGACATATCGGCGTAGTATCAGGCGTCACATCGAACGTGGCCTCAGGCGTAGTGTCAGACAACTGACGTAGTGTCAGGCAACTGACTTAGTATCAGGCAACGGATGTAGCGTCAAAGGACGTAGCGTCAGGCAACGGACGTAGGATCAGGCAACAGACGTAGCGTCAGGCAGCGGATGTAACGTCAGACAACGGACGTAGCATCAGGCAACGGAGGTAACATCAGACATCGGATGTAGCGACAGACAACGCACGTAGCGTCAGGGAACGGACGTACCGTCAATCGTAGCTACGATCGTTACGTCGTAAGAATCTAGCGTCGTAAAGACGCAACACACACGCCATCCTCTGGAATAATAATAAAAATAATAATAATAATAATAATAATAATAATAATAATAATAATAATAATAATAATAATAATAATTATTATTATTATTATTATTATTATTATTATTATTATTATTATTATTATTATTATTATTATTATTATTATTATTATTATTATTATTATGATCATTATTATTATTATTGTTATTATTATTATTATTATTATTATTATTATTATTATTATTATTATTATTATTATTGTTATTATTATTATTATTATTATTATTATTATTATTATTATTATTATTATTATTATTATTATTAATGATAGCTGCTACGATGCCTGACTTACGATAACTATCGTAACATGTCGGAGCGTTTGCGCAACGCCCAGAATCCAATGAATATTGTAACTCGGTGAATCTGCGTAAGTTGAGGCTCCGTCAGTTAGCGTAAGAGCGTCATGACGTTTGCGTATGTTTGTGTAAATTACGCCAAGCGATCGCTGGTCTCCCATTAATTTAAAATTCTTGGCCAGTTAGTTTACATATATATATATATATATATATATATATATATATATATATATATATATATATATATATATATATATATATATATATATATATATATATATATATATATATATATATATATATATATACGTAATTTTGTACCAAAAGAAGCTTAGAAAACTTTCCTAACCTTATTATAAAAAGCGCAATTTAATTAAGCTTAATCCAATTAAATATATTTTAGATAAGTTTACAGTAATTTAATAATAAACAAACACAATGAAATATATTTTTATCGTTAGGTACAGAACGATTTTTGCGAAATTATTGCATATACAAATTTTCGCTTGCCTTATTCGGCAAGAAGACAGTTGCTATTTATGCCAAAATCGCAAGTTTTACCTATTCGGCACGACATTTATATATATATATATATATATATATATATATATATATATATATATATATATATATATATATATATATATATATATATATATATATATATATATATATATATAATTATACCTAGAAGTGTGTATATTTATTCGTGTTATTGTGTATATTTATACAGTGGCTGGAACGACTCACAACACTGTTGCTGGAACAATTGGAACGACTCACAACACTGTTGCTGGAACAATTGGAACGACTCACAACACTGTTGCTGGAACAATTGGAACAACTCACAACACTGTTGCTGGAACAATTGGAACAACTCACAACACTGTTGCTGGAACAATTGGAACAACTCACAACACTGTTGCTGGAACAATTGGAACGACTCACAACACTGTTGCTGGAACAATTGGAACAACTCACAACACTGTTGCTGGAACAATTGGAACAACTCACAACACTGTTGCTGGAACAATTGGAACAACTCACAGAACCCTTGACTTCAAGACATTGTTCACAGTACAAAATCACACTTCATAAAGACTTCAGAGAGAGAGAGAGAGAGAGAGAGACAGAAGGAGACAGAGTGACAGACAGACAAATGCGCTAAATCCGTAAGGGCGACTTAGGGCCCCGAAGGAAAAAAAGATGGAGAGTAATGAGGTTTTTGAGTTGATGGGGAGGTAGGGATGGGGAGGTAGGGATGGGGAGGTAGGGATGGGGAGGTAGGGATGGGGAGGTAGAGATAGGGAGGTGGGATGGGGAGGTAGGGATGGGGAGGTAGGGATGGGGAGGTAGGGATGGGGAGGTAGGGATGTGAGGTAGAGATAGGGAGGTGGGATGGGGAGGTAGGGATTGGGAGGTAGGGATGGGGAGGTGGGATGGGGAGGTAGGGATGGGGAGGTAGAGATAGGGATGTGGGATGGGGAGGTAGGGATGGGGAGGTAGGGATGGGGAGGTAGAGATAGGGAGGTGGGATGGGGAGGTAGGGATTTGAAGGTAGGGATGGGGAGGTAGAAATGGGGAGGTAGAGATAGGGAGGTAGGGATGGGGAGGGAGATAGGGAGGTGGGATGGGGAGGTAGAGATAGGGAGGTGGGATGGGGAGGTTGGGATGGGAAGGTAGGGATGGGGAGGTAGAAATGGGGAGGTAAAGATAGGGAGGTAGGGATGGGGAGGTAGAGATAGGGAGGTAGGGATGGGGAGGTAGAGATAGGGAGGTAGTGATGGGGAGGTAGAAATGGGGAGGTAGAGATAGGGAGGTGGGATGGGGAGGTAGAAATGGGAAGGTAGAGATAGGGAGGTAGGGATGGGGAGGTAGAGATAGGGAGGTAGGGATGGGGAGGTAGAGATAGGGAGGTGGGATGGGGAGGTAAAGATGGGAAGGTACGGATGGGGAGGTAGAAATGAGGAGGTAGAGATAGGGAGGTAGGGATGGGGAGGTAGAGATAGGGAGGTGGGATGGGGAGGTAGGGATGGGAAGGTAGGGATGGGGAGGCAGAAATGGGGAGGTAGAGATAGGGAGGTAGGGATGGGGAGGTAGAGATAAGGAGGTAGGGATGGGGAGGTAGAGATAGGGAGGTAGGGATGGGGAGGTAGAAATGGGGAGGTAGAGATAGGGAGGTGGGATGGGGAGGCAAAAATGGGGAGGTAGAGATAGGGAGGTAGGGATGGGGAGGTAGAGATAGGGAGGTAGGGATGGGGAGGTAGGTAGAGATAGGGTAGGGTGGGGAGGGATGGGGGAGAGATAGGGAGGTAGGGAAGGATAGGGATGGGGGGTAGGGTAGTAAATTGGGGAGGTAGAGATAGGGAGGATAGGTAGAGATAGGGGGAGGATGGGGAGGTAGAGATAGGGAGGTGGGATGGGGAGGTAGGGATGGGAAGGTAGGGATAGAGATAGGGAGGTAGGGATGGGGAGGTAGAAATAGGGGGGAGGTAGAGATAGAAAGAGGTAGAGATAGGGATTGGGGAGGTAGAGATAGGGAGGTAGGGATGGGGAGGTAGAGATAGGGAGGTGGGATGGGGAGGTAGGGATGGGAAGGTAGGGATGGGGAGGTAGAAATGGGGAGGTAGAGATAGGGAGGTAGGGATGGGGAAGTAGAAATGGGGAGGTAGAGATAGGGAGGTAGGGATGGGGAGGTAGAGATAGGGAGGTAGGGATGGGGAGGTAGAGATAGGGAGGTGGGATGGGGAGGTAGGGATGGGAAGGTAGGGATGGGGAGGTAGAAATTGGGAGGTAGAGATAGGGAGGTAGGGATGGGGAGGTAAAGATAGGGAGGTGGGATGGGGAGGTAGGGATGGGAAGGTAGGGATGGGGAGGTAGAAATGGGGAGGTAGAGATAGGGAGGTAGGGATGGGGAGGTAGAGATAGGGAGGTAGGGATGGGGAGGTAGAGATAGGGAGGTAAGGATGGGGAGGTAGGGATGGGGAGGTTGGGATGGTGAGGTAGAGATAGGGAGGTGGGATGGGGAGGTAGGGATGGGAAGGTAGGGATGGGGAGGTAGAAATGAGGAGATAGAGATAGGGAGGTAGGGATAGGGAGGTAGAGATAGGGAGGCAGGGATGGGGAGGTAGGGATATGGAGGTAGGGATGGGGAGGTAGGGATGGGGAGGTAGGGATGGGGAGGTAGGGATGGAGAGGTAGAGATAGGGAGGTAGAGATAGGGAGGTAAGGATGGGGAGGTAGGGATGGGAAGGTAGGGATGGGGAGGTAGGGATGGGGAGGTAGAAATGAGGAGGTAGAGACAGGGAGGTAGGGATGGGGAGGTAGGGATGGGGAGGTAGGGATGGGGAGGTAGAGATAGGGAGGTAGAGATAGGGAGGTAAGGATGGGGAGGTAGGGATGGGAAGGTAGGGATGGGGAGGTAGGGATGGGGAGGTAGAAATGAGGAGGTAGAGACAGGGAGGTAGGGATGGGGAGGTAGGGATGGGGAGGTAGGGATGGGGAGGTAGAGATAGGGAGGTAGAGATAGGGAGGTAAAGATGGGGAGGTAGGGATGGGGAGGTAGGGATGGGGAGGTAGAAATGAGGAGGTAGAGACAGGGAGGTAGCGATGGGGAGGTAGGGATGGGGAGGTAGGGATGGGGAGGTAGGGATGGGGAGGTAGGGATGGGGAAGCAGGGATGGGGATGGGGTGGTCCTTACATTCACCAGGAAGCGCTAAATCCGCAGGGGTGATGCAGCTCGGGGGGTGGAGGAGGGTGAAATTTAGGTTTGATCGAAGGTGAGGGAGGATAAGACCATCTTTTCTGGGCGATTAAATGGCTTCATCACCATCATCAATGGCCCTCCCATGACTCTTATCACCATCATCAATGGCCCTCCCATGACTCTTATCACCATCATCAATGGCCCTCCCATGACTCTTATCACCATCATCAATGGCCCTCCCATGACTCTTATCACCATCATCAATGGCCCTCCTATGACTCTTATCACCATCATCAATGGCCCTCCCATGACTCTTATCACCATCATCAATGGCCCTCCCATGACTCTTATCACCATCATCAATGGCCCTCCCATGACTCTTATCACCATCATCAATGGCCCTCCCATGACTCTTATCACCATCATCAATGGCCCTCCCATGACTCTTATCACCATCATCAATGGCCCTCCCATGACTCTTATCACCATCATCAATGGCCCTCCCATGACTCTTATCACCATCATCAATGGCCCTCCCATGACTCTTATCACCATCATCAATGGCCCTCCCATGACTCTTATCACCATCATCAATGGCCCTCCCATGACTCTTATCACCATCATCAATGGCCCTCCTATGACTCTTATCACCATCATCAATGGCCCTCCCATGACTCTTATCACCATCATCAATGGCCCTCCCATGACTCTTATCACCATCATCAATGGCCCTCCCATGACTCTTATCACCATCATCAATGGCCCTCCCATGACTCTTATCATCATCATCAATGGCCCTCCCATGACTCTTATCACCATCATCAATGGCCTTCCCATGACTCTTATCACCATCATTAATGGCCCTCCCATGACTCTTATCACCATCATCAATGGTCCTCCCATGACTCTTATCACCATCATCAATGGCCCTCCCATGACTCTTATCACCATCATCAATGGCCCTCCCATGACTCTTATCACCATCATCAATGGCCCTCCCATGACTCTTATCACCATCATCAATGGCCCTCCCATGACTCTTATCACCATCATCAATGGCCCTCCCATGACTCTTGTCACCATCATCAATGGCCCTCCCATGACTCTTATCACCATCATCAATGGCCCTCCCATGACTCTTATCACCATCATCAATGGCCCTCCCATGACTCTTATCACCATCATCAATGGTCCTCCCATGACTCTTATCACCATCATCAATGGCCCTCCCATGACTCTTATCACCATCATCAATGGCCCTCCCATGACTCTTATCACCATCATCAATGGCCCTCCCATGACTCTTATCACCATCATCAATGGCCCTCCCATGACTCTTATCACCATCATCAATGGCCCTCCCATAATTGGTGTCACCATCATCAATGACCATAAATGCAACACACAAATAACCCCGCAGGTAGGAGACTGAAGCAACGTTTCGCCCATACGTGTACTATTAACTAGTCACACAAACTAGTGTGGCTAATCAATGTCCGAGCATGAGCGAAATGTTCTCAGATGTTTCAGTCTCCAGCATGAGGGTTATTTATGCATCAACGTGCATTCCTTGAGGCCCCATCACCGGCATCAATGCCCCTTCATTGAAGGGGATCAAAAGGGTATGGTAGACCCACCCCTTCACTCAAGTCTTTTATCAGTGTGAAGGGTACCAGCTGGTCTTCAACAGTGAAGGGTACCAGCTGGTCTTCAACAGTGAAGGGTACCAGCTGGTCTTCAACAGTGAAGGGTACCAGCTGGTCTTCAACAGTGAAGGGTACCAGCTGGTCTTCGACAGTGAAGGGTACCAGCTGGTTTTCAACAGTGAAGGGTACCAGCTGGTCTTCAACAGTGAAGGGTACCAGCTGGTCTTCGACAGTGAAGGGTACCACCTGGTCTTCAACAGTGTGAAGCGTACCACCTGACCTCCAACAGTGTGAAGGGAACCACCTGGCCCCCAGCAGTGTGAAGGATACCACCTGGCCTCCAACAGTGTGAAGGATACCACCTGGCCTCCAACAGTGTGAAGGATACCACCTGGCCTCCAACAGTGTGAAGGATACCACCTGGCCCCCAGCAGTGTGAAGGGAACCACCTGACCTCCAACAGTGTGAAGGGAACCACCTGACCTCCAACAGTGTGAAGGGAACCACCTGGCCCCCAGCAGTGTGAAGGATACCACCTGACCTCCAACAGTGTGAAGGGAACCACCTGACCTCCAACAGTGTGAAGGGAACCACCTGGCCCCCAGCAGTGTGAAGCGTACCACCTGACCTCCAACAGTGTGAAGGGAACCACCTGGCCCCCAGCAGTGTGAAGGATACCACCTGGCCCCCAGCAGTGTGAAGCGTACCACCTGACCTCCAACAGTGTGAAGGGAACCACCTGGCCCCCAGCAGTGTGAAGGATACCACCTGGCCCCCAGCAGTGTGAAGGATACCACCTGGATCCCAGCAGTGTGAAGGGTACCACCTGGCCCCCAGCAGTGTGAAGGGTACTACCTGGCCCCCAGCAGTGTGAAGGGTACTACCTGGCCCCCAGCAGTGTGAAGGGTACCACCTGGCCCCCAGCAGTGTGAAGGGTACCACCTGGCCCCCAGCAGTGTGAAGGGTACCACCTGGCCCCCAGCAGTGTAAAGGGTACCACCTGGCCCCCAGCAGTGTGAAGGGTACCACCTGGCCCCCAGCAGTGTGAAGGGTACCACCTGGCCCCCAGCAGTGTGAAGGGTACCACCTGGCCCCCAGCAGTGTGAAGGGTACCACCTGACTTCCACTAAAGCCTTGAGTCGGTGAAACAGTAACATGTTGACTTACCGAGACTGGAGCGTTGCTCATGCACCGTCTCATGGGGTCAGGCGAGCGGTACGTGGGACTGTACCGGCCGGTGAACCCCGCCGGTCCGTTGCTAGAGATGGGCGCTCCCAGCGGCTTGGAACTCATCATCTTATCCGGGGAATACATCCTTCAGGAGGGAAGGTGGCTTCAGCGGCGGTAGCGGCGGCTGGTAGCGGCGGCTGGTAGCGGCGACCAGCGCTGGGTGACGGCGGTAGCGCGAACGGGGAAGAGTCTTAGCGCTCAAATCGGGATTTTGACGGGACGGTGTCGACTACAGCAAGGATAGCCGCTTCAGTCAACGAACATTCCTTGCTGATATTGTTAGCAGTCACCGGAAGTAAGTCAGCGATGACTTGAAGAACGGGACGACCGTCTCAGGTGATTCTTGGGTCGTCCACAACAGTGTAACGACACCGGTTGGGGGGGATGGAAAGGCAGAAGCCGACAACGTTCTCACAAACACATTACTGTCCGCACTGTGTGACGCTATCTGAAGGCGCTTCTTTGCGGCGGATAATGCGCCAGATAACCTGAAGGCGCTTTCTGGGGGCAGGCAACGCACCAGGCTACCTGAAAGCGCTTCCTGGTGACATGCAACGCACCAGGCTACCTGAAGACGCTTTCTTGCGGCAGGCAACGCACCAGGCTACCTGAAGACGCTTCCTGGCGGCAGGCAACGCACCAGGCTACCTGAAGACGCTTTCTTGCGGCAGGCAACGCACCAGGCTACCTGAAGGCTCTTCCTGAAGGCAGGCAAAGCACCAGACTACCTGAAGACGCTCCCTGGCGGCAGGCAACGCACCAGGCTACCTGAGGGCGCTCCCTGACGCGGGCAACACACCAGTTACTACGGCCATTAACTTCATCTCTCTCCCCCTCACTCTCATCCCAAATTTTCCAGACGAGAAATCCTCTAACGCCTTTACCCGCGCGTTGTTGAGCTTCCCCAGCGTTAAGCTCAGGAGCTCAGTGATCTGTGTAGAGCTGAGCTCCCTGCTAGACCTCCTTACTGTCAGATTAGTCCCTCAGACGACGGGGGAAACGAGGCGCAGACGAAGGAGAAAGAGGAGGAGGCGCTGAAGGGAGTCCTGTTGAGGCTGTTGGCTTCCTGAAGGAGGTGTAGGAGGCTGTGTTGTTGAGGCGTGTGAGGGCGTGGAGGGTGCCTGTGGCGTGGGAGGCAGTGCCAGTGGGTGTTACACTTGCTGGTGCTGGCACTGGGGAGCACAACATGGCAGACACTGTCAGTGTGCCTCACACAACCGGCATTTTGTTTCACAAATCCGAGAGTTCATTTTATCCAGCAAGCAGCGGCCGGCGGCCCCTTGTTATTATTATTATTATTATTTTAAAAGTACCCTCCCCCCTTGGGTTAATGCATGTATAAATTCAATTAAAATTGTAAAAGGTCTCCTCGTCTCCGTACCTTAACCCTGGCCAGTGTTTATCATTCAAAAAAAAAAAAAAAATCTGAGAACCAGCGTAGTAATGTCTATCGCAAGAGAGACACAATTCTCCAGGTATACAATTCACTGTCAGAGGTTAGACTTGCACTGTTTACGGTGTGGCCAGCAACCACCACTTGCGCTCCACTCACTTCCACGTTTGCAAGGAAAATGAAGCTAACGCTCCAATGTTTATTGTATTTCTCTATCTATCAGACCACCTGTACCGGCCATTGGGCGTGACGTCACTCCACACCTTGCCAGATGCCCGATCTTCTCCTCAATACCCAGAGATCATGGCCCTCTAAGAGGTTATTTATACATACCCAGTGCCCCGCTTCCTTCCATGCCTGCCCGTTCTCTTCATCGAGAGGTATATCGGGAATAATGGCCTCCAGGATCGCTAAATAAAAATGGTTGAAGATGGTGAGTTGGCAGCAAGCTTCCAGCCTCCCACGTGACGTCACAGGTAT
>NC_091339.1:27257432-27292432 GCF_038502225.1 Cherax quadricarinatus
ACTACTGTTGAAGCATGGTCAGCTGCTGCTACTGTTGAAGCATGGTCAGCTGCTGCTACTGTTGAAGCATGGTCAGCTGCTGCTACTGTTGTAGCATGGTCAGCTGCTACTACTATTGAAGCACGGCCAGCTGCTGCTGCTGTTGAAGCATGGTCAGCTGCTACTACTGTTGAAGCATGGTCAGCTGCTGCTACTGTTGAAGCATGGTCAGCTGCTACTACTGTTGAAGCATGGTCAGC
Organism: Cherax quadricarinatus; assembly: GCF_038502225.1. NCBI lineage: Eukaryota > Metazoa > Arthropoda > Malacostraca > Decapoda > Parastacidae > Cherax > Cherax quadricarinatus. The sequence continues at coordinate 27,257,672 of NC_091339.1, forward strand.
TGCTGCTACTGTTGAAGCATGGTCAGCTGCTACTACTGTTGAAGCATGGTCAGCTGCTGCTACTGTTGAAGCATGGTCAGCTGCTGCTACTGTTGAAGCATGGTCAGCTGCTACTACTGTTGAAGCATGGTCAGCTGCTGCTATTGTTGAAGCATGGTCAGCTGCTACTACTGTTGAAGCATGGTCAGCTGCTGCTGCTGTTGAAGGATGGTCAGCTGCTGCTGCTGTTGAAGCATGGTCAGCTGCTGCTACTGTTGAAGCATGGTCAGCTGCTGCTACTGTTGAAGCATGGTCAGCTGCTGCTACTGTTGAAGCATGGTCAGCTGCTGCTACTGTTGAAGCATGGTCAGCTGCTGCTGCTGTTGAAGGATGGTCAGCTGCTGCTGCTGTTGAAGCATGGTCAGCTGCTACTACTGTTGAAGCATGGTCAGCTGCTGCTACTGTTGAAGCATGGTCAGCTGCTGCTACTGTTGAAGCATGGTCAGCTGCTGCTACTGTTGAAGCATGGTCAGCTGCTGCTACTGTTGAAGCATGGTCAGCTGCTACTACTGTTGAAGCATGGCCAGCTGCTACTACTGTTGAAGCATGGTCAGCTGCTGCTACTGTTGAAGCATGGTCAGCTGCTGCTACTGTTGAAGCATGGTCAGCTGCTGCTATTGTTGAAGCATGGTCAGCTGCTACTACTGTTGAAGCATGGTCAGCTGCTGCTACTGTTGAAGCATGGTCAGCTGCTGCTACTGTTGAAGCATGGTCAGCTGCTGCTACTGTTGAAGCATGGTCAGCTGCTGCTACTGTTGAAGCATGGTCAGCTACTGCTGCTGTTGAAGCATGGTCAGCTGCTGCTACTGTTGAAGCATGGTCAGCTGCTGCTGCTGTTGAAGCATGGCCAGCTGCTGCTGCTGTTGAAGCATGGTCAGCTGCTGCTGCTGTTGAAGCATGGTCAGCTGCTGCTACTGTTGAAGCATGGTCAGCTGCTACTACTGTTGAAGCATGGTCAGCTGCTACTACTGTTGAAGCATGGTCAGCTGCTGCTACTGTTGAAGCATGGTCAGCTGCTACTACTGTTGAAGCATGGTCAGCTGCTACTACTGTTGAAGCATGGTCAGCTGCTGCTGCTGTTGAAGCATGGTCAGCTGCTGCTACTGTTGAAGCATGGTCAGCTGCTACTACTGTTGAAGCATGGTCAGCTGCTACTACTATTGAAGCATGGTCAGCTGCTACTACTGTTGAAGCATGGTTAGCTGCTGCTACTGTTGAAGCATGGTCAGCTGCTGCTACTGTTGAAGCATGGTCAGCTGCTGCTACTGTTGAAGCATGGCCAGCTGCTGCTACTGTTGAAGCATGGTCAGCTGCTGCTACTGTTGAAGCATGGTCAGCTGCTGCTACTGTTGGAGCATGGCCAGCTGCTGCTACAGTTGAAGCATGGCCAGCTGCTACTACTGTTGAAGCATGGTCAGCTGCTGCTACTGTTGAAGCATGGTCAGCTGCTACTACTGTTGATGCATGGCCAGCTGCTGCTACTGTTGAAGCATGGTCAGCTGCTACTACTGTTGAAGCATGGTCAGCTGCTGCTACTGTTGAAGCATGGTCAGCTGCTACTACTGTTGAAGCATGGTCAGCTGCTGCTGCTGTTGAAGCATGGTCAGCTGCTGCTGCTGTTGAAGCATGGTCAGCTGCTGCTACTGTTGAAGCATGGTCAGCTGCTGCTACTGTTGGAGCATGGTCAGCTGCTGCTGCTGTTGAAGCATGGTCAGCTGCTACTACTGTTGAAGCATGGTCAGCTGCTACTACTGTTGAAGCATGGCCAGCTGCTGCTACTGTTGAAGCATGGTCAGCTGCTGCTACTGTTGAAGCATGGTCAGCTGCTGCTACTGTTGAAGCATGGCCAGCTGCTACTACTGTTGAAGCATGACCAGCTGCTGCTGCTGTTGAAGCATGGTCAGCTGCTGCTGCTGCTGTTGAAGCATGGTCAGCTGCTGCTGCTGCTGTTGAAGCATGGTCAGCTGCTGCTGCTGCTGTTGAAGCATGGTCAGTTGCTACTACTGTTGAAGCATGGTCAGCTGCTGCTACTGTTGAAGCATGGTCAGCTGCTGCTACTGTTGAAGCATGGTCAGCTGCTGCTACTGTTGAAGCATGGTCAGCTGCTACTACTGTTGAAGCATGGCCAGCTGCTACTTCTGTTGAAGCATGGTCAGCTGCTACTACTGTTGAAGCATGGTCAGCTGCTGCTACTGTTGAAGCATGGTCAGCTGCTACTACTGTTGAAGCATGGTCAGCAGCTACTACTGTTGAAGCATGGTAAGCTGCTACTACTGTTGAAGCATGGCCAGCTGCTGCTACTGTTGAAGCATGGCCAGCTGCTACTACTGTTGAAGCATAGTCAGCTGCTGCTACTGTTGAAGCATGGTCAGCTGCTACTACTGTTGAAGCATGGCCAGCTGCTGCTGCTGTTGAAGCATGGCCAGCTGCTACTACTGTTGAAGCATGGTCAGCTGCTACTACTGTTGAAGCATGATCAGCTGCTGCTGCTGTTGAAGCATGGTCAGCTGCTACTACTGTTGAAGCATGGTCAGCTGCTACTACTGTTGAAGCATGGCCAGTTGCTGCTACTTTTGAAGCATGGCCAGCTGCTACTACTGTTGAAGCATGGCCAGCTGCTGCTACTGTTGAAGCAGGGTCAGCTGCTGCTGCTGTTGAAGCATGGTCAGCTGCTGCTACTGTTGAAGCATGGTCAGCTGCTGCTGCTGTTGAAGCATGGCCAGCTGCTACTACTGTTGAAGCATGGTCAGCTGCTGCTACTGTTGAAGCATGGTCAGCTGCTACTACTGTTGATGCATGGCCAGCTGCTGCTACTGTTGAAGCATGGTCAGCTGCTACTACTGTTGAAGCATGGTCAGCTGCTGCTACTGTTGAAGCATGGTCAGCTGCTACTACTGTTGAAGCATGGTCAGCTGCTGCTGCTGTTGAAGCATGGTCAGCTGCTGCTGCTGTTGAAGCATGGTCAGCTGCTGCTACTGTTGAAGCATGGTCAGCTGCTGCTACTGTTGGAGCATGGTCAGCTGCTGCTGCTGTTGAAGCATGGTCAGCTGCTACTACTGTTGAAGCATGGTCAGCTGCTACTACTGTTGAAGCATGGCCAGCTGCTGCTACTGTTGAAGCATGGTCAGCTGCTGCTACTGTTGAAGCATGGTCAGCTGCTGCTACTGTTGAAGCATGGCCAGCTGCTACTACTGTTGAAGCATGACCAGCTGCTGCTGCTGTTGAAGCATGGTCAGCTGCTGCTGCTGCTGTTGAAGCATGGTCAGCTGCTGCTGCTGCTGTTGAAGCATGGTCAGCTGCTGCTGCTGCTGTTGAAGCATGGTCAGTTGCTACTACTGTTGAAGCATGGTCAGCTGCTGCTACTGTTGAAGCATGGTCAGCTGCTGCTACTGTTGAAGCATGGTCAGCTGCTGCTACTGTTGAAGCATAGTCAGCTGCTACTACTGTTGAAGCATGGCCAGCTGCTACTTCTGTTGAAGCATGGTCACCTGCTACTACTGTTGAAGCATGGTCAGCTGCTGCTACTGTTGAAGCATGGTCAGCTGCTACTACTGTTGAAGCATGGTCAGCAGCTACTACTGTTGAAGCATGGTCAGCTGCTACTACTGTTGAAGCATGGCCAGCTGCTGCTACTGTTGAAGCATGGCCAGCTGCTACTACTGTTGAAGCATAGTCAGCTGCTGCTACTGTTGAAGCATGGTCAGCTGCTACTACTGTTGAAGCATGGCCAGCTGCTGCTGCTGTTGAAGCATGGCCAGCTGCTACTACTGTTGAAGCATGGTCAGCTGCTACTACTGTTGAAGCATGGTCAGCTGCTGCTGCTGTTGAAGCATGGTCAGCTGCTACTACTGTTGAAGCATGGTCAGCTGCTACTACTGTTGAAGCATGGCCAGCTGCTGCTACTGTTGAAGCATGGCCAGCTGCTACTACTGTGGAAGCATGGCCAGCTGCTGCTACTGTTGAAGCAGGGTCAGCTGCTGCTGCTGTTGAAGCATGGTCAGCTGCTGCTACTGTTGAAGCATGGTCAGCTGCTGCTGCTGTTGAAGCATGGTCAGCTGCTGCTGCTGTTGAAGCATGGTCAGCTGCTGCTGCTGTTGAAGCATTGTCAGCTGCTGCTGCTGTTGAAGCATGGTCAGCTGCTGCAGCTGTTGAAGCATGGTAAGCTGCTGCTGCTGTTGAAGCATGGTCAGCTGCTGCTGCTGTTGAAGCATGGTCAGCTGCTGCTGCTGTTGAAGCATGGTCAGCTGCTGCTACTGTTGAAGCATGGTCAGCTGCTACTACTGTTGAAGCATGGTCAGCTGCTGCTGCTGTTGAAGCATGGTCAGCTGCTACTACTGCTGAAGCATGGTCAGCTGCTGCTACTGTTGAAGCATGGCCAGCTGCTACTACTGTTGAAGCATGGTCAGCTGCTGCTACTGTTGAAGCATGATCAGCTGCTGCTGCTGTTGAAGCATGGCCAGCTGCTACTACTGTTCAAGCATGGCCAGCTGCTACTACTGTTGAAGCATGGTCAGCTGCTACTACTGTTGAAGCATGGTCAGCTGCTGCTACTGTTGAAGCATGGCCAGCTGCTGCTACTGTTGAAGCATGGTCAGCTGCTGCTACTGTTGAAGCATGGTCAGCTGCTACTACTGTTGAAGCATGGTCAGCTGCTGCTACTGTTGAAGCATGGTCAGCTGCTGCTGCTGTTGAAGCATGGTCAGCTGCTACTACTGTTGAAGCATGGTCAGCTGCTGCTACTGTTGAAGCATGGTCAGCTGCTACTACTGTTGAAGCATGGTCAGCTGCTGCTACTGTTGAAGCAGGGTCAGCTGCTGCTACTGTTGAAGCATGGCCAGCTGCTGCTACTGTTGAAGCATGGTCAGCTGCTGCTACTGTTGAAGCATGGTCAGCTGCTGCTACTGTTGAAGCATGGTCAGCTGCTACTACTGTTGAAGCATGGTCAGCTGCTACTACTGTTGAAGCATGGTCAGCTGCTGCTACTGTTGAAGCATGATCAGCTGCTACTACTGTTGAAGCATGGCCAGCTGCTGCTGCTGTTGAAGCATGGTCAGCTGCTGCTACTGTTGAAGCATGGTCAGCTGCTGCTGCTGTTGAAGCATGGTCAGCTGCTACTACTGTTGAAGCATGGTCAGCTGCTGCTGCTGTTGAAGCATGGTCAGCTGCTGCTACTGTTGAAGCATGTTCAGCTGCTGCTACTGTTGAAGCATGGTCAGCTGCTGCTACTGTTGAAGCATGGCCAGCTGCTGCTACTGTTGAAGCATGGCCAGCTGCTGCTACTGTTGAAGCATGGTCAGCTGCTGCTGCTGTTGAAGCATGGTCAGCTGCTGCTACTGTTGAAGCATGGTCAGCTGCTGCTGCTGTTGAAGCATGGTCAGCTGCTGCTACTGTTGAGGCATGGCCAGCTGCTGCTACTGTTGAAGCATGGTCAGCTGCTGCTGCTGTTGAAGCATGGTCAGCTGCTGCTACTGTTGAAGCATGGTCAGCTGCTACTACTGTTGAAGCATGGCCAGCTGCTGCTACTGTTGAAGCATGGTCAGCTGCTACTACTGTTGAAGCATGGTCAGCTGCTGCTGCTGTTGAAGCATGGTCAGCTGCTACTACTGTTGAAGCATGGTCAGCTGCTGCTACTGTTGAAGCATGGTCAGCTGTTGCTACTGTTGAAGCATGGTCAGCTGCTGCTACTGTTGAAGCATGGTCAGCTGCTGCTACTGTTGAAGCATGGTCAGCTGCTGCTACTGTTGAAGCATGGTCAGCTGCTGCTGCTGTTGAAGCATGGTCAGCTGCTACTACTGTTGAAGCATGGTCAGCTGCTGCTGCTGTTGAAGCATGGTCAGCTGCTGCTGCTGTTGAAGCATGGTCAGCTGCTGCTGCTGTTGAAGCATGGTCAGCTGCTGCTACTGTTGAAGCATGGTCAGCTGCTACTACTGTTGGAGCATGGCCAGCTGCTGCTGCTGTTGAAGCATGGTCAGCTGCTGCTACTGTTGAAGCATGGTCAGCTGCTACTACTGTTGAAGCATGGTCAGCTGCTGCTACTGTTGAAGCATGGTCAGCTGCTACTACTGTTGAAGCATGGTCAGCTGCTACTACTGTTGAAGCATGGTCAGCTGCTACTACTGTTAAAGCATGGTCAGCTGCTACTACTGTTGAAGCATGGTCAGCTGCTGCTGCTGTTGAAGCATGGTCAGCTGCTACTACTGTTGAAGCATGGTCAGCTGCTGCTACTGTTGAAGCATGGTCAGCTGCTGCTACTGTTGAAGCATGGTCAGCTGCTACTACTGTTGAAGCATGGTCAGCTGCTGCTGCTGTTGAAGCATGGTCAGCTGCTGCTGCTGTTGAAGCATGGTCAGCTGCTGCTGCTGTTGAAGCATGGTCAGCTGCTGCTGCTGTTGAAGCATGGTCAGCTGCTGCTACTGTTGAAGCATGGTCAGCTGCTGCTACTGTTGAAGCATGGTCAGCTGCTACTACTGTTGAAGCATGGTCAGCTGCTGCTACTGTTGAAGCATGGTCAGCTGCTGCTGTTGTTGAAGCATGGTCAGCTGCTGCTACTGTTGAAGCATGGTCAGCTGCTACTACTGTTGAAGCATGGTCAGCTGCTGCTGCTGTTGAAGCATGGTCAGCTGCTGCTGCTGTTGAAGCATGGCCAGCTGCTGCTACTGTTGAAGCATAGTCAGCTGCTACTACTGTTGAAGCATGGTCAGCTGCTGCTGCTGTTGAAGCATGACCAGCTGCTGCTACTGTTGAAGCATAGTCAGCTGCTACTACTGTTCAAGCATGGCCAGCTGCTGCTACTGTTGAAGCATGGTCAGCTGCTACTACTGTTGATGCATGGTCAGCTGCTGCTACTGTTGAAGCATGGTCAGCTGCTGCTACTGTTGAAGCATGGTCAGCTGCTACTACTGTTCAAGCATGGCCAGCTGCTGCTACTGTTGAAGCATGGTCAGCTGCTACTACTGTTGAAGCATGGTCAGCTGCTGCTACTGTTGAAGCATGGTCAGCTGCTGCTGCTGTTGAAGCATGGTCAGCTGCTGCTACTGTTGAAGCATGGTCAGCTGCTGCTACTGTTGAAGCATGGTCAGCTGCTACTACTGTTCAAGCATGGCCAGCTGCTGCTACTGTTGAAGCATGGTCAGCTGCTACTACTGTTGAAGCATGGTCAGCTGCTGCTACTGTTGAAGCATGGCCAGCTGCTACTACTGTTGAAGCATGGTCAGCTGCTACTACTGTTGAAGCATGGTCAGCTGCTACTACTGTTGAAGCATGGTCAGTTGCTACTACTGTTGAAGCATGATCAGCTGCTGCTACTGTTGAAGCATGGTCAGCTGCTACTACTGTTGAAGCATGATCAGCTGCTGCTACTGTTGAAGCATGGTCAGCTGCTGCTACTGTTGAAGCATGGCCAGCTGCTGCTACTGTTGAAGCATGGTCAGCTGCTACTACTGTTGAAGCATGGTCAGCTGCTGCTACTGTTGAAGCATGGTCAGCTGCTGCTACTGTTGAAGCATGGTCAGCTGCTGCTACTGTTGAAGCATGGTCAGCTGCTGCTACTGTTGAAGCATGGTCAGCTGCTGCTACTGTTGAAGCATGGTCAGCTGCTGATGCTGTTGAAGCATGGTCAGCTGCTACTACTGTTGAAGCATGGCCAGCTGCTACTACTGTTGAAGCATGGTCAGCTGCTGCTACTGTTGAAGCATGGCCAGCTGTTGCTACTGTTGAAGCATGGTCAGCTGTTGCTGCTGTTGAAGCATGGTCAGCTGCTGCTACTGTTGAAGCATGGCCAGCTGCTACTACTGTTGAAGCATGGTCAGCTGCTGCTACTGTTGAAGCATGGTCAGCTGCTGCTACTGTTGAAGCATGGCCAGCTGTTGCTACTGTTGAAGCATGGTCAGCTGTTGCTGCTGTTGAAGCATGGTTAGCTGCTGCTACTGTTGAAGCATGGCCAGCTGCTGCTACTGTTGAAGCATGGCCAGCTGCTGCTACTGTTGAAGCATGGTCAGCTGCTGCTACTGTTGAAGCATGGTCAGCTGTTGCTGCTGTTGAAGCATGGTCAGCTGCTGCTACTGTTGAAGCATGGTCAGCTGCTACTACTGTTGAAGCATGGTCAGCTGCTGCTACTGTTGAAGCATGGCCAGCTGCTACTACTGTTGAAGCATGGCCAGCTGCTGCTATTGTTGAAGCATGGTCAGCTGCTACTACTGTTGAAGCATGGTCAGCTGCTACTACTGTTGAAGCATGGTCAGCTGCTACTACTGTTGAAGCATGGTCAGCTGCTACTACTGTTGAAGCATGGTCAGCTGCTACTACTGTTGAAGCATGGTCAGCTGCTGCTACTGTTGAAGCATGGCCAGCTGCTACTACTGTTGAAGCATGGTCAGCTGCTACTACTGTTGAAGCATGGTCAGCTGCTACTACTGTTGAAGCATGGCCAGCTGCTGCTACTGTTGAAGCATGGCCAGCTGGTGCTACTGTTGAAGCATGGTCAGCTGCTGCTACTGTTGAAGCATGGTCAGCTGTTGCTGCTGTTGAAGCATGGTCAGCTGCTGCTACTGTTGAAGCATGGTCAGCTGCTACTACTGTTGAAGCATGGTCAGCTGCTGCTACTGTTGAAGCATGGTCAGCTGCTACTACTGTTGAAGCATGGCCAGCTGCTACTACTGTTGAAGCATGGCCAGCTGCTACTACTGTTGAAGCATGGTCAGCTGCTGCTACTGTTGAAGCATGGTCAGCTGCTACTACTGTTGAAGCATGGCCAGCTGCTACTACTGTTGAAGCATGGTCAGCTGCTGCTACTGTTGAAGCATGGTCAGCTGCTGATTCTGTTGAAGCATGGTCAGCTGCTACTACTGTTGAAGCATGGTCAGCTGCTGCTGCTGTTGAAGCATGGTCAGCTGCTGCTGCTGTTGAAGCATGGTCAGCTGCTGCTGCTGTTGAAGCATGGTCAGCTGCTGCTACTGTTGAAGCATGGTCAGCTGCTACTACTGTTGAAGCATGGTCAGCTGCTACTACTGTTGAAGCATGGTCAACTGCTGATGCTGTTGAAGCATGGTCAGCTGCTACTACTGTTGAAGCATGGTCAGCTGCTGCTGCTTTTGAAGCATGGTCAGCTGCTGCTACTGTTGAAGCATGGTCAGCTGCTGCTACTGTTGAAGCATGGTCAGCTGCTTCTACTGTTGAAGCATGGTCAGCTGCTGCTGCTGTTGAAGCATGGTCAGCTGCTGCTACTGTTGAAGCATGGTCAGCTGCTGCTACTGTTGAAGCATGGTCAGCTGCTGCTGCTGTTGAAGCATGGTCAGCTGCTGATGCTGTTGAAGCATGGTCAGCTGCTACTACTGTTGAAGCATGGTCAGCTGCAGCTGCTGTTGAAGCATGGTCAGCTGCTGCTGCTGTTGAAGCATGGTCAGCTGCTGCTGCTGTTGAAGCATGGTCAGCTGCTGCTACTGTTGAAGCATGGTCAGCTGCTACTACTGTTGAAGCATGGTCAGCTACTGCTACTGTTGAAGCATGGTCAGCTGCTGCTACTGTTGAAGCATGGTCAGCTGCTGCTACTGTTGAAGCATGGCCAGCTGCTACTACTGTTGAAGCATGGTCAGCTGCTGCTACTGTTGAAGCATGGCCAGCTGCTGCTACTGTTGAAGCATGGCCAGCTGCTGCTGCTGTTGAAGCATGGTCAGCTGCTACTACTGTTGAAGCATGGTCAGCTGCTGCTACTGTTGAAGCATGGTCAGCTGCTGCTACTGTTGAAGCATGGCCAGCTGCTGCCGCTGTTGAAGCATGGTCAGCTGCTACTACTGTTGAAGCATGGTCAGCTGCTGCTACTGTTGAAGCATGGTCAGCTGCTGCTACTGTTGAAGCATGGTCAGCTGCTACTACTGTTGAAGCATGGTCAGCTGCTACTACTGTTGAAGCATGGTCAGCTGCTACTACTGTTGAAGCATGGCCAGCTGCTGCTACTGTTGAAGCATGGCCCGCTGCTACTACTGTTGAAGCATGGCCAGCTGCTGCTACTGTTGAAGCATGGCCAGCTGCTACTACTGTTCAAGCATGGCCAGCTGCTACTACTGTTGAAGCATGGTCAGCTGCTGCTACTGTTGAAGCATGGTCAGCTGCTACTACTGTTGAAGCATGGTCAGCTGCTGCTGCTGTTGAAGCATGGTCAGCTGCTGCTACTGTTGAAGCATGGTCAGCTGCTGCTACTGTTGAAGCATGGCCAGCTGCTACTACTGTTGAAGCATGGCCAGCTGCTACTACTTTTGAAGCATGGTCAGCTGCTGCTACTGTTGAAGCATGGCCAGCTGCTACTACTGTTGAAGCATGGTCAGCTGCTGCTACTGTTGAAGCATGGTCAGCTGCTGCTACTGTTGAAGCATGGTCAGCTGCTGCTACTGTTGAAGCATGGCCAGCTGCTACTACTGTTGAAGCATGGCCAGCTGCTACTACTGTTGAAGCATGGTCAGCTGCTGCTACTGTTGAAGCATGGTCAGCTGCTGCTACTGTTGAAGCATGGCCAGCTGCTACTACTGTTGAAGCATGGCCAGCTGCTACTACTGTTGAAGCATGGCCAGCTGCTGCTACTGTTGAAGCATGGCCAGCTGCTACTACTGTTGAAGCATGGCCAGCTGCTGCTACTGTTGAAGCATGGCCAGCTGCTGCTACTGTTGAAGCATGGCCAGCTGCTACTACTGTTGAAGCATGGCCAGCTGCTACTACTGTTGAAGCATGGCCAGCTGCTACTACTGTTGATGCATGGTCAGCTGCTACTACTGTTGAAGCATGGCCAGCTGCTACTACTGTTGAAGCATGGCCAGCTGCTACTACTGTTGAAGCATGGCCAGCTGCTACTACTGTTGAAGCATGGCCAGCTGCTACTACTGTTGAAGCATGGCCAGCTGCTACTACTGTTGAAGCATGGTCAGCTGCTACTACTGTTGAAGCATGGTCAGCTGCTGCTACTGTTGAAGCATGGTCAGCTGCTGCTACTGTTGAAGCATGGCCAGCTGCTGCTACTGTTGAAGCATGGTCAGCTGCTGCTGCTGTTGAAGCATGGTCAGCTGCTGCTACTGTTGAAGCATGGCCAGCTGCTGCTTCTGTTGAAGCGTGGTCAGCTGCTACTACTGTTGAAGCATGGTCAGCTGCTGCTACTGTTGAAGCATGGCCAGCTGCTGCTACTGTTGAAGCATGGTCAGCTGCTGCTACTGTTGAAGCATGGTCAGCTGCTGCTACTGTTGAAGCATGGCCAGCTGCTGCTACTGTTGAAGCATGGTCAGCTGCTGCTACTGTTGAAGCATGGTCAGCTGCTGCTACTGTTGAAGCATGGTCAGCTGCTACTACTGTTGAAGCATGGTCAGCTGCTGCTACTGTTGAAGCATGGTCAGCTGCTGCTACTGTTGAAGCATGGTCAGCTGCTGCTACTGTTGAAGCATGGCCAGCTGCTACTACTGTTGAAGCATGGTCAGCTGCTGCTACTGTTGAAGCATGGCCAGCTGCTGCTACTGTTGAAGCATGGTCAGCTGCTGCTACTGTTGAAGCATGGTCAGCTGCTGCTACTGTTGAAGCATGGTCAGCTGCTGCTACTGTTGAAGCATGGCCAGCTGCTACTACTGTTGAAGCATGGTCAGCTGCTGCTACTGTTGAAGCATGGTCAGCTGCTGCTACTGTTGAAGCATTGTCAGCTGTTGCTGCTGCGGTTAAAGCATAGCCAGCTGCTGTTGTTTTTGCAGCATAGTCTTCTCTACGGCTGCTGGAGCATGGCCTGCCTTTGGGGCATTGGCCAGTTGTTGGAACATGGCCAGTTGCTGCTGCTGTTGGATCATGGCCAGTTGCTGATGCTGTTAGAACATGGCCAGCTGTTAATGATGTTGGAGCATGGCCAGCTGCTGATGCCGTTAGAGCATGGCCAGCTGCTGCTACCGCCAGCTGCTGTTTGAACATCACCAGCTGCTGCTGCTGCTGATTCTGACCTCACGAGTTGGCTTCGACATTATTATTATTATTATTATTATTATTATTATTATTATTATTATTATTATTATTATTATTATTATTATTATTATTATTATTATTATTATTATTATTATTACGTGACTTCTTATATCGTTGAGGAGCTACCTGGGCCCAGGAGCTGGACTCCAACGTACAGTGATGATGATAATTCACACGTCAGGAGAACTCACAACATTACTGTTGACGCTGACCCATGATCCCCCCCGTGGACCGCTAGGTCACACAGGTACACTGGTACACTGGTACACAGGTACATAGGCACACAGGTACACATGTACACAGGTACAATGGTACACATGCACACACGTACACTGGTACACTGGTACACAGGCACACAGGTACACTGGTACACAGATACACTGGTACACAAGTACACTGGTAAATAGGCACACAGGTACACATGTACTCAGGTATATAGGCACACAGGTACACATATAAATAAGTACACTGGTGCACAGACACACAGGTACACATGGACACAGGCACACAGGTACGCATTGACACTGGTACACAGGTATACATGTACACAGGTACACAGGGATACATATACACAGGTACACAGGTATACTTGTACACAGGTACACAGGGATACAGATATACAGTACACAGTTACACATATACACATGTACACATATACACAGATACACATGTACACAGGTACACAGGCACACTGGTACACAGGTACATAGATAAACAGGTAGACAGGTACACAGGCACTCAAGTATACAGGTACTCATGTACACATATACACAGGCACGCAAGTACACAGATATACAGGTACACATATACACAGGTACACATATACACATGTACACATGTACATAGTCACACGGGGACACAGGTACATATGTACACATTTACACAGGCACGCAGGTATGCAGGTACACATGTACACAGGTACACAGGCACACAGGTACACTGGTACACAGGTGCACACGGACACAAATACAGAGGGGCACAGGTACACATATGAAGAGGTACAGAGTACACAGGCACACAGGTACACAGGTACGTTGGTACACTGGTACACAGGTACACAAACACACAAGCACACAGTTACACTGGCACGCAGGCACGCAGGTACACAGGTACACGGGTACACAGGTACACAGATACACCTGTAAATAGGTACATAGGTACATTGGTACACTGGTACACACGTACGCTGGTACACAGGGACACAATTACACATGTACACAGGTATATAGGCACATAGGTACACTGGTACACAGGTTCACAGGAACACAAGTACACAGGCACACAGGTACACAGGTATATTGGATCACTGGTAAACAGGTACACAAGGACACAAGTACATAGGGACACAGGTACCCAAGTACACAGCACACAGGCACACAGGTACACAAGTACATAGGTACACAGGTACACGGATACATTGGTACACTGGTACACAGGTACACAGGGACACAAGTACACAGGGACACAGGTACACATGTACACAGTACACAGGCACACAGGCACACAGGTACACTGGTACACAGGCACGCAGATACACAGGTACAGATACATAAGTACACAGGGACACAGGTACACATGTACACAATACACAGACATTCAGGTACACAGGCACACAGGTACATTGGTACACTGGTACACAGGTATACTGGTACACAGGCAGACAGGTACATTGGTATACTGGTACACAGGTACACTAGAAAACAGGTACACATGGACACAGGTACATAGGTACGCAGGGACAAATATAAAGGTACACAGGTACATAAGTACACAGGGACACAGATATACAGGTACACTGGTACACAGGTACACAAGGACACTGATACACAGGTACACTGGTACACTGGTACACAGGTACACAGAGCACAGATGCCCAGGTACACTGGTACACAAGTGCACAAGGACACTGATACACAGGTACACTGGTACACAGGTACACAGGGACACAGATACACAGGTACTCTGGTACACAGGTACACAGGCATACATGGGCTCCAAATGGGCTGAGAAATGTCGTATGAAGAGCCCAGAATGACTGATAAGATTCCTGTAGGTCACTCTTAGCCTCAGAAGTTATTCTGGTGATATACTTGTCACTATGTTCACCCCTTTGAGTGAGGAGTACAGCCTCTGTCTCCGGAGTCTATACTCCATGTCCGGTCTTCTCACTCCCTTCTGCAATCTTCACTGTTTTGCTTTTACCGGGGGTTGAATTCAAGCAACCAGTTATCTGGCCAATCTTTCGGTTCTTCCAGATTCATTTGGAGTCTTTCCTTGTCCTCATCTGTTTGTACTCACCTCACCAGTGTTACAGCATCAGCAAACAGGGTTACATCTGACTCAGTACTATCTTGTATGCCATTCACATAATCCAGAAACAGCGCTGGTCCTAATACCGATCCTTGTGGGAGCTCGTTTGTTACCTCCCCCAGGGTGACATCTCTCCCCTTATATTATTTTCTTTCAGTCCAAGGAAATATAAGCTACTCACATTACTCTCTCTCTCTCTCTCTCTCTCTCTCTCTCTCTCTCTCTCTCTCTCTCTCTCGTGTGTGTGTGTGTGTGTGTGTGTGTGTACTCACCTATTTGTATTCACCTATCTGTGGTTGCAGGGGTCGACTCATAGCTCCTGGCCCTGCCTCTTCACTGGTCGCTACTAGATCCACTCTTTCCCTTCTCCATAAGCTTTGTCAAACCTCTACTTAAAGCTATGTATATATCCTGCCCTCACTACATGTAAGTGTGTGTGGGTAAGCGTGCACACACGCACATACGCACCCATCATCAATGAGCTTACGCAAATACGCAGCTCTTTATCAGGATTAACATATTTATAGAATATTACTGTATGTATGTTTAGCATTCTCAGCCTCATTAGTATTTAATAACCAAAAAACACATTTGCAATATAGATGAGTAATGCGTACTCAGCGTACAACGCTACAAGGTGATCTCAGAGCGTAATTCTCCACTTGTCTCTCCTGTGTAGTCTGCCAGCCACATATGCGGTGATAAATATGTGTTAGGTTATCTGTCTATAGAATTTGTATGTTGTTTATCCACGTCATATGTAGAGAGGAGAAGTTTTTATCTGTGTTGTCTACGACATATGTTGAGAATACCTGCGTCTCATCAACCAGGTTGAGTACTCTACCAGGTAGGTTTAACTGGTGCCACATCAACCAGTTTGAGTATTCAACCATAAGTATTCAACACTAACATCTCCATTCAAGGCAGGTGAAATCTAAGATTCGTCAAACACTTTAATTATGAGAACGCTTGGCTTGTACTCATTGGAGCGCAGGCGAGATAGATACATCATAATTTACATCTGGAAAATACTAGACAGACTGATCCCAAATCTGCACACAGCATTCATTCCCTACGAAAGCAAAAAACTTGGTAGGAGGTGCAAAATACCCAGAATG
Source organism: Cherax quadricarinatus (assembly GCF_038502225.1). Taxonomy (NCBI): domain Eukaryota; kingdom Metazoa; phylum Arthropoda; class Malacostraca; order Decapoda; family Parastacidae; genus Cherax; species Cherax quadricarinatus. The sequence continues at coordinate 27,273,118 of NC_091339.1, forward strand.
GGCGCCGTTAGTACACTAAGAGAAATCACAATAAGTGTCTGGCTCCCAAGACTGCTTAACAGGTATAAGGGGAATTACCAATAGTCCCCTGGCTGTCTTCAAGAGGGAGCTGGACAGATACTTAAAGTTAGTACCTGATCACCCGGGATGTGGTTCGTATACCTGGAATATACCTGGAGAGAGTTTGGGGGGTGGTCAACGCCCCTGCGGCCCGGTCTCAGACCAGGCCTCGAGGTGAGTCAGGGTCTGATCAACCACAGAAACTGACGTACGAAATACAGCCCAGTGCCTTCTTGTAGACAGCCAGGAGCCTATTGGTAATCCCCTTTATGTATGCTGGGAGGCAGTTGAACATTCTTGGGCCCCTGACACTTACTGTGTTGTCTCTCACTGTACTCGTGGCGTCCCTGAGGAAATATTGCATCTCTAGCATCTTTTCCTTTCATTGGGAGTGATTCTCGTGTGCAAGTTTGCTACTAATCCCTCCAGGATTTTCCAAGTGTATATTATCACACATATCTCTCGTACGTTAGACTACGTGCAGCCAGAAGTAACAGCCTGGTTGATCAGGCCCTGATCCACCAGGAGGCCTGGTCAAGGACTGAGCCGCAGGGGCGTTGACCCCCGGAATACTCTCCAGGTAAACTCCAGATAGGTAGGTAGGTAGGTTAAACTTATATACTATATATAATATATATATATATATATATATATATATATATATATATATATATATATATATATATATATACATTACATAAATTGTTGAATTATTTATTCATCATAATTCATCAAACTGACACAAAACTTTTCAGTTTTATTTCTTTATCTAATAAATTTAAATTCTGTAGCGTTTTTTTTTTAAACATTTCTGGACTGGTGTTTACATAGTTAGATATATACATGTTTACATGGATGTGTTTTATGGGTAAAGAGTTCTCAAGCGTCGTAGAAGTCAGCTCAACAACACTGTCAGCAACACTGTGTCAGCAACACTGTGTCAGCAACACTGTGTCAGCAACACTGTGTCAGCAACACTGTGTCAACAACACTGTGTCAGCAACACTGTGTCAGCAACACTGTGTCAGCAACACTGTGTCAGCAACACTGTGTCAGCAACACTGTGTCAGCAACACTGTGTCAGCAACACTGTGTCAGCAACACTGTGTCAACAACACTGCCAGCAACACTGTGCCAGCAACACTGTGTCAACAACACTGTGTCAGCAACACTGTGTCAGCAACACTGCCAGCAACACTGTGCCAGCAACACTGTGTCAACAACACTGTGCCAGCAACACTGTGTCAACAACACTGCCAGCAACACTGTGCCAGCAACACTGTGTCAGCAACACTGTGTCAGCAACACTGTGTCAGCAACACTGTCAGCAACACTCTGCCAGCAACACTGTGTCAGCAACACTCTGCCAGCAACACTGTGCCAGCAACACTGTGCCAGCAACACTGTGTCAACAACACTGTGCCAGCAACACTGTGTCAACAACACTGTGTCAGCAACACTGTGTCAGCAACACTGTGTCAACAACACTGTGTCAGCAACACTGTGTCAGCTACACTCTGCCAGCAACACTGTATCACTCTGATGAGACACATGTGCAACACCAGGGAGAGATATTGTTGCCTGTGCAGCTGGCTGAGACAGAAACATATTGACGATCAATCAGTTTGGGGGAAAAATGGCGAGATGTAGCAGTTGAGGACGTGGTCACATGTGGGTGGGGCCCTCTACCAGTGGACGGAAGTATGCACAAGAGAGGAACCACAGTCGGACCGGACATTCACTAATACACTGGTGATCAACCCCCGCAGAAACAACTGAGTACAACTAGGCGAGTACAACTAGGCGAGTACAACTAGGCGAGTACAACTAGGTGAGTACAAATAGGAGAGTACAACTAGGTGAGTGCAACTAGGTGATTACAACTAAGAGAGTACAACTAGGTGAGTACAACTAGGTGAGTACAATTAGGTAAGTACTACTAGGTGAGTACAACTAAGAGAGTACAACTAGATGAGTACAACTAGGTGAGTACAACTAGGCGAGTACAACTAGGTGAGTACAACTAGGCGAGTGCAGCTAGGTGAGTACAATTAGGTGAGTACAACTAGGTGAGTACAACTAGGCGAGTACAACTAGGTGAGTACAACTAGGCGAGTGCAGCTAGGTGAGTACAATTAGGTGAGTACAACTAGGTGAGTACAATTAGGTAAGTACTACTAGGTGAGTACAACTAAGAGAGTACAACTAGGTGAGTACAACTAGGTGAGTACAACTAGGTGAGTACAACTAGGTGAATACAACTAGGCGAGTGCAGCTAGGTGAGTACAATTAGGTGAGTACAACTAGGCGAGTACAACTAGGTGAGTTCAAATAGGAGAGTACAACTAGGTGAGTACAATTAGGTGAGTACAACTAAGAGAGTACAACTAGGTGAGTACAACTAGGTGAGTACAACTAGGTGAGTACAACTAGGTGAGTACAACTAAGAGAGTACAACTAGGTGAGTACAACTAGGTGAGTACAACTAGGTGAGTACAACTAGGTGAGTACAACTAGGTGAGTACAACTAGGTGAGCACAATTAGGTGAGTACAACTAGGTGAGTACAACTAAGAGAGTACAACTAGGTGAGTACAACTAGGTGAGTACAACTAGGTGAGTACAACTAGGTGAGCACAATTAGGTGAGTACAACTAGATGAGTACAACAAGAAGTCTATAACTAGGCGAGTACAACTAGGCGAGTAGAACTAGGTGAGTACAACTAGGAGATTACAACTGAGTACAATTAGGTGAGTACAACTAGGTGGGTACAACTAGGTGAGTACAACTGAGTACAACTAGGTGAGTGCAATTAGGCGAGTACAACTAGGTGAGTACAACTAGGTGGGTACAACTAGGTTAGTACAACTAGGTGAGTACAACTGAGTACAACTAGGTGAGTGCAATTAGGCGAGTACAACTAGGTGAGTATAACTAGGTAAGTACAACTAGGTGAGTACAACTAGGTGAGTACAACTAGTGAATGCAACTAGGCGAGTACAACTAGGTGAGTACAACTAAGAGAGTACAACTAGGTGAATACAACTAGGTGAGTACAACTAGGTGAGTGCAACTAGGTGAGTACAACTAGGTGAGTACAACTAGGTGAGTACAACTAGGTGAGTATAACTTAGGTGAGGACAACTAGGTGAGTACAACTAGTTGAATACAACTAGGCGAGTACAACTAGGAGAGTACAACTAGGCGAGTACAACTAGGTGAGTACAACTAGGTGAGTATAACTTAGGTGAGGACAACTAGGTGAGTACAACTAAGTGAGTACAACTAGGTGAGTACAACTAGGAGAGTACAACTAGGCGAGTACAACTAGGTGAGTACAACTAGGCGAGTACAACTAGGAGAGTACAACTAGGCGAGTACAACTAGGAGAGTACAACTAGGCGAGTACAACTAGGTGAGTACAACTAGGTGAGTATAACTTAGGTGAGGACAACTAGGTGAGTACAACTAGGAGAGTACAACTAGGCGAGTACAACTAGGCGAGTACAACTAGGAGAGTACAACTAGGCGAGTACAACTAGGAGAGTACAACTAGGCGAGTACAACTAGGCGAGTACAACTAGGCGAGTACAACTAGGAGAGTACAACTAGGCGAGTGGAAATACTAGAGTACATGAAGGCATGTACTGAAAAACTTCGCCATGAATACCAAAAAAGAAATCACACCAGAAACACCATAAATTACAAGTTAATTAAGCACAAACTCTCACTAAAACAAAATAATAATCATTGATGCACATCCCGGTACACAGCCGGAGATGTGGATGCTGAGAGACCACACAGCCGGAGATGTGGATGCTGAGAGACCACACTAACTTTCTTCCCTTTTGTCGACCACAGTTCATACATCAACTCTTCTTTCCCAGATGCTGACGACATCCAAGTAAACTTATGCCTTGAATTTGCTAACAGATAGCTGCCTGAGAAACATTACTAACTATATATATATATATATATATATATATATATATATATATATATATATATATATATATATATATATATTATATATATATATATATATAGGTAGCATTTTATGCAGGAGAAGGGGACACACACACACACACACACACACACACAAAGAAATATATATATATATATATATATATATATATATATATATATATATATATATATATATATATATATATATATATATATAGAGAGAGAGAGAGAGAGAGAGAGAGAGAGAGAGAGAGAGAGGTAGCATTTTATGCAGGAGAAGGGGTTACTGTCCCTTTGTTTCCGGAATTTTAGTCTCTTCTAACGACACGTATGGCTTACGGAGGAAGGATTCTTCTCCTCTTCCTCATGTACGTACGTATACAATACTCACTGTATACACTCCTATGCTCGGAACGCCGTCGGTCAGGCGTGAGTACTTCTTAATTTAAGTGTCAGCTTCTCCTTGATCTTAGAGTCCCGAGTGTCTTGCCTGCATTGTAGTGCTGGTTTCTTAATGAAGACCTAGTCACCAGTTGAGGTAAAGAACGTGGCACTAATCGCTTGTCACAGTGGTCACTCATGGCTCTCTGTGCTACTCTCAGGGTTGCTGCAGCAGGATCACGAACAAGGTGAAGCTTATGCCAAGCTTAGAGACATCATGCATGGAAACGACGGTACGTTCACCGCTGTTCCAGTCCTCCTTCAGCAGGTCTGAAGGCCCTCTGGCTGACTAACCACATATGCAGTCATAGTTGCTGTTACAGAGCGATTCCTGCGAGCTTTCCCTCGTAACGAAGAGCAATAAGGAAACTCACTCGTTCCAGACTGAAGTATAATCCATAACATTCACTCGGAACACTCTTATGAACGTCTTCTGAGATCTTTCAAATGCACTCTGAGATTTAGCTTTGGACACTGAGGAGACTACTGTTGTTACCAGCTGAGAGAGAACTTTCTGAACGATCCTACACATGAAGTTCGATCTCTGGTCCGGTTGAATTTCCCTCGGCACTTTTGTGTGAAAAAAAATTTCACCGGAGCTCGTACAACTGACCGAGTACTGATGCTTCGTAACATCACTGCTTCGAGATAACGAGTAGAGGCACACACAGAGAGACCGAGGCCAGGGACCAACACTCTGAACAAGTCTGGAGAAATGATCTCCAAACACTGGTATTGAGAATAATGGGTCTGGCTTTACAGGGTGACCAGACTTCCATGTAATCCCACAAGTGACACGCGTCAAAATACGAGGCCAAGGAAAAAAATATTACGGTTTTCGTAACATATAGAAACCCACTCACCGAAGACTGATATGTGACACCTCAATCAATCTACTTCTCTTGCATACCACAGACACCAGAAGATGGTTATATTTTATTCCATGTTCTGTTATTGACCGCTTCTTCTTCCAATATGAATTGTGAAGAGATATGTGTATCACACTGTTGCTACTGTTGTTGACATAATAATAGAACACTCCGGTCCACCGAGAGATACCAATTGAGAATCCACACTCCGGTCCACTGAGAGATACCAATTGAGAATCCACACTCCGGTCCACTGAGGGATACCAATTGAGAATCCACACTCCGGTCCACTGAGAGATACCAATTGAGATTCCACACTCCGATCCACTGAGAGATACCAATTGAGAATCCACACTCCGGTCCACTGAGAGATACCAATTGAGATTCCACACTCCGGTCCACTGAGAGATACCAATTGAGAATCCACACTCCGGTCCACTGAGAGATACCAATTGAGATTCCACACTCCGGTCCACTGAGAGATACTAATTAAAATTCCACACTCCGATCCACTGAGAGATACCAGTTGAGGCTACATAGAACAAAATTCGGAAGGTCTCTACGTGAGGGAGGTCGTACGTGGGTCCCGTCAACCAGACGAGTGGACTCTATTTCACCGTCGTCAAGTGGTCGTTCATCAATCTCACGCCCCAGTGCCTGTGTAATACACAGTGACCGCGTCACAGCCGCCACTGGAAACAGCCCCGGTGCTGAGTCCATTACAGAACTCATTGCTTGTGTGTTCGAAACCACGGACGCTCGTCACGCACAGTAGGAAACGTTTAGGCATCATTTCTGAGCTGTAATTGCTCGTCATGAATGAGTAAATTTACTAAAAGAACCCGATACACCTGTACCCCATGAAAAACTTAATAATAATGCCCTGCGCATGGCTGCGATAGAATAAGGTCCGTCGTGTGCTTCTAACAAGAGGTTCCACAAGTGTTCCATCAAACGCTGTACGTGGAAAAAGGAACACGTGTTACTGTTGACCTCAGTAAAGTGCAATACTCCGCAGGATCCTTCGGAGTAACAGTATCAGTGATTTTAAATGTTTCACAGCTACTTATGAGGGGCTTCAAGGCGAGTTTATTGGAACTTTACCTACTGCCATGGTCGTGTGTGTGTGTGTGTGTGTGTTTGTGTCAGTACATGATGCCTAATTAACAAATCAAACATTTCTCACTCTATTATTTTTCAAATAATTCTGAAACCTACTCAGTGACCCACACTGTCAAGACCAGCCATTATAGCAAGTCTAATTGTTATTTACCCGTGGGCTGTGGTCTGTCCACGACTACAGATGGTCATTATAAATCCTGACTCGAAATGACGTAGATTCCACTGGATAAAGAACGGGCCTGAGGCTGTTATTGCCGCTGCTCTACTCATTCCAGAGCTGCTCACTGGAGTTCATGCTGAGACCAGTTGTCTGGTTTCTTCTGGTTAGCCTCTGATCGTCTGCGAATATGTTTCAACGACCAGTGCTGGTTGACATATACAAACCATCTGAGAAGTATTGTTATCATACAAGACCACCATCCATCCCCCTGCTTGGTCGTACCTGAGTAAGTCAAGGTTGAACGAGAGGTCTTTGGTCGTTCAATTGTGTACTTATATATATATATATATATATATATATATATATATATATATATATATATATATATATATATATATATATATATATTACGCTATCCAGATTAATATGACTCATTTTAAAGGTACTCGTGGAGCTGATCATGAGCTTATCACGAGTGGAAGTAGGTCATGCAAACACTCGTAATTACCAGCAGACGCTCAGCGATCACTCTCAGCGCCCATAAAAACACTCAGCTCGCAGCAAATACTTTTATCTCCCATCCAGCACTCTTAGCTGCCATCAAACACTCTCAGCTACCATCAAACACTCTCAGCTACCATCAAACACTCTCAGCTACCATCAAACACTCTCAGCTACCATCAAACACTCTCAGCTATCACTCTCAGCTCACACGTCTCGCTCGGTGACGCTAAACGTTGCTGCATTATTGATACAATTCACTTTATTTTTTCTCTCTGAGTTTGTGAATATTTCAGGTGAGGCGGACTTACTGGTGTCCCACAAGACTGGCCCAGGAGGACCAGGAGGAGGACGAGGACCAGGAAGAGGACGAGGAGGAGGGGGAAGAAGAGGAAGAGGAGGAGGAGGAGGACGAGGAGGAGGGGGAAACAGAGGAAGAAGAGGGAGATAACCCTTACCCTTCTAATGGTGACACATACGCACACATGCGAATGTGTGCTTGCTTGCTCACTAGCGTTGTTGGTTTACAAGTGAAAATCCGGCATCAGAAACTGACGATAAATCGTCCAACACTAAAAAAACATTAGTTTTCTCCAATAATTTTAAGTGATGCTGCGTGTATGTGTGTGTGTGTGTGTGTGTGTGTGTGTGTGTGTGTGTGTGTGTGTGTGTGTGTGTGTGTGTGTGTGTGTGTGTGTATCTGGCGACAAACACACAGTTCAGCCAGGCATGACCAGGTCCTCAAATGCTACATTTCTCGCCAATCTGCGCTACAGGAAACTCAATTCACATTTTTCTCCCCGCCCCGGGACAGTTTTCCCCGCCCGGCCAGATAGTCCACATGCGACTTACTTCGTTTTCCTGGACTATCTGGCCTGTCATTTAGACTATCATCAATGATTTATATTTCCTTCACCAAAAATAATCTGGTATTTACAACGTATACAGCCTATGTACAGTATTTACAGCTATTTACAACGAGGCAAATGCAAGAAAAAGACACGATAATTTATGAAGCAAATGCTAGCACAAGACACGGTGAGAACCGCGGCGACCAGCAGGGAAGGCAAGTCTGCCAAGGATGATTCACGAGTGTACCACATCGCTTCACAGCTTCGACGGGCTTCTTTTTGATTGGCTGGTTGAACCGAGGTACTGGTATAACGATGGGGACCCTTGATCATTAAACCCTTAGCGCCTGGTTCGTTAGTCGGGAGGCATGTCTATATGGGCGTGTGACATGTACCGTGACATGTAACATACTCTTAGCATGGCACAGCCACCGACAAAAACCACGTCTCTGTTGTGATGGTTGTAAAGTCCTGTTGTAAGCTCTGTGGCTGAGTGGTTGCACTGTTGGGCATGGAGTTTTGAAGGACTCCGGTTCGAATAAAGTCTTCTCATTATTCACCGTCAGTCGTTCATTACGACTCACCGTCAATCTGTATATGCACTGGTATATATACTGGTATATGCACTGGTATATATACTGGTATATGCACTGGTATATACACGGGTATATGCACCAGTATATACGCTGGTATATACACTGGTATATACATTGGTATATACACTTGTATGTACACTGGCGCTTACTCCACAGCCTTCATGACTGCATTCACAGTTTTTGTCGACGATATAAAACCCGGCTCAACCCAATGCTATAGTCCAGCGTTGCTAGCTGACATATTAAACACCGAACCTGTTACACTAGGTAAATAACACTCCTACACCCTACACCCCTACATAAACCCTCCCCCCTCTCCCCCTCCCCTCTCCCTCCCCACACACACACACACACACACACACACACACACACACACACACACACACACACACGGGTTTTTCATGCGATATCAGAGAGCAATTAAAGGCTTTACCCTGGCTCCCCACATTAGCGACCAGGCGCCACTAAAATGCATCTCTCCCCCCCCCCCGGATATTTTTGCAAATATATAAACTTTTTTTTTTTGGCGCTTGCTCTTGCTAAACGCTAAATACATTATTATTATTTTTCCCCCTCCTGCGTAGTAGGGAGGGGGGAGGGTGGGGGGAGGGAGGGGGGAGGGAGGGGATAAAGGTGGGAGGGGGGAGGGAGGGAATAAAAGTGGGGGGGGAGTAATTTGGGCACATGCTTTATGGAATTAAACGTTCGTTTTGTGTAGTTTTAAATCAAGTATTTTTCGCGATTTTTTTCTGTTAAAACGTTGCGTCAGGGAAGTGTTATCTAGCGGGTGTTTTATTCTGTTTATAGATTTTAAGACTGAAATTAATGGAAAGTTTATGTTATTACTTTCTCCAGCTGGTAAGTTGTTACTTTCTCCTAGCTGGTAAGTTGTTACTTTCTCTAGGTGGTAAGTTGTTACTTTCTCCAGCTGGTAAGTTGTTACTTTCTCCTAGCTGGTAAGTTGTTACTTTCTCTAGGTGGTAAGTTGTTACTTTCTCCAGCTGGTAAGTTGTTACTTTCTCCTAGCTGGTAAGTTGTTACTTTCTCTAGGTGGTAAGTTGTTACTTTCTCCTAGCTGGTAAGTTGTTACTTTCTCCTAGCTGGTAAGTTGTTACTTTCTCCAGCTGGTAAGTTGTTACTTTCTCCAGCTGGTAAGTTGTTACTTTCTCCTAGCTGGTAAGTTGTTACTTTCTCCAGCTGGTAAGTTGTTACTTTCTCCTAGGTGGTAAGTTGTACTTTCTCTCTAGGTGGTAAGTTGTTACTTTCTCTAGGTGGTAAGTTGTTACTTTCTCTAGGTGGTAAGTTGTTACTTTCTCTAGGTGGTAAGTTGTTACTTTCTCTAGGTGGTAAGTTGTTACTTTCTCTAGGTGGTAAGTTGTTACTTTCTCTAGGTGGTAAGTTGTTACTTTCTCTAGGTGGTAAGTTGCTACTTTCTCTAGCTGGTAAGTTGTTACTTTCTCTAGGTGGTAAGTTGTTACTTTTTCTAGGTGGTAAGTTGCTACTTTCTCTAGATGGTAAGGTGTTACTTTCTCCTAGCTAGTAAGTTACTACTTTCTCCTAGCTGGTAAGTTGTTTATTTCTCCTAGCTGGTAAGGTGTTACTTTCCCCTAGCTGGTAAGTTGTTACTTTCCCCAGCTGGTAAGTTGTTACTTTCTCTAGATGGTAAGTTGTTATTTTCTCCATCTGGTAAGTTGTTACTTTCTCTAGATGGTAAGTTGTTATTTTCTCCAGCTGGTAAGTTGTTACTTTCTCCTAGCTGGTAAGTTGTTACTTTCTCCTAGCTGGTAAGTTGTTACTTTCTCCAGCTGGTAAGTTGTTACTTTCCCCTAACTCGTAAGTTGTTATTTTTTTCCAGTTGGTAAGTTGTTACTTTCTCTAGGTGGTAAGTTGTTACTTTCTCTAGGTGGTAAGTTGTTACTTTCTCTAGGTGGTAAGTTGTTACTTTTTCTAGGTGGTAAGTTGTTACTTTCTCTAGGTGGTAAGTTGCTACTTTCTCTAGGTGGTAAGTTGTTACTTTCTCTAGGTGGTAAGTTGTTACTTTCTCCTAGCTGGTAAGTTGTTACTTTCTCCTAGCTGGTAAGTTGTTGCTTTCTCCAGCTGGTAAGTTGCTACTTTCCCCTAACTGTAAGTTGTTATTTTCCCCTAGCTGGTAAATTGTTACTTTCTCCAGCTGGTAAGTTGTTACTTTCTCTATGTGGTAAGTTGTTTCTTTCTTCTGGTGGATAAGTTGTTACTTTCTCTAGGTGGTAAGTTGTTACTTTCTCTAGGTGGCAAGTTGTTACTTTCTCTAGGTGGTAAGTTGTTACTTTCTCTAGGTGGTAAGTTGTTACTTTCTACAGCTGGTAAGTTGTTGCTTTACTTTCTCCTAGCTGGTAAGTTGTTACTTTCTCCTAGCTGGTAAGTTGTTACTTTCTCCAGCTTGTAAGTTGTTACTTTCTTCTAGCTGGTAAGTTGTTACTTTCTCCTAGCTGGTAAGTTGTTGCTTTCTCCAGCTGGTAAGTTGTTACTTTCCAGTAACTGGTAAGTTGTTACTTTCTCCTAGCTGGTAAGTTGTTACTTTCTCCTAGCTGGTAAGTTGTTACTTTCTCCAGCTGGCAAGTTGTTACTTTCTCTATCTGGTAAGTTGTTACTTTCCACTAGCTGGTAAGCTGTTACTTTCTCTAGCTGGTAAGTTGTTACTTTATCTAGCTGGCAAGTTGTTACTTTTCCCTAGCTGGTAAGTTGTTACTTTATCTACCTGGTAAGTTGTTACTTTCCCCTAGCTGGTGAGTTGTTACTTTCCCCTAGCTGGTAAGTTGTTACTTTCTCTATCTGGTAAGTTGTTATTTTCTCTAGTTGGTAAGTTGTAACTTTCTCTAGCTGGTAAGCTGTTACTTTCTTTAGCTGGAAAGTTGTTACTTTCCCCTAGCTGGTAAGTTGTTACTTCTCCCAGCTGGTAAGTTCTTACTTTCCTCTAGCTGGTAAGTTGTTACTTCTTCCAGCTGGTAAGTTGTTACTTTCTCCTAGCTGGTAAGTTGTTACTTTCCCCTAGCAAGTAAGTTGTTACTTTCTCCTAGCTGGTAAGTTGTTACTTTCCATTAATGTAGAAGAATGGCTCAGAGAACCAACAAGTTGATAACTTAGACACATGTTCAACACTTGTGTATCTTTACTGAGAAAACGTTTCGCCACAAAGTGGTTTCATCAGTTAATACAAAGAAGAATGGTGAACAATAGGAGGAGTTTGAGGTAATCAGTCCCTCAGCCTTGAGTCGATGTGGTCAGTCCATCAATCAAGCTTATATACTGTAGGCAGGAGAGGTGCAGAAGTCGAACGTGGTATCACATTTGACCACGTGGAAGTAGGTCATGCCTACACAGTAGTCACCTTCACAACACAGTAGCCACTTTCACAACACAGTAGTGACCCTCACAACACAGTAGTCACCTTCTCAACACAGTAGTCACCCTCAGAACACAGGAGTCCCTTTGACAACACAGTAGTCACCTTCACAACACAGTAGTCACCTTCACAACACAGTAGTCAGCCTCACAACACAGCAGTCGCCCTCACAACACAGTAGTTACCTTGACAACACAGTAGTCACCTTCACAACCCGGTAGTCACCTTCACAATCCGGTAGTGATCTTTACAACACAGTAGTCATCTTCACAACACAGTAGTCACCTTCACAACACAGTAGTCACCTTCACAACACAGTAGTCACCTTTACAACACAGTAGTCACCTTCACAACACAGTAGTCACCTTCACAACACAGTAGTCACCTTTACAACACAGTAGCCACCTTCACAACACAGTAGTCACCTTCACAACACAGTAGCCACCTTCATAACACAGTAGTCACCTTCACAATACAGTAGTCACCTTCACAACACAGTAGTCACCCTCACAACACAGCAGTCGCCCTCACAACGCAGTAGTCACCTTCACAACACAGCAGTCGCCCTCACAACAAAGTAGTCACCTTCACAACACAGTAGTCACCTTCACAACCCGGTAGTCACCTTCACAATCCGGTAGTGACCTTTACAACACAGTAGTCATCTTCACAACACAGTAGTCACCTTCACAACACAGTAGTCACCTTCACAACACAGTAGTCACCTTTACAACACAGTAGTCACCTTCACAACACAGTAGTCACCTTCACAACACAGTAGTCACCTTTACAACACAGTAGCCACCTTCACAACACCGTAGTCACCTTCACAACACAGTAGTCCCCTTAACAACACAGTAGCCACCTTCATAACACAGTAGTCACCTTCACAACACAGTAGTCACCTTCACAACACAGTAGTCACCCTCACAACACAGCAGTCGCCCTCACAACGCAGTAGTCACCTTCACAACACAGCAGTCGCCCTCACAACACAGTAGTCACCTTCACAACACAGTAGTCACCTTCACAACACAGTAGTCACATTCATAACACAGTAGTCACCTTCACAACACGGTAGTCACCTTCACAACACAGTAGTCACCTTCACAACACAGTAGTCACCTTCACAACACAGCAGTCACCTTCACAACACAGTAGTCACCTTCACAACACAGTAGTCACCTTCACAACACAGTAGCCACCTTCACAACACAGTAGTCACCTTCACAACACAGTAGTCACCTTCACAACACAGTAGTCACCTTCACAACACGGTAGTCACCTTCACAACACAGTAGTCACCTTCACAACACAGTAGTCACCTTCACAATACAGTAGTCACCTTCACAACACAGTAGTCACCTTCACAGAACAGTAGTCACCTTCACAACGCGGTAGTCACCTTCACAACACAGTAGTCACCTTCACAACACAGTAGTCACCTTCACAACACAGTAGTCACATTCCTAACACAGTAGTCACCTTCACAACACAGTAGTCACCTTCACAACACAGTAGTCACCCTCACAACACAGCAGTCGCCCTCACAACGCAGTAGTCACCCTCACAACACAGCAGTCGCCCTCACAACACAGTAGTCACCTTCACAACACCGTAGTCACCTTCACAATACAGTAGTCACCTTCACAACACAGTAGTCACCCTCACAACACAGCAGTCGCCCTCACAACGCAGTAGTCACCCTCACAACACAGCAGTCGCCCTCACAACACAGTAGTCACCTTCACAACACAGTAGTCACCTTCACAACACAGTAGTCACCTTCACAACACAGTAGTCACCTTCACAACACAGTAGTCACCTTCACAACACAGTAGTCACCTTCCCAACACGGTAGTCACCTTCACAACTCAGTAGTCACCTTTACAACACAGTAGTCACCTTCACAACACAATAGTCACCTTCACAACACAGTAGTCACCTTCACAGCACAGTAGTCACCTTCACAACGCGGTAGTCACCTTCACAACACAGTAGTCACCTTCATAACACAGTAGTCACCTTCACAACACAGTAGTCACCTTCATAACACAGTAGTCCCCTTAACAACACAGTAGTCACCTTCACAACACACTAGTCACCTTCACAACACAGTAGTTACCTTCACAACACAATAGTCACCTTCACAACACAGTAGTCACCTTCACAACACAGTAGTCACCTTCGAAACACAGTAGTCACCTTCACAACACGGTAGTCACCTTCACAACACAGTAGTCCCCTTCACAACACAGTAGTCACCTTCACAGCACAGTAGTCACCTTCACAACACAGTAGTCACCTTCACAACACAGTAGTCACCTTCACAACACAGTAGTCACCTTCACAACACAGTAGTCACCTTCACAACACAGTAGTCACCTTCACAACACAGTAGTCACCTTCACAACACAGTAGTCACCTTCACAACACAGTAGTCACCTTCACAACACAGTAGTTACCTTCACAACACAGTAGTCACCTTCACAACACAGTAGTCACCTTCACAACACAGTAGTCACCTTCACAACACAGTAGTCACCTTCACAACACAGTAGTCACCTTCACAACACAGTAGTCACCTCCACAACACAGTAGTCACCTTCACAACACAGTAGTGACCTTCACAACACAGTAGTCACCTTCACAACACAGTAGTCACCTTCACAACACAGTAGTCGCCTTCACAACACCGTAGTCACCTTCACAACACAGTAGTCACCTTCACAACACAGTAGTCACCTTCACAACACGGTAGTCACCTTCACAACACAGTAGTCACCTTCACAACACCGTAGTCACCTTCACAACACCGTAGTCACCTTCACAACACAGTAGTCACCTTCACAACACGGTAGTCACCTTCACAACACCGTAGTCACCTTCACAACTCAGTAGTCACCTTCACAACACAGTAGTCGCCTTCACAACACCGTAGTCACCTTCACAACACAGTAGTCACCTTCACAACACCGTAGTCACCTTCACAACACAGTAGTCACCTTCACAACACCGTAGTCACCTTCACAACACCGTAGTCACCTTCACAACACAGTAGTCACCTTCACAACACGGTAGTCACCTTCACAACACAGTAGTCACCTTCACAACACAGTAGTCACCTTCACAACACAGTAGTCACCTTCACAACACAGTAGTCACCTTCACAACACGGTAGTCATCTTCACAACACAGTAGTCACCTTCACAACACAGTAGTCACCTTCACAACACAGTAGTCACCTTCACAACACAGTAGTCACCTTCACAACACAGTAGTCACCTTCACAACACCGTAGTCACCTTCACAACACCGTAGTCACCTTCACAACACAGTAGTCACCTTCACAACACAGTAGTCACCTTCACAACACAGTAGTCACCTTCACAACACAGTAGTCACCTTCACAACACAGTAGTCACCTTCACAACACAGTAGTCACCTTCACAACACAGTAGTCACCTTCACAACACAGTAGTCACCTTCACAACACAGTAGTCACCTTCACAACACAGTAGTCACCTTCACAACACAGTAGTCACCTTCACAACACAGTAGTCACCTTCACAACACAGTAGTCACCTTCACAACACAGTAGTCACCTTCACAACACAGTAGTCACCTTCACAACACAGTAGTCACCTTCACAACACAGTAGTCACCTTCACAACACAGTAGTCACCTTCACAACACAGTAGTCACCTTCACAACACAGTAGTCACCTTCACAACACAGTAGTCATCTTCACAACACAGTAGTCACCTTCACAACACAGTAGTCACCTTCACAACACAGTAGTCACCTTCACAACACAGTAGTCACCTTCACAACACAGTAGTCACCTTCACAACACAGTAGTCACCTTCACAACACAGTAGTCACCTTCACAACACAGTAGTCACCTTCACAACACAGTAGTCACCTTCACAACACAGTAGTCACCTTCACAACACAGTAGTCACCTTCACAACACAGTAGTCACCTTCACAACACAGTAGTCACCTTCACAACACAGTAGTCACCTTCACAACACAGTAGTCACCTTCACAACACAGTAGTCACCTTCACAACACAGTAGTCACCTTCACAACACAGTAGTCACCTTCACAACACAGTAGTCACCTTCACAACACAGTAGTCACCTTCACAACACAGTAGTCACCTTCACAACACAGTAGTCACCTTCACAACACAGTAGTCACCTTCACAACACAGTAGTCACCTTCACAACACAGTAGTCACCTTCACAACACAGTAGTCACCTTCACAACACAGTAGTCACCTTCACAACACAGTAGTCACCTTCACAACACAGTAGTCACCTTCACAACACAGTAGTCACCTTCACAACACAGTAGTCACCTTCACAACACAGTAGTCACCTTCACAACACAGTAGTCACCTTCACAACACAGTAGTCACCTTCACAACACAGTAGTCACCTTCACAACACAGTAGTCACCTTCACAACACAGTAGTCACCTTCACAACACAGTAGTCACCTTCACAACACAGTAGTCACCTTCACAACACAGTAGTCACCTTCACAACACAGTAGTCACCTTCACAACACAGTAGTCACCTTCACAACACAGTAGTCACCTTCACAACACAGTAGTCACCTTCACAACACAGTAGTCACCTTCACAACACAGTAGTCACCTTCACAACACAGTAGTCACCTTCACAACACAGTAGTCACCTTCACAACACAGTAGTCACCTTCACAACACAGTAGTCACCTTCACAACACAGTAGTCACCTTCACAACACAGTAGTCACCTTCACAACACAGTAGTCACCTTCACAACACAGTAGTCACCTTCACAACACAGTAGTCACCTTCACAACACAGTAGTCACCTTCACAACACAGTAGACACCTTCACAACACAGAAGTCACAACACAGTAGTCTCCTTCACAACACAGTAGTCACCTTCACAACACAGTAGTCACCTTCACAACACAGTAGTCACCTTCACAACACAGTAGTCACCTTCACAACACAGTAGTCACCTTCACAACACCGTAGTCACCTTCACAACACAGTAGTCACCTTCACAACACAGTAGTCACCTTCACAACACAGTAGTCACCTTCACAACACAGTAGTCACCTTCACAACACAGTAGTCACCTTCACAACACAGTAGTCACCTTCACAACACAGTAGTCACCTTCACAACACAGTAGTCACCTTCACAACACAGTAGTCACCTTCACAACACAGTAGTCACCTTCACAACACAGTAGTCACCTTCACAACACAGTAGTCACCTTCACAACACAGTAGTCACCTTCACAACACAGTAGTCACCTTCACAACACAGTAGTCACCTTCACAACACAGTAGTCACCTTCACAACACAGTAGTCACCTTCACAACACAGTAGTCACCTTCACAACACAGTAGTCACCTTCACAACACAGTAGTCACCTTCACAACACAGTAGTCACCTTCACAACACAGTAGTCACCTTCACAACACAGTAGTCACCCCTCACAACACAGTAGTCACCTTCACAACACAGTAGTCACCTTCACAACACAGTAGTCACCTTCACAACACAGTAGTCACCTTCACAACACAGTAGTCACCTTCACAACACAGTAGTCACCTTCACAACACAGTAGTCACCTTCACAACACAGTAGTCATCTTCACAACACAGTAGTCACCCCTCACAACACAGTAGTCACCTTCACAACACAGTAGTCACCTTCACAACACAGTAGTCACCTTCACAACACAGTAGTCACCTTCACAACACAGTAGTCACCTTCACAACACAGTAGTCACCTTCACAACACAGTAGTCACCTTCACAACACAGTAGTCACCTTCACAACACAGTAGTCACCTTCACAACACAGTAGTCACCTTCACAACACAGTAGTCACCTTCACAACACAGTAGTCACCTTCACAACACAGTAGTCACCTTCACAACACAGTAGTCACCTTCACAACACAGTAGTCACCTTCACAACACAGTAGTCACCTTCACAACACAGTAGTCACCTTCACAACACAGTAGTCACCTTCACAACACAGTAGTCACCTTCACAACACAGTAGTCACCTTCACAACACAGTAGTCACCTTCACAACACAGTAGTCACCTTCACAACACAGTAGTCACCTTCACAACACAGTAGTCACCTTCACAACACAGTAGTCACCTTCACAACACAGTAGTCACCTTCACAACACAGTAGTCACCTTCACAACACAGTAGTCACCTTCACAACACAGTAGTCACCTTCACAACACAGTAGTCACCTTCACAACACAGTAGTCACCTTCACAACACAGTAGTCACCTTCACAACACAGTAGTCACCTTCACAACACAGTAGTCACCTTCACAACACAGTAGTCACCTTCACAACACAGTAGTCACCTTCACAACACAGTAGTCACCTTCACAACACCGTAGTCACCTTCACAACACAGTAGTCACCTTCACAACACAGTAGTCACCTTCACAACACAGTAGTCACCTTCACAACACAGTAGTCACCTTCACAACACAGTAGTCACCTTCACAACACAGTAGTCACCTTCACAACACAGTAGTCACCTTCACAACACAGTAGTCACCTTCACAACACAGTAGTCACCTTCACAACACAGTAGTCACCTTCACAACACAGTAGTCACCTTCACAACACAGTAGTCACCTTCACAACACAGTAGTCACCTTCACAACACAGTAGTCACCTTCACAACACAGTAGTCACCTTCACAACACAGTAGTCACCTTCACAACACAGTAGTCACCTTCACAACACAGTAGTCACCTTCACAACACAGTAGTCACCTTCACAACACAGTAGTCACCTTCACAACACAGTAGTCACCTTCACAACACAGTAGTCACCTTCACAACACAGTAGTCACCTTCACAACACAGTAGTCACCTTCACAACACAGTAGTCACCTTCACAACACAGTAGTCACCTTCACAACACAGTAGTCACCTTCACAACACAGTAGTCACCTTCACAACACAGTAGTCACCTTCACAACACAGTAGTCACCTTCACAACACAGTAGTCACCTTCACAACACAGTAGTCACCTTCACAACACAGAAGTCACCCTTCACAACACAGTAGTCACCTTCACAACACAGTAGTCACCTTCACAACACAGTAGTCACCTTCACAACACAGTAGTCACCTTCACAACACAGTAGTCACCTTCACAACACAGTAGTCACCTTCACAACACAGTAGTCACCTTCACAACACCGTAGTCACCTTCACAACACAGTAGTCACCTTCACAACACAGTAGTCACCTTCACAACACAGTAGTCACCTTCACAACACAGTAGTCACCTTCACAACACAGTAGTCACCTTC
>NC_091339.1:27297432-27319932 GCF_038502225.1 Cherax quadricarinatus
TGGTATTGATTACTGAGCCACGCTCCACGCTCCATGCATCACCTTGAGGCACCATTGATGCGCTGCTCCGTGTGAATCCAGGCCAATAAAACTATCTGGCCCCTTTATAATTCACACAGATTGCAGCGGACGCCGTGTATGATACAGTTAACATTTTCCAGTCGTCTTGAGCGCACTCCAACACACTATCAAATTTTATTACTGTCTTGTATGATAAAGTTTTTATGATATACACAGATAATACTTTTTTTTGCAATAGCCAGACACTCGTACACACACACACACACACACACACACACACACACACACACACACACACACACACACACACACACACACACACACACACACACACACACACACACACACACATACACACACACACAAACACAGAAACTGGCTCCTAGAATTTAACCCCGCCAAATGCAGTCATGAAGATCGGAGGAGGGCAAAGAAGACCACAGACAGAGTATAGGCTAGGATGCCAAAGGCTGCACACGTCACTCAAGGAGAAAGACCTAGGAGTGAGTATAATACCGAGTACATAACCAGAAGCACACAGTAACCAGATAACTGCTGCGGCATATGGGCGCCTGGCAAACCTGAGAATAGCGTTCCGGTACCTCAGTATGGAATCGTTCAAGACTTTATACACTGTGTACGTCAGGCCCATACTGGAGTACGAAGCACCAGTTTGGAACCCACACCTGGTCAAACACGTCGAGAAATAGAGAAAGTGCAAAGGTTTGCAACATGGTTAGTTCCATAGCTAAGGGGAATGTCCTATGAAGAAAGGTTAAGGGAAATCGGTCTGACAACACTGGAGAACAGGAGGGTCAGGGAAGACATGATAACGACATACAAAATACTGCGTGGAATAGACAAGGTGGGCAGAGACAGGATGTTCCAAAGATGGGACACAGAAACAAGGGACCACAATTGGAAGCTGAAGACTCAGATGAGTCAAAGGGATGTTAGGAAGTATTTCTTCAGTCATAGAGTAGTTAGGAAGTGGAATAGTCTAGCAAGCGACGTAGTGGAGGCAGAAACTATACATAGTATTAAGACGAGGTATGATAAAGCTCATGGAGCAGGGGGAGAGAGGACCTAGTAGCGGTCGGTGAAGAGGCGGAGCCAGGAGCTGAGTCTCGACCCCTGCAACCTCAATTAGGTGAATTAGGTGAGTACATACACACAATAAAACTACCTTAATGTTTATACAACAATTGTAATAAAAATCAACTAAATTTCTAAATTATAAAATCCGTAACATATATATATATATATATATATATATATATATATATATATATATATATATATATATATATATATATATATATATATATATATATATATATATATATATATATATATATATATATATATATATATATATATATATATATATATATGTATATATATATATATATATATATATATATATATATATATATATATATATATATATATATATATATATATATATATATATATATATATATATATATAAGTGTGTGTGTGTGTGTGTGTGTATGTTTAATTTTTTTTTTCTGGCAACAATGGAAAAAAGAAAAATAATTTTTGTCATCCCGGAGTTCTGGCAACACTGCTCAGATATTCTCACTGATATAAAGTCCTACGGAATTTCCACACTGTTTTTCACAGAATTTTTCAAGAGCTGCTGAGAGTCTACTGTAATAAGAGTCTACTGTAATAAGAGTCTACTGTAATAAGAGTCTACTGTAATAAGAGTCTACTGTAATAAGAGTCTACTGTAATAAGAGTCTACTGTAATAAGAGTCTACTGTAATAAGAGTCTACTGTAATAAGAGTCTACTGTAATAAGAGTCTACTGTAATAAGAGTCTACTGTAATAAGAGTCTACTGTAATAAGAGTCTACTGTAATAAGAGTCTACTGTAATAAGAGTCTACTGTAATAAGAGTCTACTGTAATAAGAGTCTATACTGTAATAAGAGTCTACTGTAATAAGAGTCTACTGTAATAAGAGTCTACTGTAATAAGAGTCTACTGTAATAAGAGTCTACTGTAATAAGAGTCTACTGTAATAAGAGTCTACTGTAATAAGAGTCTACTGTAATAAGAGTCTGCTGTAATAAGAGTCTGCTGTAATAAGAGTCTACTGTAATAAGAGTCTACTGTAATAAGAGTCTACTGTAATAAGAGTCTACTGTAATAAGAGTCTGCTGTAATAAGAGTCTGCTGTAATAAGAGTCTACTGTAATAAGAGTCTACTGTAATAAGAGTCTACTGTAATAAGAGTCTGCTGTAATAAGAGTCTACTGTAATAAGAGTCTACTGTAATAAGAGTCTACTGTAATAAGAGTCTACTGTAATAAGAGTCTGCTGTAATAAGAGTCTGCTGTAATAACTAGGGGCATCTGCAGATATAACTGAAATACCCAAGTTCGATCCCCGGCACGGGTGGAGATATTGAGCATATTTCCTTACACCTGCTGTCACTGTTCACCTAGCAGCAAGTAGGTACCTGGGTGTTAGTCACCTTACACCTGCTGTCACTGTTCATCTAGCAGTAAGTAGGTACCTGGGTGTTAGTCACCTTACACCTGTTGTCACTGTTCATCTAGCAGTAAGTAGGTACCTGGGTGTTAGGTGGCTGCCCTGGGAAGCAGGAGCATCCTGAGGTTCAGGAGAACTTCAGAGGAAATAAGAGATTCATTGGCTTTCCTGGATTACTAAGCCTCTCTCTTATTAATACGGAATCTAATTTTCCTTCTTGTTCGTCTTCTTCTTCTTCTTCTTCTTCTTCTTCTTCTTCTTCTTCTTCTTCTTCTTCTTCTTCTTATTATTATTATTATTATTATTATTATTATTATTATTATTATTATTATTATTATTATTATTATTATTATTATTATTATTATTTTCTCCTCTCCTTTTTTTCTTCCAGGTGGTTCTTGGTGGCTACAGAGAGTGAGTGAGAGACAAGAGAGTGAGTGAGAGACAAGAGAGAGAGTGAGAGACAAGAGAGTGAGTGAGAGACAAGAGAGTGAGTGAGAGACAAGAGAGTGAGTGAGAGACAAGAGAGAGAGTGAGAGACAAGAGAGTGAGTGAGAGACAAGAGAGAGAGTGAGAGACAAGAGAGAGAGTGAGAGACAAGAGAGAGAGTGAGAGACAAGAGAGAGAGTGAGAGACAAGAGAGAGAGTGAGAGACAAGAGAGAGAGTGAGAGACAAGAGAGGGAGTGAGAGACAAGAGAGAGAGTGAGAGACAAGAGAGAGAGTGAGAGACAAGAGAGTGAGTGAGAGACAAGAGAGAGAGTGAGAGAGTCTCATCAAGTGAAGGAAGAACTCCCACTAAGATAGAGGCATCGTTGCTCAAATCACAGTTCATGCATTTTTCACAGTGTTGGTTAAACAAGCATAAGCTATTACGGTTCATGAAAGATTCAACCTGAGTCAGCCTCGTGTGTTGTCTGCAACACACACACACACACACACACACACACACACACACACACACACACACACACTGGGAGGGGGCGATTCTGGCTACCGGTAAGTTGTAAGGAGGAGGAGGAGTAGAAGGAGGCCAAGAGCTAAGACTAGACCCCCTGAAAAAACATCTAGGTGAGTACAAAACTATCTCACATAACAGATGAGGTCCTCTTCAGCAGAATAAAAAGTGTTTATACATGTAGGGAGAGTGGAGACGTAACTTCTTGGATGCTGAAAATGCTGTTGGTTAACCTTTCTCAGGGACATTCATGTGGAAAACCTCGTGACTTAAGGTTCTTAACAATAACATTTCTAATGGAGTCTTGATGACATTCTCATCATTCAGAAGACTCAGCATTCAAGACTCTTCATAAGATCAACAGCGATGAATCAACTGTTAAATTCATTCTTGGAACTACAAAACTAAGGTAAACTAACACTTCTTGGTGGACTTTCATGGTGATCACTGAACAGTCATCCTGTCTTTCAGTGACTTCAAAAAACTTTGCAAGTGAGCAAGACCTTGCTCATTACTCCTCACAACACGATACTCACACCAAGAGAGAGTTGGTTAGTGGGTTTTCCTTAGAGCTCTCTGCATCTCCAGTCCACAATACTAAGAATGGCACACCACAAGTTCTAACCTCTCCCTCTTCAACATCATCATCCAGGATCTGGTTCAGTTTCCTCTTCCAGTTGTGCTGACGACCTTGCCCTCTTTGTGACAGGCACAGCAAATCCTGGATCTCAGATCTACCTCCCGCAGAAACTTCGGCCTTGAGAGTTCAACCGAGAAACCAAGGACTCTTTAATTAATTAACTCAAAGCTCAAAATCAAATCGCCAAACTCCGAATACAGAGCAGAGACCTCGAGTAGATTACAGGATAGTAACACCTCGGTATCAGGATCGACAGAAGATTTAACTTCACAAAACAGGTCGAGTACACCACAGTGGCCTCCACAGACTGAGGGGCCATGACAAATCCTTATGCAGGAGCCAGCCAGGAGACCCTGAGAATGTTCTACGTCCACACTTTCAGGTCACTCACCGATTAGGGCGCACCAGCCCTAATCCACACTTCCTTCACCAACAGAAAAAAACTAAAGGTGACACAGAACCAAGCCATTCGCACTATGACTGGTGATCCACAATGCTCTAAGGAATTCTATATCCAGATGGAGGTTGGTATGCCCTCTCTCACAAGCAGGGAAGCTAGTCAGCGCCTTCATAGCGGCCAAAATCCTGCACCATCGACAAGGAGCCATCTCAGCCAAGGGGAAAAAACTATCAACGACTATCCACCGATACATTCAGGAACTACTGGTGGCTAAGATCTGCAGCCGACTCAGAAATGAAGCTGGTGTCCACAGTTCAGCTCCTGAAGCCCTGGCAGGAAGACATAACCAAGTCTACTCGTCGATCGGCCTCCGGTGAGCAAGCAACTCTGCAGGTCTGAAGCATTAAGGATTCATACTCACTGTACCATGACACAAGCGGCGGGCCCAGACAGCCGGGACTCCTTCACAGATGGCGCACTTGATCCACAGCGGAGGTGGCAGCTGCTTGACGACGGTCAAGCTTATAGCTGGAAGCTTACTAATCACAGCATATATATATATATATATATATATATATATATATATATATATATATATATATATATATATATATATATATATATATATATATATATATATATATATATATATATATATATATATATATATATATATATATATATATATATATATATATTAATTTATTTTATTTTATTATCACACTGGCCGATTCCCACCAAGGCAGGGTGGCCCGAAAAAGAAAAACTTTCACCATCATTCACTCCATCACTGTCTTGCCAGAAGGGTGCTTTACACTACTCACTTAATTGTGGTTGCAGTGGTCGCGACTCAGCTCCTGGCCCCGCCTCTTTACCGAACGCTACTAGGTCCTCTCTCCCCCTGCTCCATGAGCTTTATCATACCTCGTCTTCAAGCTATGTATGGTTCCTGCCTCCACTACATCACTTGCTAGACTATTCCACTTCCTGACTACTCTATGACTGAAGAAATACTTCCTAACATCCCTTTGACTCATCTGAGTCTTCAACTTCCAAGTGTGACCCCTTGTTTCTGTGTCCTGTCTCTGGAACATCCTGTCTCTGTCCACCTTGTCTATTCCACGCAGTATTTTGTATGTCGTTATCATGTCTCCTCTAACCCTCCTGTCCTCCAGTGTCGTCAGGCCGATTTCCCTGAACATTTCTTCGTAGGACATTCCCCTTAGCTCTGGAACTAACTTTGTTGCAAACCTTTGAACTTTCACTAATTTCTTGACGTGTTTGACCAGGTGTGGGTTCCAAACTGGTGCTGCATACTCCAGTATAGGCCTGACGTACAAGGTGTACAGTGTCTTGAACGATTCCTTACTAAGGTATCGGAATGCTATTCTCAGGTTTGCCAGGTGCAAATATGCTGCAGCAGTTATCTGGTTGATGTGTGCTTCCGGAGATCTGTTCGGTGTTATATTCACCCCAAGATCTTTCTCCTTGAGCGAGGTTGGCAGTCTTTGGCCACCTAGCCTATACTCTGTCTGCGGTCTTCTTTGCCCTTCCCCGATCTTCATGACTTTGCATTTGGCGGGGTTAAATTCAAGGAGCCAGTTTCTGGACCAGGTGTCCAGTCTGTCCAGGTCTCTTTGAAGTCCTGCCTGGTCCTCATCTGATTTAATTCTCCTCATTAACTTCACATCATCTGCGAACAGGGACACCTCTGAATCTATCCCTTCCATCATGTCATTCACATATACCAAAAATTGCACTGGTCCTAGGACCGACACTTGTGGAACCCCACTCGTCACAGGTGCCCGCTGTGATACCTCATCACGTACCATGACTCGTTGTTGCTTCCCTGTCAGGTATTCTCTGATCCATTGTAGTGCCCTTCCTGTATACGCGCCTGATCCTCTAGCTTCTGCACTTATCTCTTGTGAGGAACTGTGTCGAAGGCCTTTTTGCAGTCCAAGAAAATGCAATCAACCCACCCCTCTCTCTCGTGTCTTACTTCTGTTACTTTATCATAAAACTCCAGAAGGTTTGTGACACAGGATTTGCCTTCCATGAATCCGTGCTGGTTGTCGTTTATAATCTTGTTCTGTTCCAGGTGCTCCACCACTCTCCTCCTGGTAATCTTCTCCGTTACTTTGCATACTATGCACATCAATGACACAGGTCTATAGTTTAGTGCCTCTTTTCTGTCTCCTTTTTTAAAAATGGGAACTACATTTGCTGTCTTCCATACCTCAGGTAGTTACCCAGTTTCAAGGGATGTGTTGAAGACTGTGGTTAGTGGCACACACAGCATTTCTTCTCCCTCTCTAACGACCCACTGGGAGATGTCCGGTCCCATTGCCTTTGAGGTATCAAGGTCACTTAGCAGCTTCTTCACCTCCTCCTTGGTTGTATGTAAGTCATCCAACACTTGTTGGTATATTCATTGTTGGTGTCCCTCTCTGTTCTGTCTTCCCAGAGTCCTTCCTGTCTCCACTGTAAATACTTCCTTCAATCTCGTGTTGGGCTCCTCACATACCTCTTGATCATTTCTTGTGAGTTCCCCATCTTCTTTCCTCAGCCTGATCACCTGGTCTTTGACTGTTGTCTTCCTCCTAATGTGACTATACAGCAGTTTCGGGTCAGACTTGACTTTCGATGCTATGTCGTTTTCGTACTGTCGCTGGGCCTCCCTCTTCATTTGTGCATACTCGTTTCTGGCTCTTCGACTAATCTCCTTTTTTTCCTGGGGCCTTTACCTTCTGTACCTTTTCCATTCTCTAGTGCACTTAGTTTTTGCCTCCCTACACCTTCAGGTAAATCAAGGACTCGCTTTGGTCTTCCCATTGTTTCTGTTGCCCTTGGGAACAAACCTTTCCTCTGCCTCCTTGCATTTTGTTTTTACGTATTCCATCATTTCGTTTACTGGCTTTCCTACCAATTCTCTGTCCCACTGAACCTCCTGCAGGAAGTTCCTCATTCCTGTGTAGTCAGCTCTTTAATATTTTGGCTTTTCCCATTCAACTCCTGTTACCCTCTCTGCTTGTAACTCTTCTATGTAATCGAAGCTCAGAACCACGTGATCACTAACTCCAAGGGGTCTTTCATATGTGATGTCCTCAATGTCTGAACTGCTCACTGTGAACACAAGGTCCAGTCTTGCTGGTTCATCCTCCCCTCTCTCTCTGGAAGTGTCCTTAACATGTTGATGCATGAGGTTTTCCAGTACCACATCCATCATCTTGGCTCTCCATGTTTCGGGACCCCCATGTGACTCCAAGTTTTCCCAATCTATCTCCCTGTGGTTGAAATCGCCCATGACCAGTAACTTTGCTCTCCTCGAGTGAGCTCTTCTTGCCACCTCAGCCAGTGTGTCCACCATCGCTCTGTTGTTCTGTTCGTATTGTTCTCTTGGCCTCCTGCAGTTCTGCAATGACTGCAGTCACTGCAATGACTGCCTTATGTTCCCCAGACTGAGTTGTACCTACTATGTAATTCCTT
This sequence comes from Cherax quadricarinatus, assembly GCF_038502225.1. Taxonomy (NCBI): domain Eukaryota; kingdom Metazoa; phylum Arthropoda; class Malacostraca; order Decapoda; family Parastacidae; genus Cherax; species Cherax quadricarinatus. The sequence continues at coordinate 27,305,461 of NC_091339.1, forward strand.
TCTCCAATCTCGTCCATGTCTTCCATTCCCTCAAATCCCCATCGGCTTTTTATGAGTAGTGCAACCCCTTTCCCCCTCTGTTCCTTCTATCTTTCCTCAGGATCTGATATCCTGGTGGGTAGATTGCATCTGTTACTGTCTCACTGAGTTTCGTGTCTGTAACTGCTATGATGTCTGGAGACTTCTCATTGATTTTTTCATGCCACTCCTCATATTTATTCGTTATTCCATCCACGTTCATGTACCAAACCTTCAGCTTCTTTTCTATCAATGTGGTCCTGAGAGAATGTTTTGGTTGGGGGAGCGGGAGCTCTGGAGGGGGCCTATGGGGGATTGTCTAGTGGGTAGGGTTTGTGATGAAGGGGTGGGGGCAGAGTCCCCATAGGGGGCTGCTGTAAGGGGGGTGGGGACAGATGGAACAGTGTGTGGGTTTTGGTTTAGACTGTGCAGCTGCATTGGGGATGTCATGGTTGTAGTCCTTCTGCGGGTGTTTCTACAGGGTGTGTTTGCCCTTCCACCTGGGTCTGGGTTCTACTCATCTTCATCATTGCCTCTTGTTCCTCCTTTCGTGTTTGTGCCCTCTCTTTCAGTATCGTCCTTTCTTCTTGTGTTCTGTCGCAATTGAGGTACACTCTCTAGTATTCCGGTTTGCCCCCCAGTCGTGGTTTCTCCTGGAGGATCCTGGCTCGAGTTGATTCTGCCTTGAAAATTACCTTGACAGGCCGTTTCCTTCCACTCGCAAAAAACCCAATTCTCCGAAAATTTGTCACCTGAGTCACCTGTGTACTCACCTAATTGTACTCACCTAATTGTGGTTGCAGGGGTCGAGACTCAGCTCCTGGCCCCGCCTCTTCACTGATCGCTACTGGGTCCTCTCTCTCTCTGCTTCCTGAGCTTTGTCATACCTCTTCTTAAAACTATGTATGGTTCCTGCCTCCACTACTTCACTTGCTAGGCTATTCCACTTGCTGACAACTCTATGACTGAAGAAATACTTCCTAACGTCCCTGTGACTCGTCTGAGTCTTCAGCTTCCAGTTGTGACCCCTTGTCCCTGTGTCCCCTCTCTGGAACATCCTATCTCTGTCCACCTTGTCTATTCCCCGCAGTATCTTGTATGTCGTTATCATATCTCCCCTGACCCTTCTGTCCTCCAGTGTCGTCAGTCCGATTTCCTTTAACCTTTCCTCGTACGACATTCCCTTGAGCTCTGGGACTAGCCTTGTTGCAAACCTTTGTACTTTCTCTAACTTCTTGACGTGCTTGACCAGGTGTGGGTTCCAGACTGGTGCTGCATACTCCAGTATGGGCCTAACATACACAGTGTACAGTGTCTTGAACGATTCCTTATTAAGGTATCGGAACGCTATTCTCAGGTTTGCCAGGCGCCCGTATGCTGCAGCAGTTATTTGGTTGATGTGTGCCTCCGGTGATGTGCTCGGTGTTATGGTCACCCCAAGGTCTTTCTCCCTGAATGAGGTCTGTAGTCTTTGTCCACCTAGCCTATACTCTGTCTGCGGTCTTCTTTGCCCCTCCCCAATCTTCATGACTTTGCATTTGGCTGGATTGAATTCGAGAAGCCAGTTACTGGACCACATGTCCAGCCTCTCCAGGTCTCTTTGCAGTCTTGCCTCATCCTCGTCCGATTTAATTCTTCTCATCAACTTCACGTCATCTGCGAACAGGGACACTTCAGAGTCTATTCCTTCCATCATGTCGTTCACATATATCAAAAATAGCACTGGTCCTAGAACTGACCCCTGTGGGACCCCGCTCGTAACAGGCACCCACTGTGATACCTCTTCACGTGCCATGACTCGTTGCTGCCTCCCTGTCATGTATTCCCTTATCCATTGCAGTGCCCTCCCTTTTACATGCGCCTGATCCTCCAGCTTCTGCACTAATCTCTTGTGGGGAACTGTGTCAAAGGCCTTCCTGCAGTCTAGGAAAACGCAATCTACCCACCCCTCTCTCTCGTGTCATACTTCTGTTACCTTGTGTGTGTGTGTGTGTGTGTGTGTGTGTATGTGTGTGTGTGTGTGTACTCACGTGTACCATCATACCCCAGTAAGGACTGGTGGTTGGTGATAGTCAGTAGAGTCAGTCCTGAGGTATCAAATATACAGTAAGTTGGGGCAGGAGGGAGGCACCTACACCAGCACTAAGGCAGAAGTCACCAGTAGCCATACAGGAGAGAATCGCCCTTGCAGCTGCCGATGGTTAGCAGTTTCATGCCCACACATGGTGAAATATGTAACACAGCTGTAACATTTCCAGCTGCGCTTGTCCGATATATGAAATGGAAATTTGCGATGGTAAACGCGGATGGTCACGTGATCAAAGATGCACTAAACTAGTCATTTTTGGAACGTTGCAAAAATGACGTTAACACGCATTTCCATCATTGATATTAAAAAAAATGAGAGAAAAATTATTATTGGTTAAAATGTTTTGAGAGAGAAGTTAAATATATATTATGGTGGCGTCAAATGTATATGTTACGTAACGCAACTCTTGCGTTACTGGTGTGCTCCTGATGGGATTAAATGCGTATGTTATGTAACAATTTTTGTGTTGCTGGTCAGCTCATGATGGGGGTCAGATGCGTATGCTGCTTAACGCAAATCTTGCGTTACTGGTCAGCACATGATGGGGTCAGATGCGTATGCTACGTAACGCAAATTTTACGTTACCGGTCAGCTCGTGATGAGGTCAGATGCGCGAGTGTTACATAACGCAACTCTTGCGTTACTAGTCAGCTCAGGGACTACACAGTGTGGATCAAAGTCAGATCAAGTTGACATTTACTTCTTAGAAGGACGTTGTTTATAATCCTCAAGGTTCTTGGTTCTCAAGGGATGGGTCACGGACCCCTGGCCTCCCCACCCCCCAGACTGAACACCTGATTCATGCAAAACAAGTGAACACCACCTCCTTGGTAGGTCTTCCTTATTTACAAGATTTTTCCTGTTTTATCAATGGTTTATTGTATATTTCCGCTGCTTCCGTGTTTTAACAATGGTTTATTTTATTTCCAGTGGTTTATTGGGTTTGCAAATTATTGGATCATGTTTTCAGAGATGTGTTACTTCTTCTGATGACGGTGATGGTGTGTCATGGAGACGTTCACTTTCCACTTCAGTTATTCTTTATACGCACGACGCAGAGAAACGGGGGTTCATACGCATTATTCTTCCTACGTTGAGGGATGAGGGCTGAAACCGTGTGTGTGTGTGTGTGTGTGTGTGTGTGTGTGTGTACTCACCTAATTGTGGTTGCAAGGGTCGAGACTAAGCTCCTGGTCCCTGTGTATGTGTGTGTGTATGTGTGTGTGTGTGTGTGTGTGTGTGTGCTTGTGTGTGTGTGTGTGTGTGTGTGTGTGTGTGTGTGCGTGTGGGTCATACGCATTACGCAGAGCACAACAATGGACACTGGTTCGACCGAGAGGTGAGTCAAGGTGCACACCTGTGTACGCACCTGTGTAGACATGCTTCGCTGAGCATACGCACCTGGGGGAGGGGGTCAGGGAAGTGGGGTTTAAATCCCAGTCAGGGTGTCTACACACCCCCATATACGCTCTTAGTCCGCGGAGTTGGAGGAGCTCCGTTCTTTTCCTTGGATCAAACCGGTTCTGCGCGAGATCCTTACGGGTTTAGCGCTGTTCCCTTGCGTAATGTGCTTCATATTTCTCATCTGACTGACTTTCTTGCGCAAATAGGCTGAAACTTCTACGCATACGCACGTCAGCGATATGCGTCTCTGGCTCACTACAGTGGTACAGTGGGCGTATACGCTCACTACAGTGATACAGTGGGCGTATACGCTCACTACAGTGATACAGTGGGAGTATACGCTCACTACAGTGATACAGTGGGCGTATACGCTCACTACAGTGATACAGTGGGCGTATACGCTCACTACAGCTTCTCTCACCCTCCTTCCCCATTCAATGAACGCAAATTGTTGACCTTACGCATAATGCAGCCGGCCTGGCGTACGCCTGTGGTCCACTACAATAATGTCAAAGTGTTTATTTGTCCCTGCTTTATTTACATCTTTATTGGTCTGCTTTATTTCTTCCTTTTTAGTAGCTCCTGCTTTATTAGTCTCTCTTTTATTAGTCCCTGCTTTGTTTGTCCCTGCTTTGTTTGTCCCTGCTTTGTTTGTCCCTGCTTTGTTTGTCCCTGCTTTTTTTGTCCCTGCTTTCTAAGTCTCTGCTTTACTAGTTCCTGCTTTATTAGTCTCTTCTTTATTTTTCCCTGCTTTATTAGTCTCTGCTTTATTTATTTAACGTCTGACACATCAGCTGTGACTGACGTCTCTCTGGTGTGTCTGACGTACTTGGTGCTCCTGGCTCTCTCAGCTCCCTCCTTCACTTCCCTTGTTGTTGATGCTGCTGATGCTGCTGATGCTGCTGATGCTGCTGATGCTGCTGATGCTGCTGATGCTGATCTCAGCCCCCTGATGCTTGCCTGCTGGTAGGCTTGCTGAAGAAGTAGGGACCACTCAGAGCCAGGCCACTCGTACTGGTCAAGCTTTCTGTGATAGAGACCAGAGCGCAATGTTTTCACCCGTGGAGGAGAATGACACACTGAGAGGAGACTAGTTCGTCATACCTTTAACTACGCATTTTTTCCAAAGATGTGACTGTATATTTTTTTCGAGTTGTCAGGAATCAGTCCCTGGGTCTGCAGTGGCCACACACACACACACACACACACACACACACACACACACACACATACACGTCTTGGAGAAGCTCAAATGTACACTGCTTGCTTGCCTGGAGACAGCTACCTAAACTAGTGTTGTTAAATTGAGTGTGTGTGTGTGTGTGTGTGTGTGTGTGTGTGTGTGGTGCTGGTCAGTGTATACCAGCGAGGTACAGACGTAGGGTCAGAGTATACCAACGAGGTACAGTCGTAAGGTCAGAGTTGAACAAGCGTCAACCACGCCAGTCGTGTGAGGATTTTGCAGGTCAGTCTAAAGTGTTTACTAAGTGTCGCAGATCAGCTGGAGTCATTAAGGTTCAGTGATCCAGTGCAGCTATTTTATATTAATGGCTGTTAAGACTGACAAGCGGATGTATAAGACACATGTACAACACTTGGTTATCCTTGTTAATGGAGAAAGTCAGGTGTACATCTGTCTCATTGTGTCAGTTGTGGTTAGTTTAACTGGACACAGTTGTGGATGTTGTTAAGTTAAGTTACTTTCTGTTTGTTGTATCAGAATCTAAAATATATAAACTGGCAAGCAAGAGCTTTCCAGGGGCGAAACGTTGCCACAGTAAAATATCTCACTATCTCCACATGTGTCATTTTACCTATAACGACTCAGGAAATCGGAATACCACGATTGTAAACAAACCATAGAACGGACGGGGATTGTACCCGCACCAAGTAAGTCCTCTTCTCCTCACTTACCAGCGATTCAATCCCAAGCCGTTCCGTGGCTTCCTTATCTAAAATATCGTCCATAATTCCACCAACAGACAATTAATAGATGAAGGAAACATCGCAAAAATCTTTCCTCACGACAAATACACCAAAAACAAAAACACACTGTATCGGGAAGTAAATAACTCTCAGGTGACTCTGGAAGTGATGTTCCGACGACGCTGTCACCGTTGTGTCAGTGACTTACCAGAAGAAATAACAAAAACGAAAGAGAACAGGAATATGTCTGCGGATGATGCGGAGGATCTCGGGTGACAGATTCTGAGCGCGAGCATCATTATGAGGAGACGCAGTAGCCAGGTGCAAGATTAGGAAAGAATGAGGAAGAATGGATGGAGAAGAGACTTCTTAGCACTAACAAGCATCAGCAGCTGTAAACACACACACACACACACACACACACACACACACACACGCACACAGCTACAATATACATGTGGACTGACACACTGAGAAAGCTCGGCTGAATGATTCAGTAGAGTCATTCCATCTCACTTGCCTCAGCAACAATCCTCAGCTCACTGAAATGAATTTAATGATTTTCAAGGTCTTAGAAAGTATTACTATTGTTATTATTAGTTTCGTTATTATTATTATTATTATTATTATTATTATTATTATTATTATTATTATTATTATTATTATTATTATTATTATTATTATTATTATTATTATTATTATTATACATTACAATCCTCCTATGATTACTGACGCAGCTTACACGTTACGCACTGCGTCTACACACGTTACGCACTGCGTCTACACACGTTACGCACTGCGTCTACACACGTTACGCACTGCGTCTACACACGTTACGCACTGCGTCTACACACGTTACGCACTGCGTCTACACACGTTACGCACTGCGTCTACACACGTTACGCACTGCGTCTACACACGTTACGCACTGCGTCTACACACGTTACGCACTGCGTCTACACACGTTACGCACTGCGTCTACACACGTTACGCACTGCGTCTACACACGTTACGCACTGCGTCTACACACGTTACGCACTGCGTCTACACTCGTTACGCACTGCGTCTACACACGTTACGCACTGCGTCTACACACGTTACGCACTGCGTCTACACACGTTACGCACTGCGTCTACACTCGTTACGCACTGCGTCTACACACGTTACGCACTGCGTCTACACACGTTACGCACTGCGTCTACACACGTTACGCACTGCGTCTACACACGTTACGCACTGCGTCTACACACGTTACGCACTGCGTCTACACACGTTACGTACTGCGTCTACACACGTTACGCACTGCGTCTACACACGTTACGCACTGCGTCTACACACGTTACGCACTGCGTCTACACTCGTTACGCACTGCGTCTACACACGTTACGCACTGCGTCTACACACGTTACGCACTGCGTCTACACACGTTACGCACTGCGTCTACACTCGTTACGCACTGCGTCTACACACGTTACGCACTGCGTCTACACACGTTACGCACTGCGTCTACACACGTTACGCACTGCGTCTACACTCGTTACGCACTGCGTCTACACACGTTACGCACTGCGTCTACACACGTTACGCACTGCGTCTACACACGTTACGCACTGCGTCTACACACGTTACGCACTGCGTCTACACACGTTACGCACTGCGTCTACACACGTTACGCACTGCGTCTACACTCGTTACGCACTGCGTCTACACACGTTACGCACTGCGTCTACACACGTTACGCACTGCGTCTACACACGTTACGCACTGCGTCTACACACGTTACGCACTGCGTCTACACACGTTACGCACTGCGTCTACACACGTTACGCACTGCGTCTACACCTTACGCTGATGTACCCTAAATTATACACTTCACATGACGCATTTTTTTGTGTCACGTTAAATCAACAACTGTCATTGCGACGCTGTTTTTCTCTGTCTATCTATCTGTATAGCTATCTATCTATTTATCACCCACTGTGTTTTACCCCTCCAGTTGTTCTCTTTGCTCCCCTCATCCCTTCCCCTTCCCTCCGTCCCCTCACCTCTCCCCACCTCACAGCAGGTAAGCATAAGGTGGTAATTACTATCCTCGCACCTCACCTGCTGTCAGTAGCATCGTCAGCACACTGTCAGCAGCACCGTCAACAGCACCGTCAACAGCACCATCAGTAGCACCGTCAACAGCACCGTCAATAGCATCGTCAACACACCGTCAGCAGCACCGTCAACAGCACCGTCAGCAGCACCGTCAGTAGCACCGTCAGCAGTACCGTCAGCATTCTCAACAACACTGTTCATGACAGAACTGCATCATACGTGCCATTCCCGACGTGCTTGCGACCTCCGCGTGTCTGCACTCACATATATATGGTTGCAGGAGTCGAGTCATAGCTCCTAGCCCCTGTGTGTGTGTGTGTGTGTGTGTGTGTGTGTGTGTGTGTGTGTGTGTGTAGAACAGGTGTTGCAATCAATAACTCCCTCACGACCCATATATAACAATTACTATTACTGAGATAACCTGCTTGGTTATCGACCCTCTAACACTGCCGCTTTTTAGCACAGTTTCCCCTCTCTCTCTCTCTCTTTCCCCTACCTTCTACCCCTTCCCCTCTTATTCCCCTTCCCCAGGGGTGAATTATGGGCCCCTCCCGGTGGTTCCTAGAACGACTATGTTCTAACAAATGTTTTTATACGTCCACACACACACACACACACACACACACACACACACACACACACACACACACACACACACACACACACACACACACACACACACACACACACACACACACACACACACACACACACACAGTAGAGGGGGAGGAGGGGTTGCACTGCTCATAAAACACCAATGGGGATTTGAGGAAATGGAAGGCATGGACATGATTGGAGAAAGAGACTACATTGTAGGTACAATTCAGTCCGGAGAACATAAAGTAGTCATTGGAGTGATGTATAACCCACCACAGAACTGCAGGAGGCCAAGAGAGGAGTACGAAGAAAACAACAGGGTGATGGTGGACACACTGGCTGAGGTGGCAAGAAGAGCTCACTCGAGCAGAGCAAAGTTACTGGTAATGGGCGATTTCAACCACAGGGAGATCGACTGGGAAAACCTGGAGCCACATGGGGGTCCCGAAACATGGAGAGCCAAGATGATGGATGTGGTACTTGAAAACCTCATGCATCAACATGTCAGGGACACAACCAGAGAGAGAGGGGAGGATGAGCCAGCAAGACTGGATCTTGTGTTCACCCTGAGCAGTTCAGACATCGAGGACATCACTTACGAGAGGCCCCTTGGAGCTAGCGATCATGTGGTTCTGAGTTTTGACTATATAGTAGAGTTACAAGTGGAGAAGGTAACAGGAACTGAAGGGGACAGGCCAAACTATAAAAGGGGGGACTACACAGGTATGAGAAACTTCCTGCAGGAGGTTCAGTGGGACAGAGAAATGGTAGGAAAATCAGTAAACGAGATGATGGAATATGTGGCAACAAAGTGCAAGGAGGCAGAGGAAAGTTTTGTTCCCAAGGGAAACAGAAATAATAGGAAGACCAAAACGAGTCCTTGGTTTACCCGAAGGTGTAGGGAGGCAAAAACTAAGTGCAACAGAGAATGGAAAAGGTACAGGAGGCATAGGACCCAGGAAAACAAGGAGATTAGTAGAAGAGCCAGAAACGAGTATGCGCAGATAAGGAGGGAGGCCCAGCGACAGTATGAAAACGACATAGCATCGAAAGTCAAATCTGACCCGAAACTGCTGTATAGCCACATTAGGAGGAAGACAACAGTCAAGGACCAGGTGATAAGGCTGAGGAAAGAAGGTGGAGAACTCACAAGAAACGACCAAGAGGTATGTGAGGAGCTCAACACGAGATTTAAGGAAGTATTTACAGTAGAGACAGGAAGGACTCTGGGGGGACAGACCAGATGGGGACACCAACAAGGAATACACCAACAAGTGTTGGACGACATACATACAGATGAGGAGGAGGTGAAGAAACTGCTAAGGGACATCGATACCTCAAAAGCAATGGGACCGGACAACATCTCTCCATGGGTCCTTAGAGAGGGAGCAGATATGTTGTGCATACCACTTACAACAATCTTCAACACATCCCTGGAAACTGGGCAACTACCTGAGGTATGGAAGACGGCAAATGTAGTTCCCATTTTCAAAAAAGGAGACAGAAAAGAGGCACTAAACTATAGACCTGTGTCATTAACGTGTATAGTATGCAAAATTATGGAGAAGATTATCAGGAGGAGAGTGGTGGAGCACCTGGAACGGAACAGGAGTATAAATGCCAACCAGCACGGATTCACGGAAGGCAAATCCTGTGTCACAAACCTTCTGGAGTTTTATGATAAAATAACAGAAGTAAGACAAGAGAGAGAGGGGTGGGTTGATTGCATCTTCTTGGACTGCAAGAAGGCCTTTGACACAGTTCCTCACAAGAGATTAGTGCAGAAGCTAGAGCATCAGGCGCATATAACAGGAAGGGCACTGCAATGGATCAGAGAATACCTGACAGGGAGGCAACAACGATTCATGGTACGTAATGATGTATCACAGTGGGCACCTGTGACGAGCGGGGTCCCACAGGGGTCGGTCCTAGGACCAGTGCTATTTTTGGTATATGTGAACGACATGACGGAAGGGTTAGACTCAGAAGTGTCCCTGTTTGCAGATGATGTGAAGTTAATGAGGAGAATTAAATCTGATGAGGACCAGGCAGGACTTCAAAGAGACCTGGACAGACTGGACACTTGGTCCAGCAAATGGCTTCTCGAATTTAATCCTGCCAAATGCAAAGTCATGAAGATAGGGGAAGGGCACAGAAGACCACAGACAGAGTATAGGCTAGGTGGCCAAAGACTGCAAACCTCACTCAAGGAGAAAGATCTTGGGGTGAGTATAACACCGAGCATGTCTCCGGAAGCACACATCAATCAGATTACTGCTGCAGCATATGGGCGCCTGGCAAACCTGAGAACAGCATTCCGACACCTTAGTAAGGAATCATTCAAGACACTCTACACCGTGTATGTCAGGCTGTATGTCATACTGGAGTATGCAGCACCTGTTTGGAACCCGCACTTGATAAAGCACGTCAAGAAACTAGAGAAAGTACAAAGGTTTGCAACAAGGTTAGTTCCAGAGCTAAGGGGAATGTCCTATGAAGAAAGATTAAGGGAAATCGGCCTGACGACACTGGAGGACAGGAGGGTCAGGGGAGACATGATAACGACATATAAAATACTGCGTGGAATAGACAAGGTGGACAAGGACAGGATGTTCCAGGGAGGGGACACAGAAACAAGAGGCCACAATTGGAAGTTGAAGACACAAATGAGTCAGAGAGATAGTAGGAAGTATTTCTTCAGTCATAGAGTTGTAAGGCAGTGGAATAGCCTAGAAAATGACGTAGTGGAGGCAGGAACCATACACAGTTTTAAGACGAGGTTTGATAAAGCTCATGGAGCGGGGAGAGAGAGGGCCTAGTAGCAACCGGTGAAGAGGCGGGGCCAGGAGCTAGGACTCGACCCCTGCAACCACAAATAGGTGAGTACAAATAGGTGAGTACACTCAGAAGTGTCCTTGTTTGCGGATGATGTGAAGTTAATGAGAAAAATCAAATCGGATGAGGATCAGGCAAGACTACAAAGAGACCTGGACAGGCTACAAGCCTGGTCCAGCAACTGGCTCCTTGAGTTTAACCCTGCCAAATGCAAAGTCATGAAGATTGGGGAAGGGCAAAGAAGACCGCAGACACAATATAGTTTAGATGGCCAAAGTCTGCAAACCTCACTCAAGGAAAAAGATCTGGGGGTGAGTATAACACCGAGCATATCTCCTGAGGCTCACATCAATCAGATAACTGCTGCAGCATACGGGCGCGTTCCGATACCTCAGTAAGGATTCGTTCAAGACTCTGTATACCATTTACGTCAGGCCCATACTGGAGTATGCAGCACCAGTTTGGAATCCACACCTAGTCAAGCACGTCAAGAAATTAGAGAAAGTGCAAAGGTTTGCAACAAGACTAGTCCCAGAGCTACGGGGATTGTCCTACGAAGAAAGGTTGAGGGAAATCGGCCTGACGACACTGGAGGCCAGGAGGGTCAGGGGAGACATGATAACGACATATAAAATACTGCGCGGAATGGACGAGGTGGACAGAGACGGGATGTTCCAGAGATGGGACACAGACACAAGAGGTCACAATTGGAAGTTGAAGACTCAGATGAATCAAAGGGATGTTAGGAAGTATTTCTTCAGTCATAGAGTAGTCAGGCCGTGGAATAGCCTAGAAAGTGAAGTAGTGGAGGCGGGAACCATACATAGTTTTAAGGCGAGGTATGATAAAGCTCATGGAGCAGGGAGAGAGAGGACCTAGTAACAATCAGTGAAGAGGCGGGGCCAGGAGCAATGAATCGACCCCTGCAACCACAAATAGGCGAGTACAAATAGGTAAGTACACACACACACACAATAAGAACGTGACAGACACATCTTCTCGTGTGAGTTTGATACGTGGCTAAGGATGCAACTTAAGTGGAAAGGAGAGAGGTATAAAAAATAGGAAAGTTAGCCTATATATATCGGCTGCTAACTAAAGCCCTTCTAATCTCCCTGAAGATGTTTCGCCAACCAAAGAGAATGGCGAAACGTCTTGGGCATTTAAGATTTGCAGGAGTTGTACATGTGTCTTATTTATCAACCTGCATACATTGAGGGTAATAATACATATGTATTAGCTTGTGGATATTGATACATCTGTGGCAGGCTTCCATTTTTATGTGTAGAATCATGTTGATGTGACAGAGGTTGATTTAAGTGATACAAGGTGCTACCTACACTACTGTAGGTGCTACCTACACTACTGTAGGTGCTACCTACACTACTGTAGGTGCTACCTACACTACTGTAGGTGCTACCTACACTACCGTAGGTGCTACCTACACTACTGTAGGTGCTACCTACACTACTGTAGGTGCTACCTACACTACCGTAGGTGCTACCTACACTACTGTAGGTGCTACCTACACTACTGTAGGTGCTACCTACACTACCGTAGGTGCTACCTACACTACTGTAGGTGCTACCTACACTACCGTAGGTGCTACCTACACTACCGTAGGTGCTACCTACACTACCGTAGGTGCTACCTACACTACCGTAGGTGCTACCTACACTACCGTAGGTGCTACCTACACTACCGTAGGTGCTACCTACACTACCGTAGGTGCTACCTACACTACTGTAGGTGCTACCTACACTACCGTAGGTGCTACCTACACTACCGTAGCCTACTTCACTGGCTAGTAATGAGATCTTAGAGTGAAGATCTTGGAGTGAAGTGTGTGTAATTCTAGGAATGTCTGGTCCAGAAGTAAGACACAGGTGCAGTACCTAGCAATTTCCAGACATTTACACCACTACCTAGGTATTGTACATATGTCTCCCCAACTTGTTTACGCTGTTTACTAAATGCTGAACATGTGGCTCCACTGAAATCCGCGTTTAAACTTAATATCAGACGCGTTTAAACTTAATATCAGACGCGTTTAAACTTAATATCAGACGCGTTTAAACTTAATATCAGACGCGTTTAAACTTAATATCAGACGCGTTTAAACTTAATATCAGACGCGTTTAAACTTAATATCAGACGCGTTTAAACTTAATATCAGACTGAATTTTAAACGTTCATTAGTTAGCTAGTTTTGAGTTTTGGCAAGCTTCTGAAATTGGCGAAAATCAGACTTAGAGTTGATACTGGCTGGTTGTTTGGGTTATCCATCTTCTGTTTTAGAATTTGTGTCAGTAATCGGGTTTCTGTCTCTTCCCTATGTACGGTATGTCCTTAGATTTTGATATATTGGAATAATGTTTTTTTTTAATGTTGAGGTCTCGTGGATGTATGTTACTGGATGCTGGGATGTTCTCTTCTCTAGAGTCCAGACAACTTACACCCCCACTAACACTTCCCTCAGACAACTTATACCCCCACTAACTGTTTCTTCAGACAACTTATACCCCCACTAACTCTTCCTTCAGACAACTTATACCTCCACTAACTGTTTCTTCAGACAACTTATACCCCCACTAACTCTTCCTTCAGAAAACGTATACCCCCACTAACTGTTCCTTCAGACAACCCTATACTCCCACTAACACTCCCCTCAGACAACTTACCCCCATCTTCCTTCCCCTCAGACATCAGACACCCTCACTAACCCTCCCCTCGGACAACTTACACCCCACTAACCCTCCCCTCTTCTCCCCACTTCAGCCACACAAGTGAACACACGCGTCCACCATTACGACAATCACTGCTGCGTTGCTGGTTGCATGCGTCAGAGAGAGACGTGCCATATGGCAGTCCTCCACGATGTTATTGTTTACGAGGCACGCCAGCACGCACGTGCGTTACCTGTCATCAACGCACGTGCGCTACTCACCTCAATCCCTGACTCTTACTGCTAAAAACGCTATCCCCCAAGTGCGTATTAAATCCTGTGCGTAGGTGGAGTGTAAGTGGCGACGTGCTCCCTGATACTTAAGTGCTGCCTGCAGAAAGTGCTACTATGTGCGCACGTTGTGCTACATGGATTATACCTACCACTTTCAAGGGCTCTTGATCTAAGGGACTGGATCTTCGCTCGATGTTATGGTGTAAGAAGAGGTTCGCAAGGTATACCCGTCATCTTTACGTCATAATAAAGACAGAACTGTCATCTTATGTGATCATAAAGAAAGAACTGTTACCTATCTTTTATGCAGGGTGGAGTGTGTGTATACACGCTGAAGGGCGTGTGTGTGTGTGTACACGGTGGAGTGTGTGTGTGTGTGTGTGTGTTCACGTTATAGTGTGTGTATACGAGACAGAGATGTGTATGTGTGTACTCGCTAGTGTTGTCTGTAGACTCGCAGCAGTGTGTTAGTTACCATTTTGTCCTAGGCACATGTCGATTAGACACTAGGCCTGTTGTAGGTGTGTGTGTGTGTGTGTGTGTG
>NC_091339.1:27329932-27349932 GCF_038502225.1 Cherax quadricarinatus
AATACATAATCGGCCAATCACGTGGCAGCACCTCAGTGTCTAAATGCACGCAGACATGTTCAGGAAGTTCAACTGTTGTTCGGACTGAACATCCGAATGGGAAAGAAATATGATCTAAGTGACCTTGACCGTGAGATGATTGTTGGTGCCAGACAGATTGGTTTCAGCATCTCAGAAACTGCTGGTCTCGTGGGATATTCACGCACAATCTCTTAAGTTTACAGAGAATGTGAAAAGCGCAAGACATCCAATGAGCCGCAGTTCTGTGGGCTCAAGCTTCTTGTTAATGAGAAAGGTCAGAGAAGAATGGCCGGACTGGGTCAAGCTGACTGTAATTTAAATACTCACACTTTTCAACAGTGGTGTTCAGAAGAGCATCTTTGAACGCACAAAACATCTAATCCTGACGTGATGGGCTAGAACAGCATAAGACCACACTAGGTTTCACTCTCATCAGCTAAGAACACCAAAATTGAACAGCATAAGACTGGAAAAACGTCTTCATATCCTGCGAATCGCGATTTCTGCTGCGACACGCAAATGACAGTATCAGAATTTGGCGTCAACCTTTGGGATGTTGTCGAACAGGAGATTCGCAGCAAGAATGTGCAACCGACAGATCTGCAGCAACTGTGTGATGCTGTCATCTCAACATACATTAAGATCTCTAATGAATATTTCCAACACCTTGAATCTGTACCACAAAGAATTCATATATATATATATATATATATATATATATATATATATATATATATATATATATATATATATATATATATATATATATATATATATATATAGTGAAATTATTGACTTGAAAAATCTATGTGAAACTACGTAGATTATAGGTGATAATTTATTATTGTTTGTTATGCATTTATTATCACTATTTTCATCATTATTATCATCGTCATCTTGTATGTTGTGACTATGTCTCCTTTGTGGGTTAAGGCGATTGATTGCAATAGAATAGTGATGGAAGGAGGTGAAGGTCGGTGGCAGGTGGGTCGCAGGTGGGTGGCAGGTGGGTAGCAAGTGGATGCAAGTAGAAGAGAGGTGGGCGGCAGGTCAGTGGAGGTGGGTGGCAAGTGGGTATGAAGTGGGTGGCAGGTGGGCGGCAGGTAAGTGGCAGGTGGGTCGCAGGTGGGCGGCAGGTGGGCGGCAGATGGGTGGCAGGTGGGCGGCGCCACTAGGCAGGTCCGTCGCTATTGATTCACTTCGCCACTCCAGGCAGCGCCGCACCTCCGGCCCCGCCCACCGCCCACGGGCGCCGCCCACTTCTTACGGCCCCGCCCATTTCTTTTCACCAGATCCTCACCACGCCCCTTCTGTCATGGCGGGCGGGCGTGGCCAATGTGGTCCTCAAACAAGGCCACACTGGCCATACCCGCCTAGGAGGACACCACAGTCTTAGAAAGTATTTAGAAAGTTTAGAAAGTGTTTAGAAAGCTTAGAAAGTGATAGAAAGTTTTCTTATATATTCCTCCTTATGGGACTTCTTCTTCTTCATTTTCTTCTTCACCTTCTTCAGTCTTACAGAATTATATATGCCGAGGCAGGAGATGAGTTAAACAGTCCCTTAGTCTAGAAGCTGGTGATGAGCACTGGAGTCTTGATAAATCTGAGACCCTGCTGGAAGATGGCTTCACTGGTGTACTGGAATCTTGCGTCAGAGACCATCTCCTCAACTTGCTTGCTGGAAGATGGCTTCACTGGTGTACTGGAATCTTGCGTCAGAGACCATCTCCTCAACTTGCTTGCTGGAAGATGGTTTCACTGGTGTACTGGAATCTTGCGTCAGAGACCATCTCCTCAACTTGCTTGCTGGAAGATGGCTTCACTGGTGTACTGGAATCTTGCGTCAGAGACCATCTCCTCAACTTGCTTGCTGGAAGATGGTTTCACTGATGTACTGGAATCTTGCGTCAGAGACCATCTCCTCAACTTGCTTGCTGGAAAATGGTTTCACTGGTGTACTGGAATCTTGCGTCAGAGACCTCCTCAACTTTCTTGCTGGAAGATGGTTTCACTGGTGTACTGGAATCTTGCGTCAGAGACCATCTCCTCAACTTGCTTGTTGGAAAATGGTTTCACTGGTGTATTGGAATCTTGCGTCAGAGACCATCTCCTCAACTTGCTTGCTGGAAAATGGTTTCACTGGTGTACTGGAATCTTGCGTCAGAGACCACCACCACAACCTACTTGGTAACCTCTGAGCCAACTCTTGGTCATGGACGTACTCCCACTGCTGGCTCCCGTCCACCTGTGACAGTAACTGATTCAACTGCTGCTCCGCATCTGACTCCAGTGTATAATTGTCCATCTTCCTGCCAGTGCTTCAGGGTCATCAAGACTCCGGTGCTCGACACCTGCTCCCAGACTGAGGGACTGATCACCTTTTCTACTGTCTCCTGTATACAATTCTACAAGATTAAGGGACTGATCGCCTTTCTTACTGCCTCCTGTATACAATTCTACAAGATTAAGGGACTGATCGCCTTTCTTACTGCCTCCTGTATACAATTCTACAAGATTAAGGGACTGATCGCCTTTCTTACTGCCTCCTGTATACAATTCTACAAGATTAAGGGACTGATCGCCTTTCTTACTGCCTCCTGTATACAATTCTACAAGATTAAGGGACTGATCGCCTTTCTTACTGCCTCCTGTATACAATTCTACAAGATTAAGGGACTGATCGCCTTTCTTACTGCCTCCTGTATACAATTCTACAAGATTAAGGGACTGATCGCCTTTCTTACTGCCTCCTGTATACAATTCTACAAGATTAAGGGACTGATCGCCTTTCTTACTGCCTCCTGTATACAATTCTACAAGATTAAGGGACTGATCGCCTTTCTTACTGCCTCCTGTATACAATTCTACAAGATTAAGGGACTGATCGCCTTTCTTACTGCCTCCTGTATACAATTCTACAAGATTAAGGGACTGATCGCCTTTCTTACTGCCTCCTGTATACAATTCTACAAGATTAAGGGACTGATCGCCTTTCTTACTGCCTCCTGTATACAATTCTATAAGACTGAGGGACTGATCACCTCATCTGCCACTGTCTTCTGAATGCCTCTGCACTGACGAAGATTCCCAGGTGTCACACACGTAACTACCTGATCACATTATCAATATTTCTCAATATTAATATACTGAGAATATTTCTGTCTGGGAAATTATTTCTCATCCCATCTGTCTTATTCTCATTGATTATCTATGTTAATTGTTTCAGAATTATCTTTGATGGTTGGTTAATTGTCTGGGATGGTTGGTTGATTGTTGGGATGGTTGGTTAATTGTCTGGGATGGTTGATTAATTGTCTGGGATGGTTGGTTGATTGTTGGGATGGTTGGTTAATTGTCTGGGATGGTTGGTTGATTGTCTGGAATGGTTGGTTAATTGTCTGAGGTGGTTGGTTAATTGTTGAGATGGTTGGTTAATTGTCTTGGATGGTTCGTTGTCTGGGATGGTTGGTTAATTGTTGGGGTGGTTGGTTAATTGTTGAGATGGTTGGTTAATTGTCTTGGATGGTTGGTTGATTGTTGGGATGGTTGGTTATTGTCTGGGATGGTTGGTTAATTGTCTGAGGTGGTTGGTTAATTGTTGAGATGGTTGGTTAATTGTCTTGGATGGTTCGTTGTCTGGGATGGTTGGTTAATTGTTGGGGTGGTTGGTTAATTGTCTGGGATGGTTGGTTAATTGTCTGGAATGGTTGGTTAATTGTTGGGATAGTTGGTTAATTGTCTTGGATGGTTGGTTATTGTCTGGGATGGTTGATTAATTGTCTGGGATGGTTGGTTAATTGTCTTGGATGGTTGGTTAATTGTTGGGATGGTTGGTTAATTGTCTTGGATGGTTGGTTAATTGTCTGGGATGGTTGGTTGATTGTTGGGATGATTGGTTAATTGTCTTGGATGGTTGGTTATTGTCTGGGATGGTTGGTTAATTGTCTGAGATGGTTGGTTAATTGTCTGTGATGGTTGGTTAATTGTTGAGATGGTTGGTTAATTGTCTTGGATGGTTAGTTGTCTGGGATGGTTGGTTAATTGTTGGGGTGGTTGGTTAATTGTCTGTGATGGTTGGTTAATTGTCTGGAATGGTTGGTTAATTGTTGGGATAGTTGGTTAATTGTCTTGGATGGTTGGTTATTGTCTGGGATGGTTGATTAATTGTCTGGGATGGTTGGTTAATTGTCTTGGATGGTTGGTTAATTGTTGGGATGGTTGGTTAATTGTCTTGGCTGGTTGGTTAATTGTCTGGGATGGTTGGTTAATTGTTGGGATCGTTGGTTAATTGTCTTGGATGGTTGGTTGTCTGGGATGGTTGGTTAATTGTCTGAGATGGTTGGTTTAATTGTCTAGGATGGTTGGTTGATTGTTGGGATGGTTGGTTAATTGTTGGGATGTTTTGTAAATTGTCTGGGATGGTTGGTTAATTGTTGGGATGGTTGGTTAATTGTCTGGGATGGTTAGTTAATTGTCTGGGATGGTTGGTTAATTGTCTGGAATGGTTGGTTGTCTGGGATGGTTGGTTAATTGTCTGGGATGGTTGGTTAATTGTCTGGGATGGTTGGTTAATTGCCTGGAATATTTGGTTAAATGTTGGGATGGTTGGTAATTGTCTGGGATGGTTGGTTGATTGTTGGGATGGTTGGTCAATTGTCTTGGATGGTTTATTGATTGTTGGGATGCTTGGTTAATTATTGGAATGGTTGATCAATTGTCTGGGATGGTTGGTTAATTGCCTGGGATGGTTGGTTAATTGTTGTGATGTTTGGTTAATTGTCTGGGATGGTTTGCTAATTGTCTGGAATGGTTGGTTAATTGTCTTGGATGGTTGATTAATTGTTGGGATGATTCGTTAATTGGGTTTAAAAACGATGATTATTTTAATCAGTGTTGGTGGTGAAAAGAAATGATCCAACCATCCAACCAATTAATCAACCCTCCCAACAAATTATCCAACTATCCAACCAATCAACCAATCATCCAAACAATTCGGAAGTAATTAGCATAGATAATTATCAGTGAATAATATAGATGAGGTGAGTCTGAGGTCAGTATCATTTTCTCACAGAATATATTTGTCTTCTCTCTGATTTATTAATAAAGTCACTGCTCTCTCTACTGAGCTAATAAAGTCACTGGTGGGCGAAACAATTCTTTAATAAAATGTATGAATCTTTCTCATGTGCAGAACGCTTTTTCTGATTGGCTTCAAACTATGTAGGAGAGAGGGAGATAAGGGTTAAAAGATAAAGAATCTGGTACAAAGTGGGAGTTGTCACAGTTGCTCTTTGCTGATGACACTGTGCTTTTGGGAGATTCTGAAGAGAGACTGATGGATGAATTTGGCAGGACATGTAGAGGAAGGAGATTGAAAGTGAACACAGGAAAGAGCAAGGTGATGAGGGTAACAAATTTAGGTAATGGTATTACTGGATGGGGTTGTGGAATTTGGGGATGCCTTTCTGGAATCATCCGGTGACACGAACACATTTTGTTTTCTTTGGGATGGTTCCACATAGGCTTTAGTGACTCGACCTTCAATAACAGTGCCAACAGCACTGAGATGCTGTCATATCGACCAATGTCCACCAAGAGACTGTAAGATAGCCTGGAATTTTAAGTCTCTACCAAGAGACTGTAAGATATCCTAGAATTTTAAAACAGTCTCTACCAAGAGACTGTAAGATATCCTGGAATTTTAAAACAGTCTCTACCATGAGACTGTAAGATATCCTGGAATTTTAAAACAGTCTCTACCAAGAGACTGTAAGATATCCTGGAATTTTAAAAGTCTCTACCATGAGACTGTAAGATATCCTGGAATTTTAAAACAGTCTCTACCAAGAGACTGTAAGATATCCTGGCATTTTAAAACAGTCTCTACGAAGAGACTGTTAGATATCCTGGCATTTTAAAACAGTCTCTACGAAGAGACTGTAAGATATCCTGAAATTTTAAAACAGTTTCTACCAAGAAACTGTAAGATATCCTGGCATTTTAAAACAGTCTCTATCAACAAACTGAGAGATCGCAGCATTCTAAACAGGGAGACATGACATTTTAAACGCAATCACAGAGAGAGAGAGAGGGAGACAACTCTGACATTTACACGGAAACACGTCGCATATTGCACGCTCAGGAACAAGGCCATGCAGAGACTGTTGGTTAAATGTCACAGCACTTAGAGAGTGAGACACACACCTCGCAACATGCCTCCTGCTTTCATACTCAATGCACAAGCCTTCAGAATTGTTTAGGAGGGCCTGGGAACTGCCAGCCTCACCCCTCCGCCAGAGGGAGCACTTGGCGTGTCACCAGCAACACTGGCCTCTTTGTTTGCATGCAGATTTAAGATGTTTGTTTGGGGAAATGTGTTCAGTGTCGCACTGGCGCCAACAGTGTGGTGGAGGGAGGGGGGGAGACGTTGCACGACGAATCTCCAACACAGGACATCACCCCCACACTAACAAATCTCCAACACAGGCCACCATCACCGCCACTAACACCCCACTACCACCGACACACCACCAACACACCACTACACCACCAATACCACCACCAACACACCACCACACCACCACCACCAAGACAAGCCAGTGGACGTGCAAATTTGACCTATGCAATGGACGAGCGTTGAATACTGCAACGAGTGAGAAGTAGCCTCCCTGCACATACACCTTCACCTATCTACTGCTTTCTGCAACATGCACCACATATCTACTATCTGCAACATCTTCCTCATTCTGCAAGATTGTTAGTGCAACAAATTGAAAAAAATCTCAAAATGATCTAGTGTCGTGAGACAGATCTAGTGTCGTGAGACAGATCTTGTGTCGTGAGACAGATCTAGTGTCGTGAGACAGATCTAGTGTCGTGAGACAGATCTTGTGTCGTGAGACAGATCTAGTGTCGTGAGACAGATCTAGAGTCGTGAGACAGATCTAGTGTCGTGAGACAGATCTAGTGTCGTGAGACAGATCTTGTGTCGTGAGACAGATCTAGTGTCGTGGGACAGATCTAGTGTCGTGCGACAGATCTAGTGTCGTGGGACAGATCTAGTGTCGTGGGACAGATCTAGTGTCGTGAGACAGATCTAGTGTCGTGGGACAGATCTAGTGTCGTGAGACAGATCTAGTGTCGTGGGACAGATCTAGTGTCGTGGGACAGATCTAGTGTCGTGGGACAGATCTAGTGTCGTGAGACAGATCTAGTGTCGTGAGACAGATCTAGTGTCGTGGGACAGATCTAGTGTCGTGGGACAGATCTAGTGTCGTGAGACAGATCTAGTGTCGTGAGACAGATCTAGTGTCGTGGGACAGATCTAGTGTCGTGGGACAGATCTAGTGTCGTCGGACAGATCTAGTGTCGTGGGACAGATCTAGTGTCGTGGGACAGATCTAGTGTCGTGAGACAGATCTAGTGTCTTGAGACAGATCTAGTGTCGTGGGACAGATCTAGTGTCGTGGAACAGATCTAGTGTCGTGGGACAGATCTAGTGTCGTGAGACAGATCTAGTGTCGTGAGACAGATCTAGTGTCGTGGGACAGATCTAGTGTCGTGGGACAGATCTAGTGTCGTGAGACAGATCTAGTGTCGTGGGACAGATCTAGTGTCGTGGGACAGATCTAGTGTCGTGGGACAGATCTAGTGTCGTGAGACAGATCTAGTGTCGTGAGACAGATCTAGTGTCGTGAGACAGATCTAGTGTCGTGAGACAGATCTAGTGTCGTGGGACAGGTCTAGTGTCGTGGGACAGATCTAATGTCGTGAGACAGATCTAGTGTCGTGGGACAGATCTAGTGTCGTGAGACAGATCTAGTGTCGTGGGACAGATCTAGTGTCGTGGGACAGATCTAGTGTCGTGGGACAGATCTAGTGTCGTGAGACAGATCTAGTGTCGTGGGACAGATCTAGTGTCGTGGGACAGATCTAGTGTCGTGGGACAGATCTAGTGTCGTGAGACAGATCTAGTGTCGTGAGACAGATCTAGTGTCGTGGGACAGATCTAGTGTCGTGAGACAGATCTAGTGTCGTGAGACAGATCTAGTGTCGTGGGACAGATCTAGTGTCGTGGGACAGATCTAGTGTCGTGAGACAGATCTAGTGTCGTGAGACAGATCTAGTGTCGTGGGACAGATCTAGTGTCGTGGGACAGATCTAGTGTCGTGAGACAGATCTAGTGTCGTGGGACAGATCTAGTGTCGTGGGACAGATCTAGTGTCGTGAAACAGATCTAGTGTCTTGAGACAGATCTAGTGTCGTGGGACAGATCTAGTGTCGTGGAACAGATCTAGTGTCGTGGGACAGATCTAGTGTCGTGAGACAGATCTAGTTTCGTGAGACAGATCTAGTGTCGTGGGACAGATCTAGTGTTGTGGGACAGATCTAGTGTCGTGAGACAGATCTAGTGTCGTGGGACAGATCTAGTGTCGTGGGACAGATCTAGTGTCGTGGGACAGATCTAGTGTCGTGAGACAGATCTAGTGTCGTGAGACAGATCTAGTGTCGTGAGACAGATCTAGTGTCGTGAGACAGATCTAGTGTCGTGGGACAGATCTAGTGTCGTGGGACAGATCTAATGTCGTGAGACAGCTCTAGTGTCGTGGGACAGATCTAGTGTCGTGAGACAGATCTAGTGTCGTGGGACAGATCTAGTGTCGTGGGACAGATCTAGTGTCATGAGACAGATCTAGTGTCGTGAGACAGATCTAGTGTCGTGAGACAGATCTAGTGTCGTGGGACAGATCTAGTGTCGTGAGACAGATCTAGTGTCGTGGGGCAGATCTAGTGTCGTGGGACAGATCTAGTGTCGTGAGACAGATCTAGTGTCGTGAGACAGATCTAGTGTCGTGGGACAGATCTAGTGTCGTGAGACAGATCTAGTGTCGTGAGACAGATCTAGTGTCGTGAGACAGATCTAGTGTCGTGAGACAGATCTAGTGTCGTGGGACAGATCTAGTGTCGTGGGACAGATCTAGTGTCGTGGGACAGATCTAGTGTCGTGGGACAGATCTAGTGTCGTGAGACAGATCTAGTGTCGTGGGACAAATCTAGTGTCGTGGGACAAATCTAGTGTCGTGGGACAAATCTAGTGTCGTGAGACACTAGAAATAAGTCTTCTATTAACCACACGTCCCCTGGAGTTTACCAGAAGAGTGATCCAGGGGTCAACGCCCCCGTGACCAAGTCCTTGGCCGGGCCACGCAGTAGATCAGGGCCTGATCAACCAAGCTGTTACTGCCTGCTGACTTGCTCTGCGCGCATACCTAAATGCCACCCATCTCTGAACAACTACTGTACCAAGCTGAAATAAAAAATATTATTATTATTATTATTAATTATTATTATTATTATTATTATTATTATTATTATTATTATTATTATTATTATTATTATTATTATTATTACTTGTAGAACCCGGGTCACAAAATCACAGGAGATCCACTACGGTCATCTCCTGACGGTAAAGAAATTTACGAGGCGTGAAGGAAGTGAGCGAAACAGAGACTACCTCAGCATAATACGATCTTTCGCCCATGCAATGGGGCTTTTTTCCAGTCACAAGCTGAGAAACCAGGAATCAGACACATTTCCAACACCTGGGTATCATAATTTCGTAGACGAATCGCCAAACAGTGACTCTATCAATACAAGGACGTAAAGTGAAGAATGTAGAACTGTATACTAATGAGTGTATGTATACTCAAAAAAATATACACTTCTGGGTGTACGTATCACGTACTGTGAGCAATTCCACTCCAGCAATACTACGCTCAGGATCCAGACCAGGTACATCTTTCCTTACTAACTCCTCCCAGTTACTCCCTACAGTAGGGAGTAACTGGGATGCTTAAAGTAGACTCCCTATTGTGAGTTTACAGAAAGATGCTTAAAGTGTCCAGCTAGGAGGTCTGTTTAGCTAGCAGTACCTATACGAGCCATTACTCTGCTGACATCAAGGCTAGTACCATCACTCTGAATCTCCAGTAAACCATGACTTGACCAACGGACGGAGAATCAAGCCTCCACCGTTTATACACAAATAATGAAGCTTGTGGCGACGTTTCGGTCCTACTTGACCATTAACTAGTCACACAGAATCGCGAAAGGAAGAGACCCAGTTATTTGTGTATTGTTCCAGTCGTGGTATCCTTGAAGATAATTGGAAGAGTGTACCAGCAGCTAGGAGCGTCTGGGACCAAGAGCTTGAGCACAGTCGTGATGCCTTGAGGCCTTTTTTTCTAAAATATTTGATATTTTAGCTGATGTTTGCAGGCAATGAACAGAACTGTCCTTGTGACCTTTTATGTAACAGAACTGTCCTTGTGACCTTTTACCCAACAGAACTGTCCTGGTGACCTTTTACCTAACAGAACTGTCCTGGTGACCTTTTACCTAACAGAACTGTCCTGGTGACCTTTTACCTAACAGAACTGTCCTGGTGACCTTTTACCTAACAGAACTGTCCTTGTGACCTTTTGTCTAACAGAACTGTCCTTGTGACCTATTACATAACAGAACTGTCCTTGTGACCTTTTATCTAACAGAACTGTCCTCGTGACCTTTTATGTAACAGAACTGTCCTGGTGACCTTTTACCTAACAGAACTGTCCTGGTGACCTTTTATCTAACAGACTTGTCCTTGTGACCTTTTATGTAACAGAACTGTCCTGGTGACCTTTTAGCTAACAGAACTGTCCTTGTGACCTTTTACATAACAGGTTCCAGTTGGATGTCAGCCGTTCAAAAAAGGGTTCCAGTTGGATGTCAGTCGTTCAAAAAGGATTCCAGTTGGATGTCAGACGTTCAAAAAAAGGATTCCAGTTGGAAGTCAGACGTTCAAAAAAAGGGTTCCAGCTGGATGTCAGACGTTCAAAAAGAGGATTCCAGTTGGAAGTCAGACGTTCAAAAAAAGGGTTCCAGCTGGATGTCAGACGTTCAAAAAAGAGTTCCATTTGGATGTCAGACATTCAAAAAAGGGTTCCAGATGCATGCCAGTCGTTCAAACCAGGTTACAATTCGCTGACAGCGACGCTAAGAGGCGAGGACGTTCTAGGCTGGGTATCAATGACACACACACACGCTCTCGAAGCTTGCTGTTTCTACAGGGTCTGTTGCTGTTTCTACAGGGTCTGTTGCTGTTTCTACAGGGTCTGTTGCTGTTTCTACAGGGTCTGTTGCTGTTTCTACAGGGTCTGTTGCTGTATCTACAGGGTCTGTTGCTAATTCTACAGGGTCTGTTGCTGTTTCTACAGGGTTTGTTGCTGTTTCTACAGGGTCTGTTGCTGTTTCTACAGAGTCTGTTGCTGTTTCTACAGAGTCTGTTGCTGTTTCTACAGGGTCTGTTGCTGTTTCTACAGGGTCTGTTGCTGTTTCTACAGGGTCTGTTGCTGTTTCTACAGGGTCTGTTGCTGTTTCTACAGGGTCTGTTGCTGTTTCTACAGGGTCTGTTGCTGTATCTACAGGGTCTGTTGCTGTTTCTACAGGGTCTGTTGCTGTTTCTACAGGGTCTGTTGCTGTTTATACAGGGTCTGTTGCTGATTCTACAGGGTCTGTTGCTGTTTCTACAGGGTCTGTTGCTGTTTCTACAAGGTCTGTTGCTAATTCTACAGGGTCTGTTGCTGTTTCTACAGGGTTTGTTGCTGTTTCTACAGGGTCTGTTGCTGTTTCTACAGAGTCTGTTGCTGTTTCTACAGAGTCTGTTGCTGTTTCTACAGGGTCTGTTGCTGTTTCTACAGGGTCTGTTGCTGTTTCTACAGGGTCTGTTGCTGTTTCTACAGGGTCTGTTGCTGTTTCTACAGAGTCCGTTGCTGTTTCTACAGGGTCTGTTGCTGTTTCTTCAGGGTCTGTTGCTGTTTCTACAGAGTCTGTTGCTGTTTCTACAGAGTCTGTTGCTGTTTCTATAGGGTTTGTTGCTGTTTCTACAGGGTCCGTTGCTGTTTCTACAGGGTCTGTTGCTGTTTCTACAGGGTCTGTTGCTGTTTCTTCAGGGTCTGTTGCTGTTTCTACAGGGATTGTTGTTGTTTCTACAGGGTCTGTTGCTGTTTCTACAGGGTCCGTTGCTGTTTCTTCAGGGTCTGTTGCTGTTTCTACAGGGTCCGTTGCTGTTTCTACAGAGTCTGTTGCTGTTTCTACAGGGTCTGTTGCTGTTTCTACAGGGTCTGTTGCTGTTTCTACAGGGTCCGTTGCTGTTTCTACAGGGTCTGTTGCTGTTTCTACAGGGTCTGTTGCTGTTTCTACAGGATCTGTTGCTGTTTCTACAGGGTCTGTTGCTGTTTCAACAGGGTCCGTTGCTGTTTCTACAGGGTCTGTTGCTGTTTCTACAGGGTCCGTTGCTGTTTCTACAGGGTCTGTTGCTGTTTCTTCAGGGTCTGTTGTTGTTTCTACAGAGTCCGTTGCTGTTTCTACAGGATCTGTTGCTGTTTCTACAGGATCTGTTGCTATTTCTACAGGGTCTGTTGCTGTTTCTACAGGGTCCGTTGCTGTTTCTACAGGGTCTGTTGCTATTTCTACAGGATCTGTTGCTGTTTCTACAGAGTCTGTTGCTGTTTCTACAGGGTTTGTTGCTGTTTCTACAGGGTCTGTTGCTGTTTCTACAGAGTCCGTTGCTGTTTCTACAGGGTTTGTTGCTGTTTCTACAGGGTCTGTTGCTGTTTCTACAGGGTTTTTTGTTGTTTCTACAGGGCCTGTTGCTGCTTCTACAGGGTTTGTTGCTGTTTCTACAGGGTCTGTTGCTGTTTCTTCAGGGTCTGTTGCTGTTTCTTCAGGGTCTGTTGCTGTTTCTTCAGGGTCTGTTGCTGTTTCTACAGGGTCTGTTGCTGTTTCTACAGGGTCCGTTGTTGTTTCTACAGGGTCTGTTGCTGTTTCTTCAGGGTCTGTTGCTGTTTCTACAGGGTCTGTTGCTGTTTCTACAGGGTCTGTTGCTGTTTCTTCAGGGTCTGTTGCTGTTTCTACAAGGTCTGTTGCTGTTTCTACAGGGTCTGTTGCTGTTTCTACAATGTCCGTTGTTGTTTCTACAGGGTCCTTTGCTGTTTCTACAGGGTCTGTTGCTGTTTCTTCAGGGTATGTTGCTGTTTCTACAGGGTTCGTTGCTGTTTCTACAGAATCTGTTGCTGTTTCTACAGGGATTGTTGCTGTTTCTACAGGGTCTGTTGCTGTTTCTACAGGGTCTGTTGCTGTTTCTACAGGGTCTGTTGCTGTTTCTACAGGATCTGTTGCTGTTTCTACAGGGTCCGTTGCTGTTTCTACAGGGTCTGTTGCTGTTTCTACAGGGTCTGTTGCTGTTTCTACAGAGTCCATTGCTGTTTCTACAGGGTCTGTTGCTGTTTCTACAGGGTCTGTTTATGTTTCTACAGGGTCTGTTGCTATTCCTACAGAGTCCGTTGCTGTTTCTACAGGGTCCGTTGCTGTTTCTACAGGGTCTGTTGCTGATTATACAGAGTCTGTTGCTGTTTCTACAGGGTCTGTTGCTGTTTCTACAGGGTCTGTTGCTGTTTCTACAGGGTCTGTTGCTGTTTCTACAGGGTTATGTTGCTGTTTCTACAGGGTCTGTTGCTGTTTCTACAGGGTCTGTTGCTGTTTCTACAGGGTCCGTTGCTATTTCTACAGGGTCTGTTGCTGTTTCTACAGGGTCTGTTGCTCTTGGTGTTTCCAACTCTGCTAATTTAGTTGCTGCCTTCATCGACGTTTTCTGAGACGTAACGTCTTCGTGAAGGTCCCTGGGTGTTCCGCTAACCTTCAGCGTCCCTGATCTTCGGCCCGGATGATCCTGAATCTTCATAAGAGTTGCCTTATTCAGTTGCCATCTTCAGGAAGGTTGAGTGAGGAACTGGTCAGGGAGAAGCAGTCTTACTGGCGCATCACTGAGACATTGTTAGGTTATATCATGCTTGGTTAACTTAATGAAGAACCTCGTTATTACTGTATGTTACTGGTCAGTACCAGTGTACTGTGTACTGGTGTACTGTGCACCAGTGTTCTGTCCAGTGTACTGTGTACCAGTGTACTGTGCACTGGTGTACTGTGCACGGGTGTACTGTGCACCAGTGTCCTGTCCAGTGTACTGTGTACTGTTATTGCTGTTCTTACTGCTGAACAGCGGTTTAGTGCCGATGAAGGTAGCGTAGGTAGCAATGATACGGCCGTGGACTAGTTTGGCTTTAATTGGGTAGGAGTGAGTACACAACGGGCAGTGTGAGGGAGTGACCGCAAGCCAGTCCGTGGAGGGGGAGCACTTGTGTATATCAAGTCGGTCGGCCTAGGAGTGAGAGCGGATGGGCTGAGCCTCCCACTGACCTGGGTGAGCCTACAGAGGGCAGCACCTAAATGCCGCGAAATATGAACTAGTCAGAGCAGACGGCTAGGCCCAGTGTACTGTGCACTAGTGTACTGTGCACCAGTGTCCTGTCCACCAGCGTACTGTGTACCAGTGTACTGTGCACTAGTGTACTGTGCACCAGTGTCCTGTCCACCAGCGTACTGTGTACCAGTGTACTGTGCACTAGTGTACTGTGCACCAATGTACTGTGCACTAGTGTACTGTGCACCAATGTACTGTGCACTAGTGTACTGTGCACCAATGTACTGATGAACGTTAGTGTGATTTGGTTTACATGTTCTCAAATGTCATCGTTGTGAGAACGGTTACATTACGTTACATTTAACCACCGCGAGGCCTGGTCAAGGACCGGGTCTCGGGGGCGCTGACCCCCTGGAACACCCTGCAGGTAGGCAGAGTAAGGTGTTTACTGTATGGTTGTAAATTGATACATAATTCGTTATTATAAGATTTTTTTTACCTATTGCTACTCGTGTCTAAGAAGTTTAAACCTAGAGCAAGGTTGAATAACCCATTAGGGTTTAGTATTTATTCTAAAGAACCTTAATTATGGTTAATTATGACTGATTTTAAGTTGTTAGGCAACTGGTGACGTGCTGTTTTTCTCTAATAGAGAGAGAGAGAGAGAGAGAGAGAGAGAGAGAGAGAAAGACATTACAAGCGTATTTTTCGTTATTTATCAAACTGGATTCATTAGCAGTGTGTTGCTGCCTTATTCTATATGATAGTTAGACAGTGGGAACAAAAGCTGTGTCTCTGTCATATTCCACCAGACAGGATGGAACTCAGACGCAGAGAAGAGAAGTATTGGGAAGATCTCGTTTGCGTCAAAGTTCAAACATCATCTCTGGTGGGTTGAGCCTCGGTACACACCAGACGGGAACTTGTCGTGAGATTTGGGGATGAGGTCAGTAGATTACAATCAAATCTTGAAAATCTCTTTCTGTCTTATTTTTTTATATTTTAGCGACCGTCTGTTGCCAAGGCAGGATGATCCCAAAGCCAAAACACATCCATCATCACTCAGGCAATCTCTGTCTTTCGAGGAGTGTCCGGACATCACAGTTCTGGTTACCCTGGGACTGCAGCATCCCTAACCCCTCCTTCAAAGAGCGGAGAACAGCTGGACTCGAGTCCAGCTGTTCCTGAATACCATCATTAAAAAAATAACACTTGTTTGCACTCCAACAGCACCAACATTAAAACTTGCCTTGTCTCTACTCACTCCTCTCTAGGTAGACAAGAGAAACAAATAAAAGACGATATTTAATAATAATAATAATAATAATAATAATAATAATAATAATAATAATAATAATAATAATAATAATAATAATAATAATAATATTATTATTATTATTATTATTATTATTATTATTATTATTATTATTATTATTCAATGCTGTCTCTTTTATGATGATCATAGTTAGTTAAAGATTAGCCGGTATGCTCCCGGCCCGGGCCTTTTCCAAGTGGTGGCCCGGCCTTGGCTCCCTCTTTAGGGAGTGTCTGAGACCTAAGTCTCCCATGGGAGGAGGCACAAGTACCTCCTCATCTTTGGGACCAACTGTCCCCAGGCCTAGCCACAAGCTAGGCCTCTCTGGTCTGCCATCCCCGCCCCAAGGGGGCAAATGGGAATGACAGTCTTATGAGCTAAAGGCTCGGGCTCAGGCACCTACCCTACCCTAGAAGGGTTAGGCATGGTGTCGATGATGATGATCTTGTCTAGCTAGTGAGGAGTGAGTGGAGACAAAGCGAGTTTTAATGGCAGTGCTGTTGGAGTGTAAACGAGTGTTTTGATGATGGAAGTCAGGTACAGTGAGATGCATCACCTGTATCCTGTAATATTCCACCGTAATATTGACATTAAAGAGAATACTAAAAGAAAAAAAAATGTTGAGAAAAGAGTAGTTAAAGAAATAGAGGGATGTGTTTTTTTTCTTTTTATGGGGGACTCAAAAAAAAAAAGAGGGGGAATAAATCCTCGGAAAACAGCCGTCGTGGAGCCTCAGCAAAGACAGAGACAGCGAAAAAAATCAGATCACTGACAGCAAACAACGCAATGGAAGCGAAAACAAGAGACAGTTGAACGGCGTCTCATGGCCCCCGAGTCTTAGGGGAACACCAGTGAACACAAGTCTGCCCATGTTGTGTGATGGGTTACCCCCACCCCCACCACCACCCCCAACCCCCACCCCATGAGTGATGGGTTACTCCCCACACACACACACACACACACACACACACACACACACACACACACACACACACACACCCGCAACCCAGTGTCCTCACTCTCTCACTCCTTTCTGCCTTTCTCCCTTCTGCTTTCTCCCCTCCCACGGCTTCACCCTTTCTAGCGATAGCTTATTAATGCACTCCCGTGGACACACTGCCCTGGGGAGGGTCCTGCCTCGACCTGCGGGACCTGTAGGCGTCCTGAAGGAGCCTACAGGATGTTTAAGTGCCTTCCATGCTGATTAATGTAGCAGTCCTCCTGAAGGAACCTGCAGGATGCTTCCTACCTCCCTGCTGACTCTTGCAGCAGTCCTCCTGAAGGAACCTGCAGGATGCTTCCTACCTCTCTGCTGACTCTTGCAGCAGTCCTCCTGAAGGAACCTGCAGGATGCTACCTACCTCCCTGCTGACTCTTGTAGTAGTCCTCCTGAAGGAACCTGCAGGATGCTACCTACCTTCCTGCTGACTCCTGCAGCAGTCCTCCTGAAGGAACCTGCAGGATGCTACCTACCTTCCTGTTGACTCCTGCAGCAATCCTCCTGAAGGAACCTGCAGGATGCTACCTACCTCCCTGCTGACTCCTGCAGCAGTCCTCCTGAAGGAACCTGCAAGATGCTACCTACCTCCCTGCTGACTCCTGCAGCAGTCCTCCTGAAGGAACCTGCAGGATGCTACCTACCTTCCTATTGACTCCTGCAGCAGTCCTCCTGAAGGAACCTGCAGGATGCTACCTACCTTCCTGTTGACTCCTGCAGCAGTCCTCCTGAAGGAACCTGCAGGATGCTACCTACCTTCCTGTTGACTCCTGCAGCAGTCCTCCTGAAGGAACCTGCAGGATGCTACCTACCTCCCTGCTGACTCCTGCAGCAGTCCTCCTGAAGGAACCTGCAGGATGCTACCTACCTCCCTGCTGACTCCTGCAGCAGTCCTCCTGAAGGAACCTGCAGGATGCTACCTACCTCCCTGCTGACTCCTGCAGCAGTCCTCCTGAAGGAACCTGCAGGATGCTACCTACCTCCCTGCTGACTCCTGCAGCAGTCCTCCTGAAGGAACCTGCAGGATGCTACCTACCTCCCTGCTGACTCCTGCAGCAGTCCTCCTGAAGGAACCTGCAGGATGCTACCTACCTTCCTATTGACTCCTGCAGCAGTCCTCCTGAAGGAACCTGAAGAGCAAAAGAAAAACTCCGTTTTCTGTTGGAAGAAAACAAGTTGGGGGAACTTCTTCAGAGTGACGGAGAAATTGGTCCCAAACCTAAAGTATGTAATTATTATTAATTAATTAATTAATTAATTAATAATAATAATAATAATAATAATAATAATAATAATAATAATAATAATAATAATAATAATAATAATAATATTATTATTATTATTATTATTATTATTATTATTATTATTATTATTATTATTATTATTATTATTATTATTATTATTATTATTATTATTGTGTGATGGAAAGACAGAGAGGGAACCAGCTTGTCTTCCTCTCCCTCCCTCTCTCTTCCCCTCCATCCCTCCCTCTCTCTTTCCCTCCCTCCCTCCCACTTAAGTGATCAACATTAAGGGAACATCATTGATGGCGCTCATGTCACTTCTCTAATTCATGAGCTGGTCACTGTTGATGTGGGAGGGAGGGAGAGAAGGAAGGAGAGGGGGGGGGGGTTCGCAGTTCCCTCTGTTCAGAAGGGTCCTGTGTACTCACCTACTTGTGGTTGTAGGGGTCGATTCACAGCTCCTGGTGTATGTGTGTGTGTGTATCTGTATACGTAGAGCTCAAGAGGAACCTTCAAAGAGAAACTTCAAGAGAAAGGGGAGGGGGATTTCGAGGTGGAGCTTGAAGGGAAAAGCTCAAGGTGAAGCTCGAAGGGTCAGCTTCAAGGGGAAGGTTGAGGGGTAAGCTTCAAGGTGGAGGCTGAGAGGGTAAGCCTCGAGGGGAGGGAAGCACGAGGATGTAAGATGCGTCTAAGATGCTGGTGTCTGTCGAAGAGGTTATAAATGTTGCCGTAATCAAGTTACCTCGACCGTCTTGAGAAAGTGGCAGCGAGGGGAGAAAGAGAGAGAGAGAGAGTGAGAGAGAGAGAGAGAGAGAGAGAGAGAGAGAGAGAGAGAGAGAGAGAGAGAGAGAGAGAGAGAGAGTGAGAGATGCTAGTTCAGTGTGGGAGATCAGATACTCTAGTGTAAACAATACCTGGGGATGGCACATTCCTCCTCACTTACTGGTGCGAAAAATCCGGATTTAGATTAATAATGCGAACGAGAGAGGCAGTGTGGGAACGTCTCTACGGATTCCTGTATAACCGTTGTAGCTCACTCAACGTACGAGGAAGCCTCCGTAATGTGTAGCGTACGAGGAAGCCTCCCTCATATTTAGAGCATCCTGGATGGAACCCAGGGTGTCGCAGTGATCCGACATCTCTCCTGAAGGAGACGACTGTTGTCCAAGACATCTCAGCAAGGCTGTCTGCAGCAACAGATGTACACTCTCACCGTCGCCGTCTCCTACAGAAGCAGCGAGTTTGAGAATGATCAGCCTAGTATGGACCAGTAGGCCTTCTGCATTGCCCTTATTTCTTGTGTTCTTAAATTACAGAGCCGTGATACGATAGCCAGCACTCCTCTCTCTCTCTCTCTCTCTCTCTCTCTCTCTCTCTCTCTCTCTCTCTCTCTCTCTCTCTCTCTCTCTCTCTCTCTCTCACTCACTCACTCTTTGAGAGTGCAACACGCAGCTGCAGTGTTGGGCAACAATGGCTTTCACGTGGTTTAAATAATGCTTGCTTGCATAAGCCACTCATGTTTCTTCCCGGGATGAATTTCTTTCACTCTCTTTGTGTTGGCATTTGCCAACACAAACCACAGTCTCGTGTGTCGTTTGTGAGGTGCGCCGCACACACACACACACACACACACACACACACACACACACACACACACACACACACACACATAACCCATTCACTCTGTCTCTCCCATTATTCTATCATAGACTTTTCTGCTGTTGTTATACTTTCTCGTCTAACCTCCAACAAAACCCATCCCGCACCGAATTCCTTTTACACAGAGCAAAACAAAAGCCGGCCTGCCGTGTTCTTTGAGGCCAATCGAGAGTTCTAAGCCTGTAAAAGCCAATGGAGCACCTGTCTCTAAGGTCGTTAATCCAGCGGCTGCATCTAGGACAGGACGGCCTTACAGCTCCCTCCCTACAGAAACCCATCTACCTCCGGTGGCTTCAATTAGTTCAGTTCATTAATAGAACATCGCTCAGGCAAATGACATTACCGGCCCGCAGCAAGGCTCCTTTCTTACTCCCGATTAACATTCACAAAGCGACAGAGAACCTGTTGGAAAAACCAATTGTATTCTCGGTCAAAAAGCGTCGACGATAGCAAGGTTCGACC
>NC_091339.1:27354932-27367432 GCF_038502225.1 Cherax quadricarinatus
AGCAGTAAGACAAGAGAGAGAGGGGTGGGTGGATTGCATATTCTTGGACTGCAAGAAGGCGTTTGACACAGTTCCACACAAGAGATTGGTGCAAAAACTGGAGGACCAAGCAGGGATAACAGGGAAGGCACTACAATGGATCAGGGAATACTTGTCAGGAAGACAGCAGCGAGTCATGGTACGTGGCGAGGTGTCAGAGTGGGCACCTGTGACCAGCGGGATCCCACAGGGGTTAGTCCTAGGACCAGTGCTGTTTCTGGTATTTGTGAACGACATGACGGAAGGAATAGACTCTGAGGTGTCCCTGTTTGCAGATGACGTGAAGTTGATGAGAAGAATTCACTCGATCGAAGACCAGGCAGAACTACAAAGCGATCTGGACAGGCTGCAGACCTGGTCCAGCAATTGGCTTCTGGAGTTCAATCCCACCAAGTGCAAAGTCATGAAGATTGGGGAAGGGCAAAGAAGACCGCAGACGGAGTACAGTCTAGGGGGCCAGAGACTACAAACCTCACTCAAGGAAAAAGATCTTGGGGTGAGTATAACACCAGGCACATCTCCTGAAGCGCACATCAACCAAATAACTGCTGCAGCATATGGGCGCCTAGCAAACCTCAGAACAGCATTCCGACATCTTAATAAGGAATCATTCAGGACCCTGTACACCGTGTACGTTAGGCCCATATTGGAGTATGCGGCACCAGTTTGGAACCCACTCCTAGCCAAGCACGTAAAGAAACTAGAGAAAGTGCAAAGGTTTGCAACAAGACTAGTCCCAGAGCTAAGAGGTATGTCCTACGAGGAGAGGTTAAGGGAAATCAACCTGGCGACACTGGAGGACAGGAGAGATAGGGGGGACATGATAACGACATACAAAATACTGAGAGGAATTGACAAGGTGGACAAAGACAGGATGTTCCAGAGATTGGACACAGTAACAAGGGTACACAGTTGGAAGTTGAAGACACAGATGAATCACAGGGATGTTAGGAAGTATTTCTTCAGCCACAGAGTAGTCAGTAAGTGGAATAGTTTGGGAAGCGATGTAGTGGAGGCAGTATCCATACATAGCTTTAAGCAGAGGTATGATAAAGCTCACGGTTCAGGGAGAGTGACCTAGTAGCGATCAGTGAAGAGGCGGGGCCAGGAGCTCGGACTCGACCCCTGCAACCTCAACTAGGTGAGTACATACACATATATACACACACAAGCACACACTCACAAGCACACACACACACACACACACACACACACACACACACACACACACACACGCACACACACACACACAAATACTCACCAAGTCATCATTAATTCCACAGAACCTTAATATATAAAGGGAGCTCTCTCTCTCTCTCTCTCTCTCTCTCTCTCTCTCTCTCTCTCTCTCTGCCAATCAGAACTTTTATTATTTTCTGACATTTTCAAACTATCTCTCAAAAGGTCACGTGCTAGTGCGTCTCTCCGAGTGACCTTTACAAGTTTTAGAGATGCTGAGGGGAGACCATCTCTTGTGCACTTCCAGGGAGAGATGACGGTTCTGTCTACTTGCATCTGTCTCCATGCACCAGTTCTCTGAGTAATTTTCTATGTCGTGATCAAGTCTCACCTTATCTCTCTTTCTCTTTGTTGATGTATGCGTATCTTAAAGTCTTCTCGTGGACCATTTTGCACTAGTTTTGTTGCGAAGCTTTGTGTGTGTGTGTGTGTGTGTGTGTGTGTGTGTGTGTGTGTGTGTGTGTGTGTGTGTACTCACCTAATTGTACTCACCTAATTGTGGTTGCAGGGGTCGAGACTCAGCTCCTGGCCCCGCCTCTTCACTGATCGCTACTGGGTCCTCTCTCTCTCTCTGCTTCCTGAGCTTTGTCATACCTCTTCTTAAAACTATGTATGGTTCCTGCCTCCACTACTTCACTTGCTAGGCTATTCCACTTGCTGACAACTCTATGACTGAAGAAATACTTCCTAACGTCCCTGTGACTCGTCTGAGTCTTCAGCTTCCAGTTGTGACCCCTTGTCCCTGTGTCCCCTCTCTGGAACATCCTATCTCTGTCCACCTTGCCTATTCCCCGCAGTATCTTGTATGTCGTTATCATGTCTCCCCTGACCCTTCTGTCCTCCAGTGTCGTCAGTCCTATTTCCCTTAACCTTTCCTCGTACGACATTCCCTTGTGCTCTGGGACTAGCCTTGTTGCAAACCTTTGTACTTTCCCTAACTTCTTGACGTGCTTGACCAGG
Source organism: Cherax quadricarinatus (assembly GCF_038502225.1). NCBI lineage: Eukaryota > Metazoa > Arthropoda > Malacostraca > Decapoda > Parastacidae > Cherax > Cherax quadricarinatus. The sequence continues at coordinate 27,357,171 of NC_091339.1, forward strand.
TGTGGGTTCCAGACTGGTGCTGCATACTCCAGTATGGGCCTAACATACACAGTGTACAGTGTCTTGAACGATTCCTTATTAAGGTATCGGAACGCTATTCTCAGGTTTGCCAGGCGCCCGTATGCTGCAGCGGTTATTTGGTTGATGTGTGCCTCCGGTGATGTGCTCGGTGTTATGGTCACCCCAAGGGCAAAGAAGACCGCAGACGGAGTACAGTCTAGGGGGCCAGAGACTACAAACCTCACTCAAGGAAAAAGATCTAGGGGTGAGTATAACACCAGGCACACACACACACACACACACACACACACACACACACACACACACTCTGTGTGTGTGTGTGTGTGTTGAGTGTATTGATAATGTTGCAGTATCATGCCTCCCATCCACCTCCCCTCTTTTTCCCACTCATACCCTCTCCCCTCTCATCCTTCCACTATTTCCCCTCTCATCCTTTTCTCCCCATCATTCTCTCCCATTCCCATTTCGTGTTTGTTTCTCATTTCCCTTTCCATTTACCTCTTCCTTCTCTTTATCTATTCTATTCACTCCTCTCTCTCTCTCTCTCTCTCTCTCTCTCTCTCTCTCTCTCTCTCTCTCTCTCTCTCTCTCTCTCTCTCTCTCACGTCAACAGCCAGACAGACAAACACGCGATGAGCCTAATTAACCTTCAAATTATATAAATTATAGGAGACAGGCAATTTGTGATTATAGAACAACAGAGATAATCAGAGTATTGATGATGTAACCAGATCAACACCAGCCAGGAGCTCTGGTGTTGATGCAACCATTACATCAACACCAGCCAGGAGCTCTGGTGTTGATGCAACCATTACATCAACACCAGCCAGGAGCTCTGGTGTTGATGCAACCATTACATCAACACCAGCCAGCAGCTCTGGCGTTGATGCAACCACGACTTCAATACCATCCAGAAGCTGTGGTATTGATGAGTCAATAACAGCCGCTCCATTTCCTACTCTAGCATTGATGACGCACCCACAGCAGCAGCTGTAGCTAGAGGCTCCACATTGATGATACGCTCAATTAGAGAAGCGTAGCTCACAATAATATTGATTATACGCTTCCTGGTTTCGGGCGTAGGAAGGAGGGGGGAATATGAGGGGAGGAAAGTGGGTGGATATGAGGGTACAAGTGGGAGAGTGTGTGTGGGAGTGTGAGTGGGAGAGTGTGAGTGGGAGAGTACAATACGTGCCGAATATGTAAAACTGGTGAATTAGCAAGAACTCATTTAAAATTAAGTCCTTTCTAAAATTTTCTCTTATACGTTTAAAGATATATTTTTTTCATTAATGTTGATGTAAAAATTTATAATTTTGCACCAAAAAGAACTTAGAAAACTTACCTAACCTTATTATAACAAGAACAATTTATTTTAGCCTAACCCAACTAAATACATTTTAGATTTGTTTACAATAATTTAATACTAAACAAACACAGTGAAATATATTTTTTTCGTTAGGTTCAGAATGATTTTGGCGAAATTATTGCATACACAAATTTTCACTTGTCCTATATGGCAAGATGAGCGTTGCTATTTAAGCCAAGATCGCAAGTTCTGCCTATTCGGCACGACATATATATATATATATATATATATATATATATATATATATATATATATATATATATATATATATATATATACGTATATATATATATATATATATATATATATATATATATATATATATATATATATATATATATATATATATTAATCAATAATTACAGCAGCAGTAGCAACAGCTAATAATTATTACAGTAGTAGTTGTTATAGCAGTAGTTATCATAACTGGTTGTCAGTTCCCTGGTAACGACACAGTCACCTGCTAACGAGGGAGGGTGTGAGAATTACTTGTTCCACCCTCACGGGTGATCCTCAACTTGTTCCCTCTCCAGGGTCATCACACGGAAGGGGGGGGGGTCGGGGGTAATTACGGTCATCGCTAATTACCCCAGCGTTGGCTGGACCGGAACTAGCGACGGACTAATGGGGATATCATCCCCAAACAACCACCCTAACCATATCCCCCTAATTACCCTAACCACCCTAACCTCCCTTGTAACCATCCAGCCCTAACCAGAACTCGTGCCGCAACCGGCTAATTGCCAATTACCCTGGCTAATTACCTCCTTGTTCGGGGTCACACGAGGGTCAATGTACTCTGGAGTACATCAAAATTTTCCATCTATTAAATTTGACATCAATTTTTTCTCTATTGTCATCAATATAAATTAATCAACCTCTATTATTCACTTTTATTATCGTAATATATAATATAGCTTAATCTGATGTAATGCAGTTTAATATAGGAGGTGACTGGAGCACTATTCTAATTACAAGATTCTTGTACTGTGTACACAGTACAACCAGTTAGTGTGTGTACACTTGTTTGGTGTCATGTACACTTGTCGTTGGTGTTTCCAGTATCGTCCTGCTGATGCAGCTGCTGTGATACACCGTACAGCTGTTGCTGTGCTGTACCATATATACAGCTGCTGTGCTGTACCACAGTTCGTAACGTCTGAGTGTGGAGTCTGATGGACGCGACACAGTTCTGATTTTCATCCTTGCTAGAGTGAATCTCTGAGTCTTCCTCTCCGGTGTACACTTCAGTACATCCTGCACACGGAATGCTGTACACCCCTTGCAGTAGTGGCTTACTTCGGTTATGTGAGGTTTGGTGAGGTCTAGTGACGTCTGGTGAGGTCTGGTGAAGTTTGCTGAGGTCTGGTGATGACTGGTGAGGTGTGGTGAAGTCTGGTGAGGTCTGGTGAAATCTGGTGAGGTCTGATGAAGTCTGGTGAGGTCTAATGATGACTGGTGAGGTCTGGTGAAGTCTGGTGAGGTCTGGTGAAGTCTGGTGAGGTCTGATGAAGTCTGGTGACTTCTGGCGAGGTCTGGAGAAGTCTGGTGAGGTCTGGTGAGGTCTGGTGAGGTCTGGTGACGTTTGGTGAGGTCTGGTGAGGTCTGGTGAGGTCTGATGAGGTCTGGTTATGTCTGGTTAGGTCTGGTAAGATCTGTGACATTGTTCCTAGTTACATTATCACTGTTCTGTGTGGAGGATAAGATGGTGACCGGTGTTATCTGTTAACTCTGCAGTGGTTCCATGAGTAAGGCCTTCCTTTAGCAGGAGTAGATGATACTCAACTGGAATTTAAGTTTAGTGAAAGAGTTCTCGAAGGTTATCAAAAATCTGAGAACTATGTTAGTAACAAACTGAAAGATTTCTGCTCTTCACTAATGCTAAGATAACCCAGGCTTATACAATATCTTCTGAGTGTAGGATAACCCAGGCTTATACAATATCTTCTGAGTGTAGGATAACCCAGGCTTATACAATATCTTCTGAGTGTATGATAACCCAGGCTTATACAATATCTTCTGAGTGTAGGATAACCCAGGCTTATACAATATCTTCTGAGTGTAGGATAACCCAGGCTTATACAATATCTTCTGAGTGTAGGATAACCCAGGCTTATACAATATCTTCTGAGTGTAGGATAACCCAGGCTTATACAATATCTTCTGAGTGTAGATAACCCAGGCTTATACAATATCTTCTGAGTGTAGGATAACCCAGGCTTATACAATATCTTCTGAGTGTAGGATAACCCAGGCTTATACAATATCTTCTGAGTGTAGGATAACCCAGGCTTATACAATATCTTCTGAGTGTAGGATAACCCAGGCTTATACAATATCTTCTGAGTGTAGGATAACCCAGGCTTATACAATATCTTCTGAGTGTAGGATAACCCAGGCTTATACAATATCTTCTGAGTGTAGGATAACCCAGGCTTATACAATATCTTCTGAGTGTAGGATAACCCAGGCTTATACAATATCCTCTCTGAGTGTAGGATAACCCAGGCTTATACAATATCTTCTGAGTGTAGGATAACCCAGGCTTATACAATATCTTCTGAGTGTAGGATAACCCAGGCTTATACAATATCTTCTGAGTGTAGGATAACCCAGGCTTATACAATATCTTCTGAGTGTAAGATAACCCAGGCTTATACAATATCTTCTGAGTGTAAGATAACCCAGGCTTATACAATATCTTCTGAGTGTAGGATAACCCAGGCTTATACAATATCTTCTGAGTGTAGGATAACCCAGGCTTATACAATATCTTCTGAGTGTAGGATAACCCAGGCTTATACAATATCTTCTGAGTGTAGGATAACCCAGGCTTATACAATATCTTCTGAGTGTAGGATAACCCAGGCTTATACAATATCTTCTGAGTGTAGGATAACCCAGGCTTATACAATATCTTCTGAGTGTAGGATAACCCAGGCTTATACAATATCTTCTGAGTGTAGGATAACCCAGGCTTATACAATATCTTCTGAGTGTAGGATAACCCAGGCTTCAGCATCGAAGTAACCCTCTAAACATCAATACATCATCTAAACATCATTTTTGGTACCTCTGGAAATTCTTCAGGAACTGAGAAAGTAGCAGAGGAAGACACTGAGAGATGGTGAATGTCAACAGAGTGTCAGTGTTCTTGTCCTTGATGGGGAGGACGTCACGTGAGATAATTATAAAGGGAGCTGAGGTGAGACAGGTGAGCCTAGGTGAGCCCAGGTGAGCCTAGGTGAGCCCAGGTGAGCCCACGTGAGCCCACGTGAGCCCAGGTGAGCCCAGGTGAGCCCAGGTGAGCCCAGGTGAGCCCAGGTGAGCCCAGGTGAGCCCAGGTGAGCCCAGGTGAGCCCAGGTGAGCCCAGGTGAGCCCAGGTGAGCCCAGGTGAGCCCAGGTGAGCCCAGGGATGAAGGGAAAGTCTTATGAATATTTGGTAGGAAATGTAAAAACTTGACTTATTGAAGTCTGTGGCAAAGTGACAGCAGGAGGAGGGGACGACAGCTGTGACAGCAGGAGGAGGGAACGACAGCTGTGACAGCAGGAGGAGGGCAGGAGGAGGGGACGACAGCTGTGACAGCAGGAGGAGGGGACGACAGCTGTGACAGCAGGAGGAGGGGACGAGAGCTGTGACAGCAGGAGGAGGGCAGGAGGAGGGGACGACAGCTGTGACAGCAGGAGGAGGGGACGACAGCTGTGACAGCAGGAGGAGGGGACGACAGCTGTGACAGCAGGAGGAGGGCAGGAGGAGGGGACGACAGCTGTGACAGCAGGAGGAGGGGACGACAGCTGTGACAGCAGGAGGAGGGGACGACAGCTGTGACAGCAGGAGGAGGGAACGACAGCTGTGACAGCAGGAGGAGGGGACGACAGCTGTGACAGCAGGAGGAGGGGACGACAGCTGTGACAGCAGGAGGAGGGAACGACAGCTGTGACAGCAGGAGGAGGGAACGACAGCTGTGACAGCAGGAGGAGGGGACGACAGCTGTGACAGCAGGAGGAGGGGACGACAGCTGTGACAGCAGGAGGAGGGGAAGACAGCTGTGACAGCAGGAGGAGGGAACGACAGCTGTGACAGCAGGAGGAGGGGACGACAGCTGTGACAGCAGGAGGAGGGAACGACAGCTGTGACAGCAGGAGGAGGGGACGACAGCTGTGACAGCAGGAGGAGGGAACGACAGCTGTGACAGCAGGAGGAGGGGACAACAGCTGTGACAGCAGGAGGAGGGGACGACAGCTGTGACAGCAGGAGGAGGGGACGACAGCTGTGACAGCAGGAGGAGGGAACGACAGCTGTGACAGCAGGAGGAGGGGACGACAGCTGTGACAGCAGGAGGAGGGAACGACAGCTGTGACAGCAGGAGGAGGGGACGACAGCTGTGACAGCAGGAGGAGGGAACGACAGCTGTGACAGCAGGAGGAGGGGACGACAGCTGTGACAGCAGGAGGAGGGAACGACAGCTGTGACAGCAGGAGGAGGGAACGACAGCTGTGACAGCAGGAGGAGGGGACGACAGCTGTGACAGCAGGAGGAGGGAACGACAGCTGTGACAGCAGGAGGAGGGGACGACAGCTGTGACAGCAGGAGGAGGGGACGACAGCTGTGACAGCAGGAGGAGGGAACGACAGCTGTGACAGCAGGAGGAGGGGACGACAGCTGTGACAGCAGGAGGAGGGAACGACAGCTGTGACAGCAGGAGGAGGAAACGACAGCTGTGACAGCAGGAGGAGGGAACGACAGCTGTGACAGCAGGAGGAGGGAACGACAGCTGTGACAGCAGGAGGAGGGGACGACAGCTGTGACAGCAGGAGGAGGGAACGACAGCTGTGACAGCAGGAGGAGGGGACGACAGCTGTGACAGCAGGAGGAGGGGACGACAGCTGTGACAGCAGGAGGAGGGAACGACAGCTGTGACAGCAGGAGGAGGGGACGACAGCTGTGACAGCAGGAGGAGGGAACGACAGCTGTGACAGCAGGAGGAGGGAACGACAGCTGTGACAGCAGGAGGAGGGAACGACAGCTGTGACAGCAGGAGGAGGGAACGACAGCTGTGACAGCAGGAGGAGGGGACGACAGCTGTGACAGCAGGAGGAGGGGACGACAGCTGTGACAGCAGGAGGAGGGAACGACAGCTGTGACAGCAGGAGGAGGGGAACGACAGCTGTGACAGCAGGAGGAGGGAACGACAGCTGTGACAGCAGGAGGAGGGGACGACAGCTGTGACAGCAGGAGGAGGGGACGACAGCTGTGACAGCAGGAGGAGGGAACGACAGCTGTGACAGCAGGAGGAGGGAACGACAGCTGTGACAGCAGGAGGAGGGAACGACAGCTGTGACAGCAGGAGGAGGGAACGACAGCTGTGACAGCAGGAGGAGGGGACGACAGCTGTGACAGCAGGAGGGGACGACAGCTGTGACAGCAGGAGGAGGGGACGACAGCTGTGACAGCAGGAGGAGGGGACGACAGCTGTGACAGCAGGAGGAGGGAACGACAGCTGTGAGAGCAGGAGGAGGGGACGACAGCTGTGACAGCAGGAGGAGGGGACGACAGCTGTGACAGCAGGAGGAGGGAACGACAGCTGTGACAGCAGGAGGAGGGGACGACAGCTGTGACAGCAGGAGGAGGGGACGACAGCTGTGACAGCAGGAGGAGGGAACGACAGCTCTGACAGCAGGAGGAGGGAACGACAGCTGTGACAGCAGGAGGAGGGGACGACAGCTCTGACAGCAGGAGGAGGGGACGACAGCTCTGACAGCAGGAGGAGGGGACGACAGCTGTGACAGCAAGAGGAGGGAACGACAGCTGTGACAGCAGGAGGAGGGAACGACAGCTGTGACAGCAGGAGGAGGGAACGACAGCTGTGACAGCAGGAGGAGGGGACGACAGCTGTGACAGCAGGAGGAGGGGACGACAGCTGTGACAGCAGGAGGAGGGAACGACAGCTGTGACAGCAGGAGGAGGGGACGACAGCTGTGACAGCAGGAGGGGACGACAGCTGTGACAGCAGGAGGAGGGGACGACAGCTGTGACAGCAGGAGGAGGGGACGACAGCTGTGACAGCAGGAGGAGGGAACGACAGCTGTGAGAGCAGGAGGAGGGGACGACAGCTGTGACAGCAGGAGGAGGGGACGACAGCTGTGACAGCAGGAGGAGGGAACGACAGCTGTGACAGCAGGAGGAGGGAACGACAGCTGTGACAGCAGGAGGAGGGGACGACAGCTGTGACAGCAGGAGGAGGGGACGACAGCTGTGACAGCAGGAGGAGAGAACGACAGCTGTGACAGCAGGAGGAGGGGACGACAGCTGTGACAGCAGGAGAAGGGGACGACAGCTGTGACAGCAGGAGGAGGGGACGACAGCTGTGACAGCAGGAGAAGGGGACGACAGCTGTGACAGCAGGAGGAGGGGACGACAGCTGTGACAGCAGGAGGAGGGGACGACAGCTGTGACAGCAGGAGGAGGGAACGACAGCTGTGACAGCAGGAGGAGGGAACGACAGCTGTGACAGCAGGAGGAGGGGACGACAGCTGTGACAGCAGGAGGAGGGGACGACAGCTGTGACAGCAGGAGGAGGGAACGACAGCTGTGACAGCAGGAGGAGGGGACGACAGCTGTGACAGCAGGAGAAGGGGACGACAGCTGTGACAGCAGGAGGAGGGGACGACAGCTGTGACAGCAGAAGGAGGGGACGACAGCTGTGACAGCAGGAGGAGGGGACGACAGCTGTGACAGCAGGAGGAGGGGACGACAGCTGTGACAGCAGGAGGAGGGGACGACAGCTGTGACAGCAGGAGGAGGGGACGACAGCTGTGACAGCAGGAGGAGGGAACGACAGCTGTGACAGCAGGAGGAGGGGACGACAGCTGTGACAGCAGGAGGAGGGGACGACAGCTGTGACAGCAGGAGGAGGGGACGACAGCTGTGACAGCAGGAGGAGGGGACGACAGCTGTGACAGCAGGAGGAGGGAACGACAGCTCTGACAGCAGGAGGAGGGGACGACAGCTGTGACAGCAGGAGGAGGGGACGACAGCTGTGACAGCAGGAGGAGGGAACGACGGCTGTGACAGCAGGAGGAGGGGACGACAGCTGTGGACAGCAGGAGGAGGGGACGACAGCTGTGACAGCAGGAGGAGGGGACGAAAGCTGTGACAGCAGGAGGAGGGGACAACAGCTGTGACAGCAGGAGAAGGGAACGACAGCTGTGACAGCAGGAGGAGGGGACGACAGCTGTGACAGCAGGAGGAGGGGACGACAGCTGTGACAGCAGGAGGAGGGGACGACAGCTGTGACAGCAGGAGGAGGGGACGACAGCTGTGACAGCAGGAGGAGGGGACGACAGCTGTGACAGCAGGAGGAGGGGACGACAGCTGTGACAGCAGGAGGAGGGGGCGATAGCTGTGACAGCAGGAGGAGGGAACGACAGCTGTGGACAGCAGGAGGAGGGGACGACAGCTGTGACAGCAGGAGGAGGGGACGACAGCTGTGACAGCAGGAGGAGGGGACGACAGCTGTGACAGCAGGAGGAGGGGACGACAGCTGTGACAGCAGGAGGAGGGGACGACAGATGTGACAGCAGGAGGAGGGGACGACAGCTGTGACAGCAGGAGGAGGGAACGACAGCTGTGACAGCAGGAGGAGGGGACGACAGCTGTGACAGCAGGAGGAGGGGACGACAGCTGTGACAGCAGGAGGAGGGAACGACAGCTGTGACAGCAGGAGGAGGGGACGACAGCTGTGACAGCAGGAGGAGGGGACGACAGCTGTGACAGCAGGAGGAGGGAACGACAGCTGTGACAGCAGGAGGAGGGGACGACAGCTGTGACAGCAGGAGGAGGGGACGACAGCTGTGACAGCAGGAGGAGGGGACGACAGCTGTGACAGCAGGAGGAGGGGACGACAGCTGTGACAGCAGGAGGAGGGGACGACAGCTGTGACAGCAGGAGGAGGGGACGACAGCTGTGACAGCAGGAGGAGGGGACGACAGCTGTGGACAGCAGGAGGAGGGGACGACAGCTGTGACAGCAGGAGGAGGAGACGACAGCTGTGACAGCAGGAGGAGGGGACGACAGCTGTGACAGCAGGAGGAGGGGACGACAGCTGTGACAGCAGGAGGAGGGGACGACAGCTGTGACAGCAGGAGGAGGGGACGACAGCTGTGACAGCAGGAGGAGGGGACGACAGCTGTGACAGCAGGAGGAGGGAACGACAGCTGTGACAGCAGGAGGAGGAGACGACAGCTGTGACAGCAGGAGGAGGGGACGACAGCTGTGACAGCAGGAGGAGGGGACGACAGCTGTGGAAAACTGAAGGTGGTCAGTCCCTCAGCCTTGACTGAGGGAGGTCAGTCCCTCAGCCTTGACTGAGGGAGGTCAGTCCCTCAGCCTTGACTGAGGGTGGTCAGTCCCTCAGCGTTGACTGAGGGAGGTCAGTCCCTCAGCCTTGACTGAGGAATGTCAGTCCCTCAGCCTTGACTGAGGGAGGTCAGTCCCTCAGCCTTGACTGAGGGTGGTCAGTCCCTCAGCGTTGACTGAGGGAGGTCAGTCCCTCAGCCTTGACTGAGGAAGGTCAGTCCCTCAGCCTTGACTGAGGGAGGTCAGTCCCTCAGCCTTGACTGAGGGTGGTCAGTCCCTCAGCCTTGACTGAGGGAGGTCAGTCCCTCAGCCTTGACCGAGGAAGGTCAGTCCCTCAGCCTTGCTGGAAGGTACATTTAGAGGCTAAGAGCTGTTATCCTACCTCTCCTTACTCAAAACTCGCCCTTATTATAAGACATGCTATCCAGGGAACCTACTCCTTACATTATGTACAAGGAGACTTACCATACCTCCTCTCTCTCTCTCTCTCTCTCTCTCTCTCTCTCTCTCTC
>NC_091339.1:27369932-27427432 GCF_038502225.1 Cherax quadricarinatus
CTGGCGCTGTGTACTCCAGGACAGGCTTGACACGTGCATCGTAAATGCCTTTCAGTAGAGATTCCTGAAAGCTAATCCTAGACCTGTCAACTACTCGCATTTGGTACAAACAAGGATACATCAGACTGTTTTTTCCCTCATGTCGTTCACGTACACCCGAAATGGTACTGGTCTCAATATAGATCCTTGGGGAACCCCACTCGTCACACTTGCCCATTTTGACGCCTCTTCCCAGACTATCACCTTTTGTTTGCTTCCTGTTAGGAATTCCTTGATCCACTGTAGTCCTCTCCCTGTCATTTCTTCCTGTTCCTCTAGTTTCTGTCCCAGTGTCTTGTAGTGTGTCAAGAGCCTTCTTAAAGTTGAATGAACAATTGGTTATCCTTATTACTGATTGAAACGTTTCGCCTACACGGTAGTCTTCTTCAGTTAAATACGGAAGCAGCAAGCCTCCATATTCGACTGACGTCCGTCACCTTGTCTTGGAACTCAGGCAGGTTTGTGAAGCAGGATTTACCATCTCTAAAACCGAATCTTAGCTCCTGGCTCCGACTCGCAAATTAACCACTACTGACTTCACACCGGGCATCGCGAGCTATATCATACCTAGTCGTAAAGTTATGCATAGATCCTGGCCTTCGTACCTCGCTTCGAGTACCATCTCTGACTCTACTGGCTGTTGTGTATGGACCTGCTCTCCGCCAGGTTCTCCACCACTCTTCTTCTGATAATCTCCATAATCTTACATAAGTGTCCATGTTAATGGCACTGGTGTGTAGTGTGACGTTACCTGTCTGTCCCTTTTCCCTTTTCATGTAATTCTTAACGTGTCAAAAGTTTGGCCAGTGGTCCACACAGACCTTCTGGGTCTTTCAGGACCCACGAAGAGAGATCTGGTCCCGTTGTTCTCAATGCAGTTATTATTATTATTAAGGGAATCAACTCACAAGGTACATTATTAAGGCATTTAAATTCTCTCAGTATTATTCCTCCAAATGAACAGCAGTAATGACCCATCAGCCAGTCAAACATCCTGTTAACTACCATAACAACCCAGGTGTCACGTGACCACAGCCAGAACGATGGGGGGAGGGGAATAATGGCACTATTACAGTGTCGCTGTATACATTGAATGGGGGCGGAGGGGGGGGGTTGAAGGGGAAAGGGGTGGTTGAAGGGGGAGAAGGGTGCTTTAAGTGCGTGTTGGAGGGTGTAACTAGGGGTGCTGGGTGTAATGACTGCCTAATTGACATAGATGATGACCGGTCATGCAGTTGAAGCAAGGATGGTAGTTGGGATTAATGTGCAAAGTCCTCTCTCTCTCTCTCTCTCTCTCTCTCTCTCTCTCTCTCTCTCTCTCTCTCTCTCTCTCTTTGTCTCTCTCTCTCTCTCTCTTTCTCTCTCTCAGTTATTTCATATACGAACGGCCCAAACACAGGGCCCAAAACACAGGGCCCCAAATACAGGGCCCAAAACACAGGGCTCCAAACAGAGGGCCCAAAACACAGGGCCCCAAACACAGGGCCCCAAACACAGGGCCCAAAACACAGGGCTCCAAACAGAGGGCCCAAAACACAGGGCCCCAAACACAGGGCCCAAAACACAGGGGCCCAAACAGAGGGCCCAAAACACAGGGCCCCAAACACAGGGCCTCAAACACAGGGCCCAAAACACAGGGCCCCAAACAGAGGGCCCAAAACACAGGGCCCCAAACACAGGGCCTCAAACACAGGGCCCAAAACACAGGGCCCCAAACAGAGGGCCCAAAACACAGGGCCCCAAACACAGGGCCTCAAACACAGGGCCCAAAACACAGGGCCCCAAACACAGGTCCCAAAACACAGGGCCCCAAACACAGGGCCCCAAACACAGGGCCCAAAATACTCAAATTCAGAATCCATTCAGCCAAACACTGGATCCACAAAACCGAAGACAAAATTTCAACAGACAAAAAAAAAAAAAAGACCCAAACATGGGACCCAAACAAGCAAGGGACCCAAACAAACAAGGGACCCAAACAAACAAGGGATCTAAGCAGTCAAAGACAGGTTTTAAACAGTAAGAAAGCAGAACTCAGTCAATCAGAGGACTTAAACAGTCAATTGAATGACCCAGACAAACACGGAATCCAAACAGGCAGTTGCAAGGACCCAGCTTAAGTACAGAGCCCAAACAATCAGACCTAGAACCCAAACAGTTAAACAGATAACCCAAACAGGCAAACACTGGACCCAGACATTCAAACAAAGGATCCAAACAGGGCATAAAATAAGCTGGTAAAACACGGATCAGGTGTTTTAGTTGTTTGTCAATAAGAGGGTCGATAATGTGTGTGTTTGGTTCACCGGAAGTATGACATATAGCATCCTGTGTGGGAGAGGGGTGAAGGGGGGGAGGGGATATGGAGGTGGGGAGGGGATGTGGAGGTGGGGAGGGGGTGTGGAGGTGGGGAGGGGGTGTGGAGATGGGGAGGGGGTGTGGAGGGGGGGAGGGGGTGATGGTGGAAGGAGGAGGTGAAGGTGGAAAGAGGGGGGTTATGGTGGGGGAGGGGGTGAAGATGGGGAGGGGGTAATGGTGGGGGAGGGGGAGGTGAGAGGAGAGGAGGGAGGCGTAGGGGCAAAAACTAGCTTGTGTATTATTGATCTTGTTATTTCCTTCTCTATTGTGTGTGTGTGTGTGTGTGTGTGTGTGTGTGTGTGTGTGTGTGTGTGCGTGTGTGTGTGTGTGCGTGTGTGTGTGCGTGTGCTTGTGAGTGTGCAATTAGCTAACTGAGGTTCTAGCCTCCACAAAGGTTTAACTCCCCACATACATCAACAATTCTGAGAAATCTTCCCTCTAGATTCCCGATCTTATACTTAATGGATTGGGTGAGGAGTTGAACTCTAACAGCCACTTATTTGACCCACGTTGTAACGGGTGTGAACCCACGGTATCGTCCAATGGTTAACACACTGGCCTGTGAGTTTCAAGATTCACCTTCCCTGGGGTTCGAACCTCAACCCGTTCTGTGACTGGCTTGCAATTTCTTCCCCCATACCTGTTATCATGTTTCCTGTCTTCCTCCTACATGTCATTAGACAGCCTCCATGTTCCCAGTTTTCTTGCTTTATCTGTGGCACTATCCTCGCCTCACACGTGAAGTTAATACACAAGAATCCTAAATATAGTTAAAAATCAGATAGCTGTTAAATCTACTGTAACTTGCGGTGTGGCGTGGCAAGTCCTGTACTCTCTGTCTTACCCATGTACTCCTATGTACTCCCACGTACAGTAAAGTTTGAAATTATCTTCTCTAAGTGGGCTTCATAAGTTTGTCTCTTGGTGTATATACACTGGGCGTTTAATCACAGTATTAGGGATTGATGCATTCTTGACTGGTGATAAACAGGTGACCTGGAGTATACCTGAAGAGGGTTTCGGGGGCCAACGCCCCCGTGGCTCGGTCTGAGACCAGGCCTCGTGGTGGATACATATAGTGACATGCATCCTTAATTACGACCCCCGTGTAGCCGATAGACTTGATGCCAGGCATTAACGTCCCTCGTGAATATAAGGACTTTAAACCCCCCATTAACCAATCAACCACACGTGTAACCCACCACACTAAGGCAGCAATTTCTAATAGGGGTCTAACTTAAACATCGAAATTCCTTTTCCCGCAAAGATTCCAGCATCCATGTACCAGAAAGCAATCTTGAAAGTGACTAGTGGAGCGTGTGTGTGACTTTCTCTCTCCTTCCATTAGGTTATCTTCCTGCGATAACCTGGCCATGATAACTACTTCCAGGTCCACGATAACTATTTCCAGGACCTCCTCTCCCACTCGTAATGTTTTCAATATTGTATCTCACCATCTTACATTCTTCATGAGGTTTGTTTACACTCTCTCCCGCATCCATTACACGGCGCTTCGCTCATTTCATTCCATTATCTATTAAGAACTGCACTTTCTCCTCCCGTCACAGTCTTCTTGAAGGGATTTACAATCCTTCATATTTCTTAGCTAGTACAGGATTCCTAGAATAATATTCTTAGCCTAGGATTCCTAGTATAGCAATCTTGGCTTAGGATTCCTAGTATAGCAATCTTAGCCTAGGATTCCTAGTATAGCAAACTTAGCTTAGAATTCCTAGTATAGCAATCTTAGCCTAAGATTCCTAGTATAGCAATCTTAGCCTAGGATCCCTAGTATAGCAATCTTAGCCTAGGATTCCTAGTATATCAATCTTAGCCTAGGATTCCTAGTATAGCAATCTTAGCCTAGGATTCTTAGTATAGCAATCTTAGCCTAGGATTCCTAGTATAGCAATCTTAGCCTAGGATTCCTAGTATAGCAATCTTAGCCTAGGATTCCTAGTATAGCAATCTTAGCCTAGGATTCCTAGTATAGCAATCTTAGCCAAGGATCAATAGTATAGCAATCTTAGCCTAGGATTCCCAGTATAGCAATCTTAGCCTAGGATTCCTCGTATAGCAATCTTAGCCTAGGATTCCTAGTATAGCATTCTTAGCCTAGGATTCCTAGTATAGCAATCTTAGCCTAGGATTCCTAGTATAGCAATCTTAGCCTAGGATTCCTAGTATAGCAATCTTAGCCTAGGATTCCTAGTATAGCAATCTTAGCCGATTATTCCTAGTATAGCAATCTTAGCCTAAGATTCCTAGTATAGCAATCTTAGCCTAGGATTCCTAGTATAGCAATCTTACCCTAGGATTCCTAGTATAGCAATCCTAGCCTATTATTCCTAGTATAGCAATCTTAGCCTAAGATTCCTAGTATAGCAATCTTAGCCTAGGATTCCTAGTATAGCAATCTTTGCTTAGGATTCCTAGTATAGCAATTTTAGCCTAGGATTCCTAGTATAGCAATCTTAGCCTAGGATCCCTAGTATAGCAATCTTAGCCTAGGATTCCTAGTATAGCAATCTTAGCCTAGGATTCCTAGTATAGCAATCTTAGCCTAGGATTTCTAGTATAGCAATCTTAGCCTAGGATTCCTAGTATAGCAATCTTAGCCTAGGATTCCTAGTATAGCAATCTTAGCCTAGGATTCCTAGTATAGCAATCTTAGCCTAGGATTCCCATTATAGCAATCTTAGCCTAGGATTCCTAGTATAGCAATCTTAGCCTAGGATTCCTAGTATAGCAATCTTAGCCTAGGATCCCTAGTATAGCAATCTCAGCCTAGGATTCATAGTATAGCAATCTTAGCCTAGGATCCCTAGTATAGCAATCTTAGCCTAGGATCCCTAGCATAAGATACTAAATAGACACCTTTGTGACAGAATCTTGTTAAATTCACAACCAAAGCCTGAAAATCCCGTCTTTTTTTTTTTTGGGGGGGGGGGGATATACGTTGTGAAAATGTAATTAAACTAACGACATAACTTAAAAAAAAAAATAAATGACAGTATTTAAAAAAAAATTCTCGACATATCATTGTAACAGAAATATTTTGTCTATGTTTTTCATTTGCCTTTTTATCGACAAATTTCTTTTTTCTTCTGGTTGAGTTTAGTGTTCCAGGTGATGGCAGGTGATGGCAGGTGATGGTAGGTGATGGCAGGTGATGGCAGGTGATGGCAGGTGATGGCAGGTGATGGCAGGTGATGGCAGGTGATGGTAGGTGATGGCAGGTGATGGTAGGTGATGGTAGGTGATGGCAGGTGATGGTAGGTGATGGCAGGTGATGGTAGGTGATGGTAGGTGATGGTAGGTGATGGCAGGTGATGGCAGGTGATGGCAGGTGATGGTAGGTGATGGTAGGTGATGGCAGGTGATGGCAGGTGATGGCAGGTGATGGCAGGTGATGGTAGGTGATGGCAGGTGATGGCAGGTGATGGTAGGTGATGGTAGGTGATGGCAGGTGATGGCAGGTGATGGCAGGTGATGGCAGGTGATGGCAGGTGATGGCAGGTGATGGCAGGTGATGGTAGGTGATGGCAGGTGATGGCAGGTGATGGCAGGTGATGGCAGGTGATGGCAGGTGATGGCAGGTGATGGCAGGTGATGGTAGGTGATGGCAGGTGATGGCAGGTGATGGCAGGTGATGGCAGGTGATGGCAGGTGATGGCAGGTGATGGCAGGTGATTGTAGGTGATGGTAGGTGATGGCAGGTGATGGCAGGTGATGGCACGTGATGGCACGTGATGGCAGGTGATGGCAGGTGATGGCAGGTGATGGTAGGTGATGGTAGGTGATGGCAGGTGATGGCAGGTGATGGCAGGTGATGGCAGGTGATGGCAGGTGATGGCAGGTGATGGCAGGTGATGGTAGGTGATGGCAGGTGATGGCAGGTGATGGCAGGTGATGGCAGGTGATGGCAGGTGATGGCAGGTGATGGCAGGTGATGGTAGGTGATGGCAGGTGATGGCAGGTGATGGCAGGTGATGGCAGGTGATGGCAGGTGATGGCAGGTGATGGCAGGTGATTGTAGGTGATGGTAGGTGATGGCAGGTGATGGCAGGTGATGGCACGTGATGGCACGTGATGGCAGGTGATGGCAGGTGATGGCAGGTGATGGTAGGTGATGGTAGGTGATGGCAGGTGATGGCAGGTGATGGCAGGTGATGGCAGGTGATGGCAGGTGATGGCAGGTGATGGCAGGTGATGGCAGGTGATGGTAGGTGATGGTAGGTGATGGCAGGTGATGGCAGGTGATGGCAGGTGATGGCAGGTGATGGCAGGTGATGGCAGGTGATGTCAGGTGATTGTAGGTGATGGTAGGTGATGGCAGGTGATGGCAGGTGATGGCAGGTGATGGCAGGTGATGGCAGGTGATGGCAGGTGATGGCAGGTGACGGCAGATGATGGCAGGTGATGGCAGGTGATGGCAGGTGATGGTAGGTGATGGCAGGTGATGGCAGGTGATGGCAGGTGATGGCAGGTGATGGCAGGTGATGGCAGGTGATGGTAGGTGATGGTAGGTGATGGCAGGTGATGGTAGGTGATGGCAGGTGATGGCAGGTGATGGTAGGTGATGGCAGGTGATGGCAGGTGATGGCAGGTGATGGCAGGTGATGGCAGGTGATGGCAGGTGATGGCAGGTGATGGTAGGTGATGGCAGGTGATGGCAGGTGATGGCAGGTGATGGCAGGTGATGGCAGGTGATGGCACGTGATGGTAGGTGATGGTAGTTGATGGCAGGTGATGGCACGTGATGGTAGGTGATGGCAGGTGATGGCAGGTGATGGCAGGTAATGGCACGTGATGGTAGGTGATGGCAGGTGATGGCAGGTGATGGCAGGTGATGGCACGTGATGGTAGGTGATGGCAGGTGATGGCAGGTGATGGTAGGTGATGGCAGGTGATGGCAGGTGATGGTAGGTGATGGTAGGTGATGGAAGGTGATGGTAGGTGATGGCAGGTGATGGCAGGTGATGGTAGGTGATGGCAGGTGATGGCAGGTGATGGTAGGTGATGGTAGGTGATGGCAGGTGATGGTAGGTGATGGCAGGTGATGGCAGGTGATGGCAGGTGATGGTAGGTGATGGCAGGTGATGGTAGGTGATGGTAGGTGATGGTAGGTGATGGTAGGTGATGGTAGGTGATGGTAGGTGATGGCAGGTGATGGCAGGTGATGGCAGGTGATGGCAGGTGATGGTAGGTGATGGCAGGTGATGGTAGGTGATGGCAGGTGATGGCAGGTGATGGCAGGTGATGGCAGGTGATGGCAGGTGATGGCAGGTGATGGCAGGTGATGGTAGGTGATGGCAGGTGATGGTAGGTGATGGCAGATGATGGCAGGTGATGGCAGGTGATGGCAGGTGATGGCAGGTGATGGTAGGTGATGGCAGGCGATGGTAGGTGATGGCAGGTGATGGCAGGTGATGGCAGGTGATGGCAGGTGATGGTAGGTGATGGTAGGTGATGCAGGTGATGGTATGTGATGGCAGATGATGGCAGGTGATGGTAGCTGATCGCAAGTGATGGCAGGTGATGGTAGGTGATGGCAGGTGATGGCAGGTGATGGCAGGTGATGGTAGGTGAAGGTAGGTGATGGAAGGTGATGGCAGGTGATGGCAGGTGATGGCAGGTGATGGCAGGTGATGGCAGGTGATGGCAGGTGATGGTAGGTGATGGTAGGTGATGGTAGGTGATGGAAGGTGATGGCAGGTGATGGCAGGTGATGGCAGGTGATGGTAGGTGATGGTAGGTGATGGTAGGTGATGGTAGGTGATGGCAGGTGATGGCAGGTGATGGCAGGTGATGGTAGGTGATGGAAGGTGATGGTAGTTGATGGTAGATGATAGCAGGTGATGGCAGGTGATGGCACGTGATGGTAGGTGATGGTAGTTGATGGCAGGTGATGGCAGGTGATGGTAGGTGATGGTAGGTGATGGCAGGTGATGGCAGGTGATGGCAGGTGATGGCAGGTGATGGCAGGTGATGGTAGGTGATGGTAGGTGATGGTAGGTGATGGCAGGTGATGGCAGGTGGTGGCAGGTGATGACCGGTGATGGCAGGTGATGGCAGGTATATGGCAGGTGATGGCAGGTGATGGCAGGTGATAGCAGGTGATGGCAGGCGATGGCAGGCGATGGCAGGTGATAGTAGGTGATGGCAGGTGATGGCAGGTGATGGCAGGTGATGGTAGATGATGGCAGGTGGTTGCAGGTGATTGTAGGTGATATCAGATGATGGCAGGCGATTGCAGGTGATAGTAGGTGATGGCATGTGTTGATAGGTGATGGCAGGTGATGGCAGGTGATGGCAGGTGATGGCAGGTGATGGCAGGTGATGGCAGGTGATGGCAGGTGATGGCAGGTGATGGCAGGTTATGGCAGGTGATGGCAAGTGATGGCAGGTGATGGCAGGTGATGGCAGGTGATGGTAGGTGATGGTAGGTGATGGTAGGTGATTGTAGGTGATGGCAGGTGATGGCAGGTGATGGTAGGTGATGGTAGGTGATGGTAGGTGATGGTAGGTGATGGTAGGTGATGGCAGGTGATGGTAGGTGATGGCAGGTGGTGGCATGTGGTGGCAGGTGATGGTAGGTGATGGCAGGTGATGGCAGATGATGGCAAGTGATGGCAGGTGGTGGCAGGTGATGGTAGGTGATGGCATGTGATGGCAGGTGGTGGCAGGTGATGACCGGTGATGGCAGTGATGGCAGGTATATGGCAGGTGATGGCAGGTGATGGCAGGTGGTGGCAGGTGATGGCAGGTGGTGGCAGGTGATGGCAGGTGTTGGCAGGTGATGACGGGTCATGGTAGATGATGGCAGGTGATGGCAGGTGATGGCAGGTGATGGCAGGTGATGGCAGGTGATTGCAGGTGATGGTAGTTGATGGTAGGTGATGGCAGGTGATGGCAGGTGATGGCAAGTGATGACAGGTGATGGCAGGTGATGGCAGGTGATGGCAGGTGATGGTAGGTGATGGCAGGTAATGGTAGATGATGGCAGGTGATGGCAGGTGATGGCAGGTGATGGTAAGTGATGGCAGGTGATGGCAGGTGATGGTAGGTGATGGTAGGTGATGGCAGGTGATGGCAGGTGATGGCAGGTGATGGCAGGTGATGGTAGGTGATGGCAGATGATGGCAGGTGATGGTAGGTGATCGCAGGTGATGGCAGGTGATGGCAGGTGATGGTAGGTGATGGTAGGTGATGGTAGGTTATGGCAGGTGATGGTAGGTGATGGCAGGTGGTGGTAGGTGATGGCAGGTGATGTCATGTGACGGCAGGTGATGGCAGGTGATGGCAGGCGATGGTAGGTGATGACAGGTGATGGCAGGCGATGGCAGGTGATAGGAGGTGATGGCAGGTTATGACAAGTGATGTCAGGTGATGGCAGGTGATGGCAGGTGATTGTAGCTGATGGCAGGTGGTGGCAGGTGATGGTAGGTGATGGCAGGTGGTGGTATGTGGTGGCAGGTGATGGTAGGTGATGGCAGGTGATGGCAGGTGATGGTAAGTGATGGCAGGTGGTGGCAGGTGATGGTAGGTGATGGCATGTGATGGCAGGTGGTGGCAGGTGATGACCGGTGATGGCAGGTGATGGAAGGTATATGGCAGGTGATGGCAGGTGATGGCAGGTGATGGCAGGTGATGGTAGGTGATGGTAGGTGATGGCAAGTGATGGCAGGTGATGGTAGGTGATGGCAGGTGATGGCAGGTGATGGCAGGTGATGGTAGATGATGGCAGGTGGTTGCAGGTGATTGTAGGTGATATCAGATGATGGCAGGCGATTGCAGGTGATAGTAGGTGATGGCATGTGTTGATAGGTGATGGCAGGTGATGGCAGGTGATGGCAGGTGATGGCAGGTGATGGCAGGTGATGGCAGGTGATGGCAGGTGATGGCAGGTTATGGCAGGTGATGGCAAGTGATGGCAGGTGATGGCAGGTGATGGCAGGTGATGGTAGGTGATGGTAGGTGATGGTAGGTGGTGGCAGGTGATGGCAGGTGATTACAGTTGATGGCAGGTGATGGCAGGTGATGGTAGGTGATGGTAGGTGATGGCAGGTGATGGCAGGTGATGGTAGGTGATGGTAGGTGATGGTAGGTGATGGTAGGTGATGGTAGGTGATGGCAGGTGATGGTAGGTGATGGCAGGTGGTGGCATGTGGTGGCAGGTGATGGTAGGTGATGGCAGGTGATGGCAGATGATGGCAAGTGATGGCAGGTGGTGGCAGGTGATGGTAGGTGATGGCATGTGATGGCAGGTGGTGGCAGGTGATGACCGGTGATGGCAGTGATGGCAGGTATATGGCAGGTGATGGCAGGTGATGGCAGGTGGTGGCAGGTGATGGCAGGTGGTGGCAGGTGATGGCAGGTGATGGCAGGTGATGACGGGTCATGGTAGATGATGGCAGGTGATGGCAGGTGATGGCAGGTGATGGCAGGTGATGGCAGGTGATTGCAGGTGATGGTAGTTGATGGTAGGTGATGGCAGGTGATGGCAGGTGATGGCAAGTGATGACAGGTGATGGCAGGTGATGGCAGGTGATGGCAGGTGATGGTAGGTGATGGCAGGTAATGGTAGATGATGGCAGGTGATGGCAGGTGATGGCAGGTGATGGTAAGTGATGGCAGGTGATGGCAGGTGATGGTAGGTGATGGTAGGTGATGGCAGGTGATGGCAGGTGATGGCAGGTGATGGCAGGTGATGGTAGGTGATGGCAGGTGATGGCAGGTGATGGTAGGTGATGGCAGATGATGGCAGGTGATGGTAGGTGATCGCAGGTGATGGCAGGTGATGGTAGGTGATTGTAGGTGATGGTAGGTGATGGTAGGTTATGGCAGGTGATGGTAGGTGATGGCAGGTGGTGGTAGGTGATGGCAGGTGATGTCAGGTGATGGCAGGTGATGGCAGGTGATGGCAGGCGATGGTAGGTGATGACAGGTCATGGCAGGCGATGGCAGGTGATAGGAGGTGATGGCAGGTTATGACAGGTGATGTCAGGTGATGGCAGGTGATGGCAGGTGATTGTAGCTGATGGCAGGTGGTGGCAGGTGATGGTAGGTGATGGCAGGTGGTGGTATGTGGTGGCAGGTGATGGTAGGTGATGGCAGGTGATGGCAGGTGATGGCAGGTGATGGCAGGTGATGGCAGGTGATTGCAGGTTATGGCAGGTGATGGCAAGTGATGGCAGGTGATGGCAGGTGATGGCAGGTGATGGTAGGTGATGGTAGGTGATGGTAGGTGGTGGCAGGTGATGGCAGGTGATTACAGTTGATGGCAGGTGATGGCAGGTGATGGTAGGTGATGGTAGGTGATGGCAGGTGATGGCAGGTGATGGCAGGTGATGGCAGGTGATGGCAGGTGATGGCATGTTATGGCAGGTGATGGTAGGTGGTGGCAGGTGATGGTAGGTGGTGGCAGGTGATGCCAGGTGACTGCAGTCAAAAAAAAAAAGACAAAGTTACGGAGGGGGTCGCTGCTCCCCTCCCTCCCACTCTGGGAAAGTCAAATGAGGATGGGAAATATACTGCTCTTTTTCGGTATTCACTGAGAGCTTCGCCAAGCTTCGCCAACATTCGCCAAGCTTCGCCAAGCTTCGCCAAGCTTCGCATGCACAATTCTGTAATAATAATAATAATAATAATAATAATAATAATAATAATAATAATAATAATAATAATAATAATAATTGCTGCATTAGTGATGAATCCTAAGAGACGGTCCAAGAGCTGGAGGTTATCCTCGTAGCTACCTCTACACGCTCACGTCTCTGAGCGCCAGCACTCAGCATTCAGCGTGTACTCAGAGTTCCTGATTTCTGACGTATTTTGCAAATACGCGTTTTTGACTCTGATTTTTCCCCTCTCATCTATAACAATTACATCACCGTCTATAATTTAAGGCATTTTTAAAGCCCCCAAAATTATTTTTTAGCTTTGTTCTCACGTGGGTTCGTTTTCGAAATTCAATTTAGAGTGACGGATGGTCGGATGGTCTGATGGTCGGATGGTCGAGTGGTCGGGTGGTCCGTGGCCAGGTACTGATGGCTACTTGAAATATTCACCTGTGCTAATTACCCTTCTACTGCCTGTTTGCGTTTCCGTCGGTACGTCGGTCAGTCGGTGCGTCGGTCCGTCTATCGGTCGGACCGTCCAGATTTATGATTCAACGCTTCTCAAGCTAAAAATCCATTTCGTGTATTTCTAGTATCTGGCTGTGGTAGCCTTGCTACCACAATTACCATTATTTCTGGCGAGGTGATGGTGGTTGTGTTAGTGGTGGTGGTGTTAGTGATGGTGGTGGTTGTGTTAGTAGTGGTGGTGGTCGTGAGGATGTTGGTGAGATCTACATATTGTAGCAACATCACTGAACCACCAGGTTGTGTGGTACCTGGTCGTGTGGTAACTGGTCGTGTGGTACCTGGTCGTGTGGTAACTGGTCGTGTGGTACCTGGTCGTATATAGGCGTGTAGTACAAGGTCGTGTGGTACCTGGTCGTATATGGGCGTGTAGTATCAGGTCGTGTGGTACCAGGGCGTGTGGTACCAGATCGTATGGTACCTGGTCGTGTGGGACCTGGTCGTGTATGGGCGTACAGCACCTGGTCGAGTAGCACCACACTTCAGATTGCTAGGTAGACTTCTTATCTACGTTCATATGATCACAATGAACTACAGATCTACTCAATCTTCTATCATCATTTCCTTATCTCCTAAAATCACTTCTAACGCTACACACAGATATTCCCAAGTTACATCCCTTATTATCCTTAATTAAGGGCACTTTCCCATAGCTTTATCAGTAACAAAAAAGGCACAATACTGTGACTGGAACGATACACAAATAACCTACACGTAGAAGAGAGGAGCTTACGACGACGTTTCGGTCCGGTGTGACTTTGTAAATGGTCCAAGTCGGACCGAAACGTCGTCGTAAGCTCCTCTCTTCTATGAGCGGGTTATTTGCTTATCAAAATTATCAGTGAGGAGTAATTCAATGTGTGATGGAATCGACAAGAATTGTGCATTAACTCCATTTCCTCTCTGACTCTTGGCCATTTATACCTGGCTTCTCCAGTGAACATATTGTGAGTTAAGAGACTTTAGCGATAGATAACATAGAATCAGTAATAATCAGAGTTAGTTTCAGTATCATAACCTAACTTTAGTGTCATGAGAATGACAAATAATTCAAACGTCCAATTGTTAATTCTTATGCCTAACTCAACGTGGTTGTTATAGTTGTTATCTAGGTTGGTGACAAGAGTAGATGTGATCCTGCCAGCGTAAACGGGGGTTGTGAAGGGAGAGTGAAGGGCGAGTGAAGGGAGAGAGAAGGGAGAGAGGTTATGTAGACATGTGGTACGCGAAAAGGTCAGTCAGTGCTGGTTCCCACACGGCCTCACTGAGTAAGACTATCCACCACCAGGTATGCATCAGGTATACCAGGTCGTCTCCCTACCAGGGTACCAGAGGGACCCTGTCTCCCTACCGAACCACCCCTGTCTGAACCACCCTGTCTCCCTACCAGAGTGAGACCCTGTCTCCCTACCAGAGTGAGAACCATGTCTCCCTACCAGAGTACCAGAGAGACCACCCTGTCTCCCTACCAGAGAGTGAGAGTGAGAACCACCCTGTCTCCCTACCAGAGTGAGAACCACCCTATCTCCCTACCAGAGTGAGAACCACCCTGTCTCCCTACCAGAGTGAGAACCACCCTGTCTCCCTACCAGAGTGAGAACCACCCTGTCTCCCTACCAGAGTGAGAACCACCCTGTCTCCCTACCAGAGTGAGAACCACCCTGTCTCCCTACCAGAGTGAGAACCACCCTGTCTCCCTACCAGAGTGAGAACCACCTTGTCTCCCTACCAGAGTGAGAACCACCCTGTCTCCCTACCAGAGTGAGAACCACCCTGTCTCCCTACCAGAGTGAGAACCACCCTGTCTCCCTACCAGAGTGAGAACTACCCTGTCTCCCTACCAGAGTGAGAACCACCCTGTCTCCCTAAGAGAGTGAGAACCACCCTGTCTCCCTACCAGAGTGAGAACCACCCTGTCTCCCTAAGAGAGTGAGAACCACCCTGTCTCCCTACCAGAGTGAGAACCACCTTGTCCCCGTGCCAACCTCAACATATATACCTGGCTGTCACACTGTCAGTTTCTCCTGTCTGGCTTCCTGTGTCTTCCTTATTCTCTTCCTCCATGTCTGCTTTTCTCCATTTTCCTTCGTCCCTTCGTTTACCTTACGATCATTCCGGAGTCATGTCCCCCGCAGCCCGGTCCCAGGTATTTTTGTTATTGGCCTGATTAACCAGGCTGTGGGTGCCCGCAGCCCTCAGATCAACGTATGCACCACAGCCTGACTGATCAGGAACTGTCTTGAGTAAGTTGTCAATTGAAGATGGCTAGAGATTTCTTGGTAATTCTCCCCGTGCATGATGGGAGGGAGCTGAAAAGTCGGGGACCTCTTACACTTACGAAAGCGTCTCTTAGTATACTAGTTGCGTACCTGCTTTTCATTGTAGGTACTGTGCACTATCTCCCAAGTCTCTTGATTTCATACGGAGTGATTTCAGTGTGAAGGTTTGGGACCAGTCCCTCTAGTATCTTTCAGGTGTAAATTATGATGTATCTGTCTCGCCTACGTTCCAGGGAGTGCAATTCGTAGGACTTCAAAGAGTTCCCAGTAGTTTAGATGCTCAAGTAAATTCATACGAGCAGTGAAAGTTCCCTCTCCAGTTCTGGGATTTCTCTTGCCTAGAACTTGACCGTTAGAATCCACCATGATGTGAGCTTCCTGTCTCAATGCCTGTCCAGTTAAGCTTTCAAAAGTTTGAGTCACTGTCGATATATCAACCATGCAGAGACGCTGTCTTCCCGTCTCTCAGCCTATCTGTCTGTCTGTCTCACTGCCTGCCTGTCTGTCTGTCTCACTGCCTGTCTGTCTCACTGCCTGTCTGTCTCACTGCCTGTCTGTCTGTCTCACTGTCTGTCTGTCTGTCTCACTGCCTCTCTGTCTGTTTGTCTCACTGCCTGTCTGTCTGTCTCACTGCCTGTCTGTCTGTCTGTCTCACTGCCTGTCTGTCTGTCTCACTGCCTGTCTGTCTGTCTCACTGCCTGTCTGTCTGTCTGTCTCACTGCCTGTCTGTCTGTCTGTCTCACTGCCTGTCTGTCTGTCTGTCTCACTGCCTGTCTGTCTGTCCGGGTGTTTGTTTGGGCATCCCCGGCAATTATTCACACCGGATGCAGACAGCATGCCTCATAGGGGGATTTAATTCATGGTTGTTGTGGGTGATGATATGTCGAGTGTAAATTTAATACTGTGGGTGGCCATGGATGGCCATGGTTAGCCATGGACGGCCATAATTAGCCATGGGTGGCCATGAATGTCAATCGTGTCAATCATCTCTAGTTTCTATCCCGTCAACTCAAGGTCGAGAGAAGCTCTAACAAAGGCCACTTTATGTCCCGTGTAAAGCTTTATCTGAGGTTTTGCTCTACGTAGAGCTTGATAAAGCTCTACGTAGAGAGAAATGTTGTCCCAATAAAAGCTTGCTATGCAGTCTATTCTTCTTTAATAATAATAATAATAATAATAATAATAAGAATAATAATAATAATAATAATAATAATAATAATAATAATAATAATAATAATAATAATAATAATAATAATAATAATAATAATAATAATAATAATAATAATAGTAATATATATATATATATATATATATATATATGTATATATATATATGAATATATATATATATATATATATATATATATATATATATATATATATATATATATACAGAGAGAGAGAGAGACAGAGACAGAGACAGAGCCAGAGAGAGAGAGAGAGAGAGAGAGAGAGATCATATATTTACCACCAGTCAAGAATATTTTAACACCTAAATTACGCTCTCAGCGTATATATATATATACTGGGATATACACACCTGGTGGTGTATATAATATTTACAGAAAGATATACACCTCCTTAGTACATATACAAATAGTGTGTGTAGTGAGGGTATTTAAATCCCACACACGGGACCGGCCGTGGGGGCGTTGATCCCCAAAATACCTCTCAGGGCGTGTATGGAACACTTCTACAAGGGCGCGGACTAGTTACAGGAAAATTTGTTTGGTACAGTGATACAGTGTTTGGTACAGTGTTTGGTACAGTGTCTCTTACAGTGGTACAGTGTTTGGTACAGTGTTTGGTACAGTGTCTCTTACAGTGGTACAGTGTTTGGTACAGTGTTTGGTACAGTGTCTCTTACAGTGGTACAGTGTTTGGTACAGTGTCTCTTACAGTGGTACAGTGTTTGGCACAGTGGTACAGTGTCTGGTACAGTGGTACAGTGTCTGGTACAGTGGTACAGTGTCTGGTACAGTGGTACAGTGTCTGGTACAGTGGTACAGTGTCTGGTACAGTGGTACAGTGTCTGGTACAGTGTTGTTGTTGGGGAGGGAGTAGGGAGTTTTAGTTGTTGGGGAGGGAGTAGGGAGTTTTAGTTGTGGGGGAGGGAGTAGGGAGTTTTAGTTGTGGGAGAGGGAGTAGGGAGTTTTAGTTGGGGGGAGGGAGTAGGGAATTTTAGTTGTGGGGAAGGGAGTAGGGAGTTTAAGTTGTGGGGGAGGGAGTAGGGTGTTTTTGTTGTGGGGGAGGGAGTAGGGAGTTTTAGTTGTGGGGGAGGGAGTAGGGAGTTTTAGTTGTGGGAGAGGGAGTCGGGCGTTTTAGTTGGGGGGAGGGAGTAGGGAATTTTAGTTGTGGGGAAGGGAGTAGGGAGTTTTAGTTGTGGGGGAGTAGGGAGTTTTAGTTGTGGGGGAGGGAGTAGGGAGTTTTAGTTGTGGGAGAGGGAGTAGGGAGTTTTAGTTGTGAGGGAGGGAGTAGGGAGTTTTAGTTGTGAGGGAGGGAGTAGGGAGTTTTAGTTGTGAGGGAGGGAGTAGGGAGTTTTAGTTGTGAGGGAGGGAGTAGGGAGTTTTAGTTGTGGGCTAGGGAGTAGGTTGTTTTAGTTGTGGGGGAGTAGGGAGTTTTAGTTGTGGGGGAGGGAGTAGGGAGTTTTAGTTGTGGGAGAGGGAGTAGGGAGTTTTAGTTGTGAGGGAGGGAGTAGGGAGTTTTAGTTGTGGGGGAGGGAGTAGGGAGTTTTAGTTGTGGGGAGGGAGGAGGGAGTTTTAGTTGTGGGGGAGGGAGTAGGGAGTTTTAGTTGTGGGGGAGGGAGTAGGGAATTTTAGTTGTGGGGAAGGGAGTAGGGAGTTTTAGTTGTGGGGGAGGGAGTAGGGAGTTTTAGTTGTGAGGGAGGGAGTAGGGAGTTTTAGTTGTGGGGGAGGGAGTAGGGAGTTTTAGTTGTGAGGGAGGGAGTAGGGAGTTTTAGTTGTGGGGGAGGGAGTAGGGAATTTTAGTTGTGGGGGAGGGAGTAGGGAGTTTTAGTTGTGGGGGAGGGAGTAGGGAGTTTTAGTTGTGGGGGAGGGAGTAGGGAGTTTTAGTTGTGGGGGAGGGAGTAGGGTTTCAGGTTAATAGCATAAATTCCTGGGCACCTGACTTTCTGAGAAGAGTACAGAGGATAATTTGACTCGAAGGGAGACTTAACTATACATGGAGAAGTGTGTTTTGGCATGGGTTTTGCGTTATTATTGTTATTATTTTATTATTATCACTATTATAGATGGCATTTATGTTTTTGTTACTAATTGTTATTGGTATTAATAATATTTTTATTACTAATTATTATTGGTTATTGTAATTATTGGTATTATCATTATTAGAAGTCACAGTTGTAATCCCTTATTAATAAATAAAACAGCACCATAGTTTGGGTAGCACGGGTAATTAAAGGTTATTTCACCCGTGATTACCTTATTACTGTCACCTAGTAACACCTGACATTAGCGTCCTTACACCTCAACACTCACCTAAGGCCCTTAAGGGAGGTTCCTTGATGCTGGTGAGGGGCTCTTGATCTGTGGAATTGGATCTGTGCTTCAGTTCCCTGAATTACCCCTGAATGCCTTCCATCCCCCCCCCACCATAGGCGCTGTATAGTCATAACGGGTTTAGCGTTCCCCCATGATAATAACAGTACTCCCCCAAGGCAGATTTCTGTCTCTCTCTCTACTTGAGGACAATGTTTATATTCACGACCAACACATGTCCCGTCCCACAGCCAGATGATGTGGACAATATTTCTCATAGGTATTAAAATAATGATGATTGAAGTGCTCAGCCATAGTCATTACTTCCTGTTATTTATGATAAAGGAACATTTATCTCTACACGAGGCTCTTGTTCTTAATGGTGATGTATGCTGGTAATCGTGATTTCTCTCTCTCTCTCTCTCTCTCTCTCTCTCTCTCTCTCTCTCTCTCTCTCTCTCTCTCTCTCTCTCTCTCTCTCTCTCTCTCTCTCTCTCTCTCTCTCTCTCTTTCTCTCTCTGCTTGACAAAGCTCCTGAAGAGCGAAACGTTGCCACAGTAAAATGTCACATTAGTTGCGCCTGTGTTCTTTTTACCTGACAAAGTTAAAACAGAAGGTACACATATAATTGCATATAATTCCTTGACATTCTTGCAATTTCTAGTATTTTTCTTTTTTTTTATTTTACACTAGTCTACTTTAATTTTTCTTAAATGGTGAAGGGGTAAGCCAGTGGAAGATCTCTGTCAGATGACCAAAAGCTTCAGCTGACGGGTCATCATATGGCTAAGACCCGCGTCAGGATTTTGTACCTCTGTAATCTGTCGACTACCGCTCACAGGATGGGTATAGGATGCGTAATAAAAATGTTAAACTAGGAGACACTTGTCATTTTTCCTGACAAACCTATCTAACCTAACCTAACCTAACCTAACCTAACCTAACCTAACATAACATAACCTAACCTAACCTAACCTAACCTAACCTAACCTTACCTAACCTAACTTAACCTTACCCAACCTAACTTAACCTAACCTGACTTAACCTAACCTAACCTAACCTACCCTAACCTAACCTAACCTAACCTAACCTAACCTAACCTAACCTAACCTAACCTAACCTAGCCTAACCTAACCTAACCTAACCTAACCTAACCTAACCTAACCTAGCCTAACCTAACCTAACCTAACCTAACCTAACCTAACCTAACATAACATAACCTAACCTAACCTAACCTAACCTAACCTAACCTAACCTAGCCTAACCTAACCTAACCTAACCTAACCTAACCTAACATAACATAACCTAACCTAACCTAACCTAACCTAACCTAACCTAACCTAACCTAACCTAACATAACCTAACCTAACCTAACCTAACGTAAAATAGCCTAACCTAATCTAACCTAACCTAACCTAAAATAACCTAACATAACCTAAAATAAAATAACCTACCTAACCTAACCTTCAGGGTTAGGTTAGGTAGAGGGGAGAGAGGGGCGAGAGGGGAGAGAGGGGTGAGAGGGTGTGTGAAACATCACTAGTCTCTCTTAACAATTCTCAACATATTTTATTCAGATTTTGAATCTTGAGTGGCTAATTTATTGGTGTATTCCATATCCATTCTGTGGAGGGCCGCACAGAGCATAGGTAGATACAAAAGGCCTATTAACTAGGGAGTCAAAAATAGGGTCAATGGGAGTACATTTGGTTCGGCATCTACAATTTGTGTTATCTGTTAGGTTAGGTTAGGTTAGGTTAAGTCAGGTTAGGTTACGTTAGGTTGGGTAAGGTTAGGTTAGGTTAGGTAAGGTTAGGTTAGGTAAGGTTAGGTTAGGTTAGGTTAGGTTAGGTTAGGTTAGGGTAGGTTAGGTTAGGTTAGGTTAAGTCAGGTTAGGTTAAGTTAGGTTGGGTAAGGTTAAGTTAGGTTAGGTAAGGTTAGGTTAGGTAAGGTTAGGTTAGGTTAGGTTAGGTTAGGTTAGGTTAGGTGTGGCTAGTTGACCCAGTGCCTAACGCGACGGTCTGGAGTTTTGAGACTCTCTGATCGCGGGTTCTAGCCCCGCCCGTGGTATGGTTTACCTATGGTGTTTCCTGACTGATAAAACACCCATCACCGTCATGTCGTGAGATTATCGAAGTTACCCCAGATACAAAAAAAAAAAAAATTCTAAAACAGAATTTGAGTTACAAAAAGAATTTTGTTCTTTCTATGTCTCCTGCCAGCGGCTGTCTGGGGTCTAAATGTCAGTGTTTTACAGACACTGCAGGTAAATTCTTTGTTTCCAAAGGTCACATCAGTTACTTGACTAAGACAATGAATAAGACTTTTATTTAGAAGACGTTTCGTCGGCTGTGGTCCTTTGTCAAGTGCTTGATGTACTTGATGTACATGACGTACTTGATGTACTTTGACGTATTTGATGTACTTTGACGTATTTGATGTACTTTGACGTATTTGATGTACTTTGACGTATTTGATGTACTTTGACGTATTTGATGTACTTTGACGTATTTGATGTACTTTGACGTATTTGATGTACTTTGACGTATTTGATGTACTTTGACGTATTTGATGTACTTTGACGTATTTGATGTACTTTGACGTATTTGATGTACTTTGACGTATTTGATGTACTTTGACGTATTTGATGTACTTTGACGTACTTGATGTACTTTGACGTATTTGATGTACTTTGACGTATTTGATGTACTTTGACGTATTTGATGTACTTTGACGTATTTGATGTACTTTGACGTATTTGATGTACTTTGACGTATTTGATGTACTTTGACGTATTTGATGTACTTTGACGTATTTGATGTACTTTGACGTATTTGATGTACTTTGACGTATTTGATGTACTTTGACGTATTTGATGTACTTTGACGTACTTGATGTACTTTGACGTATTTGATGTACTTTGACGTATTTGATGTACTTTG
The DNA here is from genome assembly GCF_038502225.1 of Cherax quadricarinatus. NCBI lineage: Eukaryota > Metazoa > Arthropoda > Malacostraca > Decapoda > Parastacidae > Cherax > Cherax quadricarinatus. The sequence goes on from NC_091339.1 coordinate 27,391,195, forward strand.
ACGACTTTTCGCATTTGTCGGCATTCACATTCTTGCTGCTTTCACCATCTACCTCCTACTTGAAAGTTTGTCAATTATTTTTTGTATTAACTAGGAGTAATAATTTACTTAGTATTAGATGAAAAACTTCAGTATTACTCATTCCCCTGTTGAGTAATACTGAATAATACCAGTATTCTCTCGTTATTTAACCCTTAAACTGTCCGAACGTAGATCTACGTTCAGAGTGCTACGCACGTGAACGTATATTTACGTTTTTTTTTTGTTTACATCCTTTCAAATGGAGAAAATAAAGGTTGGAATGCTACACATAGCAGAAAATGCATCAATGATCATTAACACATGCTTTAAAATGTCGAAGATCGGGTATCACTGATCCATTTTTATACTGTGTGTTAACTCACCTAACTGTACTCACTTAATTGTGGTTGCAGGGGTCGAGTTATAGCTTCTGGCCCCGCCTCTTTACTGGTTGCTACTAGGTCTAGTCTTTCCCTGCACCATGAGCTTTATCATACCTCTTCTTAAAGCTATGTATGGATCCTGCCTCCACTACATAACTCTCCAGACTGTTCCACTTCCCGACAACTCTGTGGCTGAAGAAGTACTGTATATGTGTGTGAGAGAGAGAGAGAGCAAGAGCGAGAGAGAGAGAGAGAGAGAGAGAGAGAGAGAGAGAGAGAGAGAGAGAGAGAGAGAGAGAGAGAGAGAGAGAGAGAGAGAGAGGAAACTGCTTCTCTCCTGAAATATTCAAACGCTGGAAATCGTCACTGTCACGGAAATCACTGAAAATCCATAATGTTTTATGGTACATCATTCAAAAAACTACGAACTTCATGTTTAAGTCAGAGAGAGAGAGAGAGAGAGAGAGAGAGAGAGAGAGAGAGAGAGAGAGAGAGAGAGAGAGAGAGAGAGAGATAGCCGAGTGAGTCAATAACAGAGAGATAAGTAGTAAGCATTAGTAAGAGAAAGAGAGAATGTTAGCAGTGTGTCAACTTGACGACTCAATAATTTAGCATCAAGTTATCATCATCATCATCATCGCCATCATTATCATCCTCACTATTATTAGTGATTCACTATGATAGTCAGTACCGTCCTGGGGCAGGACAATGAAAAAGATAGGCTGAGGGGAGGGACAGGGAACAATGGACAGACAGACAGAGAGGGAGGAACACGGGACAGACACACAGACAGATACACAGACAGGACAGACAGAGACAGACACACAGACAGGGAGGTACAGTATATGATAGGTGACATGTCAGTCAAAACGCGCAACATGAAAACCATTTTTGTTCTCATTGTAATTTGATAAGCTGTAATAATTTGATATCAGTGTTGACAGTTGCCCGTTAGCCGCCTCTGTCCTGGCGCGGGCGTGTGCGGACCATGGGTGACGCGGGCGTGCGCAGACCACTAGCAGCAAGGTTGGGGTAGTTGGGCCGTGTGGTCGCCCATTTATGGTTACAATGGTCGAATCCCTCCCTCTGAAACTGACCTCTACTAGGTTCACTCTCCTGGCATCGAGAGACCTGTCTTTCTTATTCGTGAAGCTATGTATGGATCCTGCCTCTAGCACTTTTTTTCGATTTACCGTCTCTAAAACCATGCATATTGTTGCCAACGAATTTTCTCTGTCGAGATGGTCCACCATTCTTCTCCTGATATTCTTCACCATATCCTCACATCCTATGCATGTCAGTGACACTATGCATGCCAGTGACACTGGTCTGTAGTTTAAGGCTACCTGTCTGCCCCCTTAAACACCGGGACTACGTTTGTTTTGCGGTCCTCTAACAGTTGGCAAGAACTGACTTGTTAAAGATTGCGGCCAGTGGTTCACATAGTGCTTCTGTTACCTCTCTCAGAAAACATAAAGGTATGATGTTTGGTCCCATCCCACTCGATGTACCTAAGACCATTTGATGTACCTGAGACCACTCGATGTACCTGGGACCACTCGCTGTACCTGAGACCACTCAATGTATCTGGGACCACTCGCTGTTTACCTGGAGTTTACCTGGAGAGAGTTCCGGGGGTCAACGCCCCCGCGGCCCGGTCTGAGACCAGGCCTCCTGGTGGATCAGAGCCTGATCAACCAGGCTGTTGCTGCTGGCTGCACGCAAACCAACATACGAGCTACAGCCCGGCTGATCCGGAACTGACTTTAGGTGCTTGTCCAGTGCCAGCTTGAAGACTGCCAGGGGTCTGTTGGTAATCCCCCTTATGTGTGCTGGGAGGCAGTTGAACAGTCTCGGGACCCTGACACTTATTGTATGGTCTCTTAACGTGCTAGTGACACCCCTGCTTTTCATTGGGGGGATGGTGCATCGTCTGCCAAGTCTTTTGCTTTCGTAGTGCTCGCTGTACCTGAGACCACTCAATGTATCTGGGACCACTCGCTGTACCTGAGACCACTAAATGTATCTGGGACCACTCGATGTACCTGGGACCACTCGATGTACCTGGGACCACTCGATGTACCTGGGACCACTCGATGTACCTGGGACCACTCGATTCAATATTATTTTATTGTTGTCTTCCTTCTAAAGTGGCTGCATAGCAACGTTGCCTCAGATTTTGCTTTTGATGCTGTCTCATTCTCAAATTGTAGCTCATTCTGTCTTCTTGCCCAAGCTAATTCTCTTCTAGCTCTTCTGCTCTCTTCTGTATATTCTCCTGTCCCACGCTTTCTATATTTTTTCCATGCTCTTCCGCCTTTTAGTGTAAGCGTTTCTGCTCCTTTGGGTAAGCCATGGTCTCATTCTCTCCTTGCTATAGCTTCTCTTCTCCTTAGTATGAATTTCTGGCTCCCGGTACTGTCCATCAAAATGTTCAGTCATATCACACTGTTTATTCAACGCCCTGCAACACTGTATGACACGAAACCACCAGTTTTTATGTCGTCACTCTTCTGGTGCATGTGTTATTCCTGACTGTCTCATGTACATGACATGAAGGACGGTCGATGGGGAGAAGGTACTCTGAAGCACTTCCTTCTAAGCTCAAGGCTGTTGACGCCTCGTATCTGTACCTAGCAGGATCTGACTCTCTGTCTCTTTCTTTCTCTATCTCTCTTGCTCTTTCCCTCAGGACAATGCCTAACGGGACGCCAAGTTAACATCCACTAAACCTGGAGGCTGGGACGGACCAGGAGGCCAAATTTTCGATACCTGTATGTTGGGACGAGCCAGGAGGCCATATCAACGATACCTGGAGGCTGGGACTGACCAGGAGGCCACATCAACGATACCTGGAGGCTGGGACTGACCAGGAGGCCACATCAACGATACCTGGAGGCTAGGACGATCCATGAGACAACTTCCTACTGACCTTAACTATTCTGTGCTCGCTAGCTCGCCTCATCTGCATATTTGATAGGAGTTTCCTGCGTGAACTTTACCTGTGCAGGTAGAAGCTAATGATGACAGCTGAAAGATACCAGAAAACAAATCTGGTACCTCCTGGAGTGGCTCTCGCTCAGAGGCGAAAATATCAATTTGCTGTTACCTTTTAGTATCCATGAGAGCAGTTATGCTGGCAATGTCTAACGTAAGGTAATTTCTTTATCCAATAGCTTTTCGAAATTTTCTGTGGCTTTAACACTTACTACCTCTGATTTTTTTAATTATCTCCGTTGGTCTACCTATTTGTTAAGAAATTTATTGTGGGGGGGGAGTCAGGAGTCAAGGATTTAATCCTTCACGAGGGTCATTACGGTTGTAGGATCCGCGTTCATGACTAGTCAGGAATACTTGAAGATCCTTACGTAATAAATACACCAAAGTCTCTTTGTTTGGTTGTATACTGAGAGATACACATACACACACACACACACATCTTTGCGTTTAATACACTAAAATACTTACATACTGTAAATAAACATGTCTCTGCGTGGAATACACCAAGACACACACACACACACACAAAATCACATACACATCTCTGGGTGTAATATACCGAGAGATACACTCCCCTCTGTGTATATAACGCTGGTGGTCATAAAATAAATTCTAAAAAGCTATAGCTGAACTTTTCACAGCAAATTTCACTCTAGAATTAAACAAGACCGAGGTGAAAGTTTGTGTGAAATACGCAGTGTTTTCCTGGCATTGTAGCTGACACATTTTTATTATCCGGGTAATAAAGCCTTTCTGAAGGTTTTTCGTGAAATCCAAAAATGTGCTGGCGGACGTTTCACTGAAGCTGGGTAGAAAAAAAAATGTTCAGAGGAAGAGCGGCCTGAAAAAGATTTTATTGGGGGGGGGGAGGGGGGGACCATAACTTAATATTTTTCGAGTTTCTGGGTTTTTTAAGGACAGTGGTTAGATTTGGTATTTCTTTAGTGTTGAAATTTTTTTTAATATATTTTTTTTTAAAGGTTAACTTTAGAATGGGGCATTTGCTGTCGTAATTTTTGTCGTTGCTGACGTTGTTATAGCAGTTGCTGTCGTAATTTTTGTCGTTGCTGACGTTGTTATAGCAGTTGTTGTCGTAATTTTTGTCGTTGCTGACGTTGTTATAGCAGCTGCTGTCGTAATTTTTGTCGTTGCTGACGTTGTTATAGCAGTTGCTGTCGTAATTTTTGTCGTTGCTGACGTTGTTATAGCAGTTGCTGTCGTAATTTTTGTCGTTGCTGACGTTGTTATAGCAGTTGCTGTCGTAATTTTTGTCGTTGCTGACGTTGTTATAGCAGCTGCTGTCGTAATTTTTGTCGTTGCTGACGTTGTTATAGCAGTTGCTGTCGTAATTTTTGTCGTTGCTGACGTTGTTATAGCAGCTGCTGTCGTAATTTTTGTCGTTGCTGACGTTGTTATAGCAGCTGCTGTCGTAATTTTTGTCGTTGCTGACGTTGTTATAGCAGCTGCTGTCGTAATTTTTGTCGTTGCTGACGTTGCTATAGCAGTTGCTGTCGTAATTTTTGTCGTTGCTGACGTTGTTATAGCAGCTGCTGTCGTAATTTTTGTCGTTGCTGACGTTGTTATAGCAGCTGCTGTCGTAATTTTTGTCGTTGCTGACGTTGCTATAGCAGCTGCTGTCGTAATTTTTGTCGTTGCTGACGTTGCTATAGCAGTTGCTGTCGTAATTATGCTCGCTACTGTCGTAATCTTAGCGGTTGTTGTCGTAGTTATGGTCAGTGATGTCGTAGTTATGGTCGCTGTTGTCGTAGTTATGGTCACTGTTGTCGTAGTTATGGTCAGTGATGTCGTAGTTATGGTCGCTGTTGTCGTAGTTATGGTCACTGTTGTCGTAGTTATGGTCACTGTTTTCGTAGTCATGGTCACTGTTGTCGTAGTTATGATCACTGTTGTCGTAGTTATGGTCACTGTTGTCGTAGTTATGGTCACTGTTTTCGTAGTCATGGTCACTGTTGTCGTAGTTATGGTCACTGTTGTCGTAGTTATGGTCACTGTTTTCGTAGTCATGGTCACTGTTGTCGTAGTTATGGTCACTGTTGTCGTAGTCATGGTCACTGTTGTAGTCATGGTCACTGTTGTCGTAGTCATGGTCACTGTTGTCGTAGTTATGGTCACTGTTGTCGTAGTCATGGTCACTGTTGTCGTAGTCATGGTCACTGTTGTCGTAGTTATGGTCACTGTTGTCGTAGTCATGGTCACTGTTGTCGTAGTTATGGTCACTGTTGTCGTAGTTATGGTCACTGTTGTCGTAGTCTTGATCAGAGTCGCCTCAACATTCTATAGCTACAGATAAGTTAATCTTCACCCATGCTGCTGCTGTTTCTGTTACTGTTGCTGCTGTTCCTGTTGCTTCCGTTGTTGTTGCCTCTATGCTAAACTGTAACGAAACATCAACTATGGTTCACTTTGTTTCTTTCAATTGCATTCAGAATTAGTTTTGTGATGCAGCACTGGTCAGTAGGGCTCCCTCTCTCCCTCCCTCACTCCCTCACTCCCTCACTCCCTCTCTCACTCCCTCACTCCCTCACTCCCTCTCTCACTCCCTCCCTCACTCCCTCCCTCACTCCCTCTCTCACTCCCTCCCTCACTCCCTCCCTCACTCCCTCACTCCCTCCCTCACTCCCTCACTCCCTCACTCCCTCACTCACTCCCTCCCTCCTTCCCTCACTCTCTCCCTCCCTCACTCCCTCCCTCACTCCCTCACTCCCTCTCTCCCTCCCTCACTCCCTCTCTCCCTCCCTCACTCCCTCTCTCCCTCCCTCACTCCCTCTCTCCCTCCCTCACTCCCTCTCTCCCTCCCTCACTCCCTCTCTCCCTCCCTCACTCCCTCCAGCCCCTAACCATGCAATTCAACCCCGTGAATAAACAATGCTGATGTGGTCCCTGTTTGCCATCGTGTTTCCTCTCGCCATTTTGCTGTGACCTGACTCTATGTGAGAGAGAGAGAGAGAGAGAGAGAGAGAGACACTGAGTGAGAGTCATGACGATAAGTGACATTGGGAGGAAGTGGGGGAGATGGGCATTGAACATGTTTTTACCATTGCTGTTGGATTGCAGCTCTTGGCTCCATCTTAGGGCATTTAAGATAAGCTTGACCAAGCCTAAAACTGGTTCCTCCCCCCCCTCGTCTCCCCTGCCAGCAACCCCACCTACCATGCCCTTCCCTATATCTTCCCCCTGCCCTTCCCCTGCCCTCCCCTGCCCTCCCCTGCCCTCGCCCTGCCCTCCTCCTGTCCTCCTACTGCCCTCCTACTGCCCTCCTACTGCCCTCCTTGCATGATTCAAGGGTGTGTGGACAGCAAGGTCCCCCAGGTTGATAAGTCAGAGATGATCTGCCATCATCCTCACGTTAGCATGATTTATTTAACATTCCAAGTGGTTCCTACCCTGTCGGGCTCTCCCATACCCTGTCCAGTCCTCCCCTACCCTGTACAGCCTCCCATACACTATACAACTGTCCCCTACACTGTCCAGCCGTCACATGTCCTATCCAGCCCCCCCTACCCCCAGGCCCGGTGGCCTGGTGGCTAAAGCTCCCGCTTCACACACGGAGGGCCCGGGTTCGATTCCAGGCGGGTGGAAACATTTCGACACGTTTCCTTACACCTGTTGTCCTGTTCACCTAGCAGCAAATAGGTACCCGGGTGTTAGTCGACTGGTGTGGGTCGCATCCTGGGGGACAAGATTAAGGACCCCAATGGAAATAAGTTAGACAGTCCTCGATGACGCACTGACTTTCTTGGGTTATCCTGGGTGGCTAACCCTCCGGGGTTAAAAATCCGAATGAAATCTTATCTTATCTTATCTTACCCTGTCGATCCATCCCCTACCCTGTCCAGCCGTCCCATGCCCTGTCCAGCCCACCCCTACCCTGACCAGCCCTGCCCTCCCCTACCCTGTCGCACTCCCTGGAAGAGATGAGGGGGATGATGAGTAAGGAAGGGATGGGTGAAGAATATACACCCCTCCCTACACCCCATCTCCCCACCCACTCCTTTACTCTCCCTTTTTAATAACACAATAATATATTTAATATCACGGTGCCTCCGTTGCCTGGTAGCTATAGCTCTCGCTTCACACGACAAGGGTCCGGGTTCAATTCCCAGCGAGGGTAGAAACATTGGGCGTGTTTCCTTACTCTGGTTATGTTCCCTACTACAACCCAGGATTCCAAATGGCCTGTTATCCCGGGTGTAATGGGAGCAAAATAAACACAGCAGAAAAAGTTTAGACTTATATTATCCTTCACCAATTTAGAACAGCAATATATACACTATGCACAGTGATAAATATAGTGCACTCCACGGTAAGCAAGGCAGAAATAGAAGCCACAAGATAGCAGACCGTGCTTCAACCAGCTCTAGAATGGGAATGACAAGGGCAGACAGGAGAGCGGTACCCACATAACCTCTGCGATTGCCAAAAGCATCTTCTTATTGGCTAGAACCTGGTCACTAGTTGAACGACGGGGCCCCATCATCAACTCTTAGCAACCTGGGTCGCTGGTTCGGGGAGATAGCCTGTAAATGAGGGTGTGTACATGCGCCGAATAAAGGTTACGTACTCTTTGCATGCCACACCCCCACCCCGAGAAGGCTCAGGATTAGGCTGCCACCTCCCAGTGGTAACCGTGCCGCCATGGCACAAAATAATGGGACCGCCTTTCCTCTCCACCATCCAACTCTTAGATAGAGCTCAGCTTTTCTCGTGACCAAAAGCCAAACCCTAAACTTAGAGTGAGACAGCAGTCAGACAGGCTAGCATAGGTCCAAGATACAGGCGGACGGTAGCCCGCATCCCCTCACTAAAAAAAAAAACCCACACCAGGGAATAAAAAAAAAGTGCGTGAAAAGGGGTTACCACAAATATAACATCCTAACCTAAATAAATAAAAATATTAGACTCTAGATAAAGAGTCCGCCAACACATTTTCTTTGCCGGCAATATATTTAATTCTGAGTGAGTATGGTTGCAGTCTTAGCGTCCAGCGCATGAGCCTTGTGTTGTGGTTCTTCATGGCTTGGAGATATACTAGAGGATTGTGATCACTGTAGACTGTGACCACCTGCGATGTCTGGCCCACATAAACATCGAAATGCTCCAAAGCCAGTACCAGCGCGAGGGCTTCTTTTTCAATGGTAGAGTAAGCCCTCTGATGCGGCTGGAACTTGGCTGAAAAGTATGCTACAGGCTGCAACTCCTCATTCTCGTTTTGTAATAGTACTGCCCCAACCCCAGACTCACAAGCATCAACCTGTAATGAAAAAGCTTTGGAGAAGTCTGGAGACAAGAGAATGGGTGCAGTACACAATAATCTTTTTGCTTTATTAAAAGCAGTGTTACAGTCTGAGGTCCAATTAAAGGGAACTTTGTAACTGGTAAGAGAGGTAAGAGGGGCTACAATATCTGAGAAATTCTTACAGAATCTTCTGTAAAATCCTATCATGCCTAGGAAACGTTGAAGAGATTTCCTATCATGAGGAACTGGATAATCTTTAATAGAAAGAACTTTAGCAAGTTTAGGTGCAACTTTACCACTACCTACTTCATGGCCTAGAAAAGTGACAGTGGCCTGGCCAAAGGAAGATTTAGATAAATAAACTGTTAAATGGGAACTCTTAAAGGTCTCAAAAAGAGCCTTAAGTCTAAGTAGGTGTTGATCCCAAGTATCAGACACCACAACAATATCATCTAGGTACGCTGCCGTGCCTTCAAGTCCTTTAATAGCCTGATGGATAAGTTTCTGGAATGAAGAGGGGGAATTTTTCATTCCGAAGGGGGTAACTGTGTATTGATAATGACCTCCTGGAATTACGAAGGCAGAGATTTCCTTCGCCTTATTCGTCAAAGGTACCTGATAGTAGCCTTTAAGGAGATCTAACTTGGACACAAAAGTAGCCTTACCCACAAAGTCAATTACGTCATCCAGACGAGGAAGAGGGTAAGCATCTGTAATTGTGACCTCATTCACCTTACGGTAGTCTGTACACATACGAAACCCTCCATCAGCCTTCTTCACAAGGATGCACGGTGAAGCCCATGGACTAGATGACTCCTCCACTAAACCATGCTTTAACAAAAATTCTACTTCCTGCTGAAGTAGCCTCTGCTTTTCAGGATTAGCTCTGTAGGGGGAGAGTTTAATCGGGCTAGAGTTTCCCACATCTACATCATGGTAACCTAACGAACATTTTTTCGGCACATCCGAAAAAATATTAGGATATGACTGTAGAAGCTCAGTTAAATTTGTTGCTTGCGTTTCAGATAATCCCTCCATTAAAGGGCTAGGATCCTTGAGGAGGACAGAATTTGAAAGTTTAATATTAATTTCAGAGATAGAGTGCAAAGAATCAGAGTCGTCCTCAGAGGTAGAGGACAGAGTCATTACTGGGACTTTATCTGGTGTTTGAAAAGATTTTAATTGATTAATGTGGTAAGTTTTAGTTTTTGAGGTCTTATCAATGGGAGCTACCACATAATTTACATCAGATAATCTACTTACAATCTGCATAGGTCCCACAAATCTAGCTTTCAAGGTGTGGCCAGGTATAGGTTCCTGCACCAACACCTTGTCTCCTGGATGGAAGGAGCGGAATTTTGCACTTCTGTCATACCTCTGTTTCATCTTACTTTGAGCTGCCTTTAGGTTAGCCTTGGCTAACTGACGTGCCACCTGCAACCTTGAAGACGGGTTGTAGAGTGTTGAGCTAACGTCTTCTCCCATCCATCCTTCTTTGAGCACCTGAAGAGGACCTCGTACATTGTGCCCAAAGATCAGCTCAAACGGACTATACCCTGTAGACTCTTGCACCGTCTCTCGTACTGAGAACAGCAACAAAGGTAGTGATTCATCCCAGTCTGTAGGAAAGTGCATGCAAAAAGTTCTCATCATAGTTTTTAACGTCTGATGGAATCTTTCCAAGGCGCCTTGGGACTGAGGATGATAGACAGTGGATAAGTTGTGGATTATCCCTAACCTAATTAATACTTCCCTAAATGCTTTGGCAGTGAAATTAGTACCTTGATCACTTTGAATAGTTTTAGGAATGCCAAAACAAGAAATGAATTTTGTTAAAGCTTTGAGAATAGCTTTAGAATTAATACTGCGCATGGGAATTGCTTCAGGATATCTGGTTACTTTATCCATAATCGTAAATAAATATTGATTTCCAGACTTTGACCTATGTAGTGGACCTACACAATCTATAATTAAATCTGCAAAAGGTTCTCCATCAGCAGGTATAGGTTGGAGAGGTGCAGGTTTAATGGAATGTCCAGGTTTCCCTACTTGCTGACATTCTCGGCAACACCTAATATGATTCTTCACATCTTTCTTTAATTTTAGCCAATAAAATTCTTTTGTGATTCTATACAAGGTTTTTGTAATTCCTAAGTGACCTCCTAATGAAGTATTATGAGCTATATTTTAATATTTGAGGTCTAAACTTGGTTGGAACCACTAACCTGTCATACAATTGCCGGCCCTCTATCTCCTTACCAGTCTCAGTGCAGATCAAATAATCATTTTTAACTTCATACTTGACCGGATGACCCAAAGAGGATTTACCCATGGCTGCCTCAAAAGCGAATTTTAAAGAAGGGTCCTTTCGTTGTTCCTCCCGGAAGGACAGTCCCTCGGGCATGGAAACAGAGACATCTGGCAATCCTGCAACCTGGGAATAGGAAGACTTGATCGGGGTCTGTTCACTTGATTTACAAGGCTCCGGCCGGTGTGCCTCATAAAACAACGTGGCTATTCCGAGATCGGAGTCGTCCAAGGATAGGTCAACATTCTCTCCAGACAACCCTTGGGATGTTGCCCGAGTTATGGCCAACACCGGAGAAGAATTACTCATTATAGGTTCAGGACACGCACTAACAGTAGTAATGTTATTACCCAGTAATAACATGGCATCTTTCATGGGGAATCCTTTTGAGACACCTACAGTCAAGTACCCAGTGTAATATTTGCACTGTACATAAATTTTATGCAAAGGAACAGAATATATAGCTCCTCCAAATTCTTCCAATAAAACAGAGGAATTCAAAGAAGTATTCTCTGAAAGGGGTAATATTCCCTCTCTTACAAGTGAGCAATATGCTCCAGTATCTCTAAAGGTCTTTACTTTAGTTGTTTCTGAGTTTTCCTGAAGGGAAATAAGACTCTTGCAATAATAAGGGGCCATACCTTTTTCTACTTCTCTAGGGGACATGTTACTAGGGCTATTAGAGATTTTCCCAATGGGTTGGGATTTATGGGGGCAGTTGGGACGGATGTGACCTACTTTGTTGCAGAGGAAGCAGACGACAGGCTTGCCCTTTACTCCCTGCTGACGTTGCAAATGGTGTCGCTCTGGCTGGTGTCTCTCTGGATACTGTTGTCGAGATGCACCATGAGTAGTTTGCCTCTCCGCAGGTGGACCATAAGTTGAGAAGCGTGGCTCACCAGGTGACTTAATTGGCTGACGTAGACGTTCTCCCTCCGGCTGGCACTTCATTCTCCAAGGTTGACGATCTCTGCTCATGCCAGGCTGTTGAAAAGAGAAACGGGACCGCTCGGACAAGGAGCGGTTAGTTTCGAAGGTATCAGCCAACCTGGCTGCCTCCAATGCAGTGGTTAAGTCACGATCCTGCAGAAAGACTCGAACCTCTGGTCCCACAGACTCCAGCGGGTTATCAATCAGAATAAGCTGTACCAGCTCCTCAAAGGTAGAGACACCACTTGCTTTATACCAGCTGGTAAAAGCTTTGGTTTGCTGTCTCACAATGTCCACTAGGGATTGACCAAGCTGATGCCTGCTTAATTTAAAAAGCTTACGGTATTTGGCTGGGATACATGTATATGCTCCCAATGCTGTGGTCTTCACTACTTTATAATCAGAAAATTCAGCGTCATTTAATACTGACGTAAATTCCTGTGCCTTACCCAATAATGTTGTATGAACCAACGATGCCCAATGCTGTTCCAGCCACCTCAAGGCTCGAGCCTGATTTTCGAAGCTTTCGAAAAATTGCTCTGGTTCGGCCTCATTGAAGCGGGGAACAAGCTGTACTGCTTTTTGTAAACTAAAATCATTTACAGAATGCGAAAACTGCCTCCTTTCTCTTTCCCTATCAAATTCTTCCCTTGCAAATGCTCTCTGTTCCCTAGTTTGCTCAAGATTGATTTTTGCCAGCTCAAGTGCCAACGACGCTGATTCACCTTGAGACAACCCAGCTGCACTATACTGACCATTTTGCTCCGTAGGTGTATCATCTTCCTCCTGCGAGAACATAGTAGTTTTTGCCATAGCTCCAGTAGAGGGAGGAGTCCGATGTGCCATCTCTTCTTCTATAAGTTTGTCAGCAATCAGTGAACGCAGTTGCGCAGCTGTAAGAGTGCGTTTGTATTTAATGCCAATGGAACGAGCAATTTGCCAACAACGCTGTAGGGACAATTTAGGTAGGTTATGCAAAGTATATGCCGACCCCAGACGTCTGACTCGTCTAGGTGGCATAAGTTATTCGCTATGCACAGTACGATTGCAGAATACCCCAACATAACACGTTAATTTGCAGAACACGCTTAGCTATGCACAGTATGATTGCAGAATACGCATACAAGCAAAGCTGACTGCAAAATTCTCCACACCGAACAGGCTAGTAACAACTGACATGCAAAATTTGTAAAGCAATGCCAGACAGCTACACTGTTCTAGAAGATTGACCGTAGCGAAGCGAGTACACCGAACAAGCTAGTAGCGAGCTGTCGAACGATCACACAATAGCAAGGCTGACCATAAAGCAAGTGACACGCAAAATTTGTAAAGCGTAGGCAAAGCTAATGCAATGCCAGACAGCAAGCTGCACAATGTTCCTGCTACGAGCTTCACCCTAAGCTCAACCATTTCCAGCTCCAGCTCCCGGACAGGCCCCCATATTACAACCCAGGATTCCAAATGGCCTGTTATCCCGGGTGTAATGGGAGCAAAATAAACACAGCAGAAAAAGTTTAGACTTATATTATCCTTCACCAATTTAGAACAGCAATATGTACACTATGTACAGTGATAAGTATAGTGCACTCCACGGTAAGCAAGGCAGAAATAGAAGCCACAAGATAGCAGACCGTGCTTCAACCAGCTCTAGAATGGGAATGACAAGGGCAGACAGGAGAGTGGTACCCACATAACCTCTGCAATTGCCAAAACCATCTTCTTATTGGCTAGAACCTGGTCACTAGTTGAATGACGGGGCCCCATCATCAACTCATAGCAACCTGGTTCGCTGGTTGGGGGAGATAGCCTGTAAATGAGGGTGTGTACATGCGCCGAATAAAGGTTACGTACTCTTTGCATGCCACATTCCCCTATCAGTAAAATGGGTACCTGGGTGTTACTGGAACGGTGTATGTCTACCTGGAGGGTATTCCGGGGATCAACGCCCCCGCGGCCCGATCCACGACCAGGCCTCCCGGTAGATCTGGGCATGATCAACGAGGCTGATACTGCTGGCCGTACGTAGTCCAATGTACGAACCACAGCCCGGCTGATCCGGCACCGAGATTTAAGTATCTGTCCAGCTCCCTCTTGAAGGCAGCCAGGGGCCTATTGGCAATTCCCTTTATGCATGGCAGGAGGCTGTTGAACAGTCTTGGGCCTTGGACACTTATGATGCGTCGCATCTTGGGACAAACCTGACTTAATTTGCCCGAAATACTCGGCATAACAAGAGGGTTTCTATATAGTAGTATGTCATTGATGTCAGTTATGGTCTGTATACCTTGTACATGTACTTGTAGAAATAAAGATATTATATTACAAGGAGTTCAAGAACCAGCTGGTCCAGCTGGTTCAACAACCAGCAAGGAGGAGTCGCCAGAACCTCCAGGATCTACATGTTCAGTGTAAATCTATCAGTCAAGATTACTGCCTCAGTCCAAATTGATTTATGTCAGAAAAGGTGACACAATAACTTATAGTGACCACTAAATGCACACTAAACCTCTACTTAATTCATGCTAGACCCAAATGGACTGTCATAGATTCAATATTTGGGACAATCTAAAGTCAACAGTTTCCTTATATTTGTTCAGCAGCTGTACCAGGACGATCAGTAATAGTAGCAGTAGTAGTAGTAGTAATAGTAGTAGTAGTAGTAATAGTAGTAGTAGTAATAGTGGTAGTAGATGGTTGTGATAGTGACTGTAGAACTAGTGGTAAGAAGCAGCAGAACCACTGGTACACACAACTGTGAGTGACAGTGGAGTAACACCAGTAGTTCGGATAGTAACACTACTAGTTAAGCAGAGGTAGTTGTAGACTACGTCTACCGTCTACTTCCATCTCTACTGCAAGTTTCATGGCATTGTTCCACTATGGTATATTTCCCTTGTGTTCCAGTGGCTGGAGGGAGTGGAGGGTGTGGAGGGTGGGGAGAGAGCCTTCTGCTTTACCATCCTTGACTCACACACCTGGATAATACACGATAGTCCTTAATCCAGGAAGTAGTAGATAGTTCCTCTCAGTAGACAGCCTCGACGAGGACTCACAAGTACTCTGCTGTCTGTCTTGCCTGTGTACTCCCATGTACTCCTATATAAGTCCACATTCTCCCATGTACTTCCGATTACTCTCCTTACTCTCTCTCTCTCTCTCTCTCTCTCTCTCTCTCTCTCTCTCTCAAACATACACACGTTATCTGTTACACAATTTTTTCACACACAGAAGTCAGAGTAAGTCTAGAGACAAGGAGAGAGAGAGAGAGATAGAGACCATGGATAATAACCTTCCAAGACCGACCCCATAACAGACGACCCCCATCCCGGACGACCCTACCCTTCCAAGAACGACCCAGCCTTCCCATTAATAACTCTCAGGTCAATGATTTGTGTCGTGCAAGTTATTGTTTTTGTCTGTGTAAATCAGGTCGTCCGAGACTTAATACATTGATTGTTGGCGTCTTGCGAGGCGAGAGGGAGGGTTAAGACATAAGAGAGAAAATCAAAGAAATCAATTGAATATATATATATATATATATATATATATATATATATATATATATATATATATATATATATATATATATATATATATATATATATGTCGTGCCGAATGGGCAGAACTTGCGATCTTGGCTTAAATAGCAACGCTCATCTTGCCATATAGGACAAGCGAAAATTTGTGTATGCAATAATTTCGCCAAAATCATTCTGAACCTAACAAAAAAAATATATTTCATTGTGTTTGTTTAGTATTAAATTACTGTAAACAAATCTAAAATATATTTAGTTGGGTTAAGCTAAAATAAATTGCTCTTGTTATAATAAGGTTAGGTAAGTTTTCCAAGTTTCTTTTGGTGTAAAATTAAAAATTTTTACATTAATATTAATGAAAAAAATAGATCTTTAAACGTATAAGAGAAAATTTTGGAAAGGACTTAATTTTAAATGAGTTCTTACTAATTGACCAGTTTTACGTATTCGGCACGACATATATATATATATATATATATATATATATATATATATATATATATATATATATATATATATATATATATATATATATATATATATATATGAGAGAGAGAAACAAACATTACAAAACAATAGAAACGGTGAGTCAACCACAATCACTCAGATTGTAATAATGTTGGTAGAATTACCAACAATATCTAAAGTAAAAGGACACAAGTGCAACTAATGTGACATTTTATTGTGGCAACGTTTCGCTGTTAAGCCGTAACGGCTTGACAAAGCTCCTGGAGAGCGAAACGTTGCCACAATAAAATGTTACATTAGATGCACTTGTGTCCTTTTCCTTTACCACTCAACCAGCCTCATTAACCAGTCAACTTGCTCTTCGTCCGCCCACCCATTTCTCCGCCCAGCCACCCACTTCTCCGCCCACCCACCCATCTGACCTGGCCTTACAGCCATGCACCGCTGGTGTACGTGGCTGGTGTACATGCACAGGTCAACCACCTGATCCATATGTCATGCAAGACTCAAATGACCTACCCTCACCCCTCACCCCCGTACATCACCCTCACCCCCGTACATCACCCTCACCCCCGTACATCACCCTCACACCCGTACATCACCCTCACCCCCGTACATCACCCTCACCCCCGTACACCACCCTCACCCCTGTACAGCACCCTCACCCCTGTACACCACCCTCACCCCTGTACATCACCCTCACCCCCGTACATCACCCTCACCCCCGTACATCACCCTCACCCCTGTACACCACCCTCACCCCCGTACATCACCCTCACCCCCGTACATCACCCTCACCCCTGTACATCACCCTCACCCCCGTACATCACCCTCACCCCTGTACACTACCTTCACCCCTGTACATCACCCTCACCCCTGTACACCACCCTCACCCCTGTACACCACCCTCACCCCTGTACACCACCCTCACCCCTGTACATCACCCTCACCCCTGTACACCACCCTCACCCCTGTACACCACCCTCACCCCCGTACATCACCCTCATCCCCGTACATCACCCTCACCCCCGTACATCACCCTCACCCCTGTACACCACCCTCACCCCTGTACACCACCCTCACCCCTGTACACCACCCTCACCCCTGTACACCCTCACCCCTGTGTACCACCCTCACCCCTGTACACCACCCTCACCTTTGTACACGATTCTTGGTTGATTAATTGAGTTTAAAGCCTATCCACTACACGAAGGGGTTAAGGTAAACTGTGTAAAGAAAAGAGATGTTTATCTAATTTGTATAACCCTGAACTAATATTCATATTAAAATCAATACTACTTTTCACGAAGCTTGATTCAATTATATTTCCCTCAACCATAGGCTTGCTGTATACAACTTTCTCGACCTTTTGAAAATCAATTATATGGTTAAAATCTCTCAGGTGAATAAACAGAGCATTATACTCTTGTCCAGTTCTAATGCTATATTTATGTTGTTGTAATATAAGTTGAAGACTTTTTCCCAGTTTGACCGTAATAAACTTTATTGCGTTCTGTACAGGGAATCTACAAGATTTCTTGAAAACAAATATATATATATATATATATATATATATATATATATATATATATATATATATATATATATATATATATATGTGTGTGTGTGTGTGTGTGTGTGTGTGTGTGTGTGTAAAACGGAAGCCTGTAATTGTTTTACATGATGGTAGGATTGCTGGTGTCCATTTTTCTGTCTCGTAAACATGCAAGATTTCAGGTATGTCTTGCTACTTCTACTTACACTTAGGTCACACTACACATACATGTACAAGCATATATATACACACCCCTCTGGGTTTTCTAATATTTTCTTACTAGTTCTTGTTCTTGTTGTTTATTTCCTTACCTCCATGGGGAAGTGGAACAGAATTCTTCCTCCGTAAGCCATGCGTGTTGTAGGAGGCAACTAAAATGCTGGGAGCAAGGGGCTGGTAACCTCTTCTCCTGTATATATTACTAAATGTAAAAGGAGAAACTTTCTTTTTTCCTTTTGGGCCACCCTGCCTTGGTGGGATACGGCCGGTGTGTTGAAAGAAAGAATATATATATATATATATATATATATATATATATATATATATATATATATATATATATGGCGCGTCGCTATTGTCTCTTTACATCGACCTGTTGAGTTGTCACCCCGACCACTTTGCTCTTCAGAGAGACCTGTTGGTTACCCTCACCACGACCTCTTCACTCCACCTCGATGGCTGCTCTTACCGTCCCGAGGGGAACGAGTTCATCCGGCTGTAACTAACGCGCCTGTGTCTGCGTTAATAGCCCTGTGTTCTTCGTATTTTATCCTCCGTTGCCTTAATAAAAAAACGGCCGTTGATTACTGCAGCTTCTAATAATAAGTTAAAAATGCGTCCATAAAGTTCGTGAACCGCATCAGGGATCCCCGAGGATGAGAGAGGTGATGGATCATTGAAGTGTCTAGGGCTTTCCTTTTGCCCTGTTATCTGCTGCACTGCGTCTCAAGGGAGATTTCAGTGGAACCCTTTCTTCCCCATGGAAATAAATCCCCTTGACCTTATTTTTTATTGGGGGAGAGAGGGATCCTGGGTAATTTACACATATATGTTACCAGGTATGATAATTGTAGTTACGCGTATCTGTACCTTAACTTACTAAGTATTCTTAGCCGTCTTCCATCGCCTAATCAAAACAACTAACATCTGCCAAAATCAACTGGCGTCTAATTCCAGAGTCTACAAAACAATGACTAGCGTCTGTCTACCTTGCGTCTTCCAACATCTATCACCGTTTGTAGATGAATGGTTCAGAGAACCGACATGTTGATAAATTAGACACATGTGCAATTCTTGGGTATCTTTATTGAGGAAACGTTTCGCCACACAGTGGCTTCATCAGTCCATACAAAGGAGAATCTTGAAGAACAGGAGGAGAATGAGGTAATCAGTCCCTCAACCTTGAGTCGATGTGGTCAGTCCATCAATCTTGAATAGATGGACTGACCACATCGACTCAAGGTTGAGGGACTGATTACCTCATTCTCCTCCTGTTCTTCAAGATTCTCCTTTGTATGGACTGATGAAGCCACTGTGTGGCGAAACGTTTCCTCAATAAAGATACCCAAGAATTGCACATGTGTCTAATTTATCATCTATCACCGTCTATCGACGTCAGATAACGCCTACCACTGTCAAGAAGTATCTACCCCAACTTGACCATAACAACTGCTACTGCGTACAATCACCTACCATCAAGTACCGAAAACTGTCAGCATGTATCACAATCTACTGTCTCCCAACATTATCTACCCTTTTCTACCGCCATGCATTGACGCAGTCTACGACTGGTCACAGACCGGGCCGCGGGGGCGTTGACCCCCGAAACTCTCTCCAGGTAAACTCGAGGTAAACACGGGGCCAGACACTGCAGTGAACTGAGGAACGTTAACATATTCTTGCCTGTATATTCAGCTTTGTGAAGTAAATCTACCGCTAACTGCCTCATTCTACCACCATCTACCAGCATCTACCACCACCTACCAGCGTCCTCCAGCGTCTACCAGCATCTACCACCATCTACCAGCATCTACCATCTACCAGCGTCCTCCAGCGTCCACCAATATCCACCACCGTCTACCAGCGTCCTCCAGCGTCCACCAGAGTACACCAGCATTCACCAGCGTCCACTAACGTCCACCAGCGTCCTCTTGGACGCTCCCGAGGGCTGAAATACGACCAACAGTGTCGCTGTCAATTACTGTATTAACACATTTTTTATCGCTTAATTTATTCATGACGGGAGAGGTTGAAAATCTCTCTCTGGCAACTGGCCGACGATCAGGGAGAGTTCCCTGGACAACTGGCCGACGATCAGGGAGAGTTCCCTGGACAACTGGCCGACGATCAGGGAGAGTTCCCTGGACAACTGGCCGACGATCAGGGAGAGTTCCCTGGACAACTGGCCGACGATCAGGGAGAGTTCCCTGGACAACTGGCCGACGATCAGGGAGAGTTCCCTGGACAACTGGCCGACGATCAGGGAGAGGACCCTGGACAACTGACCGACGATCAGGGATAGTTCCCTGGACAACTGGCCGACGATCAGGGGAGCCTACTGGACAAGTGGCCGACGATCAGGGGAGCCTACTGGTCAACTGACCGACGATCAGGGGAGCCTATTGGACAACTGGCCGACGATCAGGGGGGCCTACTGGTCAACTGGCCGACGATCGGGACCTAGAAAACTGAATTTTGAGATTTTATACCCAGTCTTGATACTAGGGAGTCCAAATGGCCTGTTATCCTGGGTGTAAAGGGAGCAAAATAAACACAGCAGAAAACTTTTGACTTATATTATCCTTCACCAATTTAGAACAGAAGTATGTACACTATATACACTATGTACAGTGATAGGTATTAGTGCACTCCACGGTAAGGCAGAATAGAAGCCACTAGAGAGCAGACCGTGCTTCAACCAGCTCTAGAATGGGAATGACAAGGGCAGACTGGAGAGTGGTACCCACATAACCTCTGCAATTGCCAAAACCATCTTCTCATTGGCTGGAACCTGGGTACTGGTTGAACGACGGGGCCCCATCGTCAACCCTCAGTCACCTGGTTCGCTGGTTGAGGGAGATAGCCTGTAAATGAGGGTATGTACATGCGCCGAAAAAAGGTTACGTACTCTTTGCATGCCACAGGAAGGGATCTTGATCCAAGGTAAAGTGGAGATTCTCATCCCCAGGCACTGTATTATCCCTGTGGGCTACACCAGGGTAATTAAGGCTGCACGTCGCCTGTCCGCCACCAGTCAAGATTACTTTATTATCTATACAAAGAATTGATGTAAATTTTCAGTGCATACACACTGAGGGAAAAACACTATACGATGTATAGATTATTATTATTATTATTATTATTATTATTATTATTATTATTATTATTATTATTATTGTTATTATTATTGTTATTATTATTAGTATATTCCCCTTTCTGGGGATACTAAATGATTATAACAACACTATCACCACCACCACTATCACCACCACAATCACCACTACTACCACCACCACCATCACAACAACCACCACCACCACCATCACCACCACTACCACCATAATCACCACTACCACCACCAAAACCACCACCACCATCACCACCACTACCACCACCAAAACCACCACCACCATCACCACCACCACCACCACCACCACCATCACCACCACCACCACCACCACCACCACCACCACCACTACCACCACCACAACCACCACCATCACCATCACCATCACCACCACCACCACCGCCACCACCACCACCACCACCACCACCACCACCAGCACCACCAGCACCACCAGCACCACCAGCACCACCACCACCACCACCACCACCACCACCACCACCACCACCACCACCACCACCACCACCACCACCACCACCATCACCACCACCACCATCACCACCACCACCATCACCACCAGCACCACCATCACCACCACCACCACCACCACCACCATCACCACCATCACCACCATCACCACCACCACCACCACCACCACCACCACCACCACCACCACCACCACCACCACCACCACCATCACCACCACCATCACCACCACCACCACCACCACCATCACCACCACCACCACCACCATCACCACCACCACCACCACCATCACCATCACCACCACCACCACCACCACCACCATCATCACCACCACCATCACCACCACCACCACCACCACCATCATCACCACCACCACCACCACCACCACCATCACCACCATCACCACCACCACCACCACCACCACCACCACCACCACCACCACCACCACCACCACCACCACCACCACCACCACCATCACCACCACCACCACCACCATCACCACCACCACCACCACCACCACCACCATCACCATCACCACCACCATCACCACCACCACCACCACCACCACCACCACCACCACCACCACCATCATCACCACCACCACCACCACCACCATCATCACCACCACCATCACCACCACCACCACCACCACCATCATCACCACCACCACCACCACCACCACCATCACCACCATCACCACCACCACCACCACCACCACCACCATCACCACCACCACCACCACCACCACCACCACCACCACAAATACCACCACCACCACCATCACCACCATCACCACCATCACCACCACCATCACCACCACCACCACCACCACCACCATCACCATCACCACCACCACCACCACCACCACCACCACCACCACCACCACCACCATCAACCACCACCACCACCACCACCACCACCACCACCACCACCACCACCACCACCACCACCACCATCACCACCACCACCACCACCACCACCATCATCACCACCACCACCATCACCACCACCACCACCATCACCACCACCACCACCACCACCACCACCACCACCACCACCACCACCACCACCACCACCACCACCACCACCACCACCACCAGGAAGTAGCCTTCCCGTCCAGCTCCTGCTAGATGCTAGCCCTCAACACCTCTCTCAGAAACTACATTATACATCACATCAGAATAATTCAGCCAGTAAACACGCCCAGGCTGTCAACAATTCATATAGCGATTTGGTCGAATTTATCTTTCATCGTCCATGAGAGGGATAGAGACAGGGATAGCAAGAAAACTATCGCCGGAGATACACATAGGAATGCTATCACGAGAGAGAGAGAGAGAGAGAGAGAGAGAGAGACAGACAGACAGAGAGACGTGGGTATATTACCATTAACCTCCTGTAACTAAAAAGCTGCAACAATAACCCCTAAAACTTGAAATCCCACTCAAAAAGCTTTGCTAGTCAACGGGGTTTGAATCCAGTCGACTACACTAGGTTCTCGTAACCACCAGACCAGAATATTTCCCTCATTAAAACTCCCAGTCAATATCTTATATAACAGAATTTATTATAAATTTCAGTAGAATTTATTATAAATTTCAGTAGAATTTATTATAAAACAAATAAAATCATTACATAACTAATAAAATTATTATATAACTAATGTAAAAAACGATTATAATTAACAATTAATTTTTAATGGGGTTGAGGGGTAAGCCAGGGGAAGGTCTCGGTCAGATGATCAAAAGCTCCAGCTGTGGGTCATCATATAACTAAAACCTTACCTAACTATGAAATTAATAAAAATCTATAATAAAACAATAATAACCCCCCCCCATTTAATAAAAGCTCATTTAGCTAATTAGTTAAGCTTAAGACGTTTTACAAGCTCATTAACAAAAGCTTGAAGAAAATTAGTAATTAATTAGGGGTGAATTATGTACAGGAACTATGTACCGGGTCACTATGTTCTTATTGCCAATTAAGGTGGATAATCGTGCTAATTAACACATTAGTGAGTTATATATTTGACAAGCATAAATAATGTAAGGTAATTATTATTATTATTATTATTATTATTATTATTATTATTATTATTATTATTATCATTATTATTAATATATTATTGCTATTTATATTATTATTATTATTGTTTCAATTATTATTATTAATTAAAATAATAATAATAATTATTATTATTATCATTATTATTATTATTATTTTAATTCTAATAATAATAATGATAATAATAATAATAATATCAATAACAAAAATAGAAATTATATTGGTATTATTAATAATAGTATTACTGTTAATAATAATAATAATAATAATAATAATAATAATAATAATAATAATAATAGTGAAAAGCTCTAAATCTGTAAGGGGCAAACAGCTCCTGGATGGAATATTCATTGAGAATTTAATTTAATCCGCAGTTTAGGTATTAAACTGTTCTTGAGTGTTGATGGTCAGGTGATTTGAAGCCTTTAAATCAGCCTCGTGTAGTCGATAGTCTTGAAACTCCATCAACTAACCAGTGGACATTCACCTACCGAACAGATATACACAGATATCTGCATAAATCCGCGATAGACAGAGGTATAAAATGCACAGAGTGACATACAATGTATGTATAATATCGAGCTTCCTGGGGAGTGTCAGAGACATCTGTTTCTTAGGCAAATAGACCCAAGTGCAACTAATGTGATATTTTATTGTGACAACGTTTCGCCCTCCAGAAGCTCTGTCAAGCCTTGTTCCATTTACTTAACATTTTGTCAGGGGTTTGAACTGTGGCGTATGGTGGGCTGTTACAGAGTGTACCGTGTGCAGGATTTAACTAACTGTGGGGTGTACAGTGCTGTTTTAGTACACCTGTCCCAGTATTCCATAACAGGGGACGGAAAATTTAGCTACCTATTACGATCCATGATTATATTATTGAATGAGCTTAGTATTTCGGATTAATTTGCTATGGCGGGTGTGCGGCGCTCACCCAGCACACCCAGAATAAACGACCCTGGTTGAACAGGATCGACACCATGCCTAACCCTTCTAGGGTAGGGTAGGTGCCTGAGCCCGAGCCTTTAGCTCATAAGACTGTCATTCCCATTTGCCCCCTTGAGGCGGGGATGGCAGACCAGAGAGGCCTAGCTTGTGGCTAGGCCTGGGGACAGTTGGTCCCAAAGATGAGGAGGCACTTGTGCCTCCTCCCATGGGAGACTTAGGTCTCAGACACTCACTAAAGAGGGAGCCAAGGCCGGGCCACCACTTGGAAAAGGCCCGGGCCGGGAGAATACCGGCTAATCTTTAATAATAATAATAATAAACCCTGGTTGAAGTCCTGTATAATACCTGAGAAGTCATTAAGTTATAAATACTTTATTCCTCCACAGTGTATATGATTGGGACTTCTAAGCCAGTAGAATGTCTCATTCACGTAACCAAAAGCTCAGTTGAATGGGTCGTTTTATGGCTAAAGATTCTCATTATGATTTAGTTTCTCCGTCAGTCGTAAAATGTTTTGGTAAATACAGAGCTAAGTGATGTCTGTTTGATAATATGTAAATTTTCCATCAGTATGTCCTGGAAACACACATTCAGCCCATCACTTTTATAAAACGATTCTATGCCGTGCTTTTGTAAACGCAGGTGAAAAAAGTACATCAAACAATAGCACGCAATACAAACATGTGCAACAACAGGTATGTTTGTTGCCAACGTTTCGCCCTCCAGCCGAAATTTTCAACATTCTGATTATTTTGTACGAGTCTCTTTAGAAGTCGTATTCACGGTAACATTAATTTTTGTGATGAATAAGTCATCAGTATGAGAGGATTTACGACCCTCCGGGTTTAGCGTCTCACTTTGAACATAATAACGAACGGGATAATTATATGTATACTCCAGAGTGGAAATAAATTACAGGTGTGATACATGTGTGTGTGTCCAGGCCAATGTGTCCAGTAGAGAATGTAATATTATGGCAGTACTGACACAGTGTTGGCCACGAATGACACACTGCTGATAAATTAGACACATGTGCAACTCTTGGGTATCTTTATTGAGGAAACGTTTCGCCACACAGTGGCTTCATCAGTCCATACGTAGGAGAAACTTGAAGAACAGGAGGAGAATGAGGTAATCAGTCCCTCAACCTTGAGTCGATGTTGGTTGAGGGACTGATTACCTCATTCTCCTCCTTTTCTTCAAGTTTCTCCTATGTATGGACTGATGAAGCCACTGTGTGGAGAAACGTTTCCTCAATAAAGATACCTAAGAGTTGCACATGTGTCTAATTTATCAACATGTCGGTTCTCTGAACCATTCACCTACAAAGACACACTGCTGGCTACGAATGACACAATGCTGGCCACAAATGACACAATGCTGGCCATGAATGACATAATGCTGGCCACGAATGACACATTGCTGGCCACGAATGACACACTACTGGCCACAAATGACACACTGCTGGCCACAAATGACACACTGCTGGCCACAAATGACACAATGCTGGCCACGAATGACACAATGGGGGCCACGAATGACACAATGCTTGCCACAAATGACACAATGGTGGCCACGAACGACACAATACTGGCCACGAATGAGACTGACAAATATTTTAACATTTTTCAAGTTATTAATAAATTTATTTAAATTAGTCATTTATAGAAACATTTAGCATAATAATTATACAAGATAATCATTTTTATTTGGCACAAGACCATATTTACATCATTAATAAATGCTAGATAATACAGGGTGTTTCAAAATGATCGACCCGATTTGAAATCACTTTGAAATCTGGTCCATCGTTTTGAATCACCCTGTATAAAGTCCTCGTCCGAATCCATTTATTCTGCTCAATTATCAATACATTTCACACTGTGTTTCCCACTAATAACGAATTTACAAGTGGATATGTTATTATTGTAATCCTCAACGAGGACTTGGAGGCAATGGTGTCCCCCCCTCGGGTGAGGGACGCGGCGGCGTCCACTCTTGCTAGTAGGACATGGCAGGACCGAGACACTCATAAATCGACTCTTTATCCTCATCCTTCATCGGGATTTTACTCATCCCGACGCAGCTTCCCTCACTGTTCAGTGTGTAAGTGTTATGTGGATTAACATCACGAGTCAAGGCAAAGAAGAAAATACGAAAACACACGAATTTCAGTTTTTTTCACGACCACGAACCACCGCGGGGATTCACCAGCCAGGACTCCAGTGAGGTGGATTTCAGTCTCCCTGGAAAGTACCGAACTCATTTCCACTATATTTTATCTGGAATTGCAAGGTCTTGCTAGGATTTGTATAAAAAAATAACCATACCACGGGTGGGGTTAGAACCCGCGATCACAGAGTCTTAAAACTCCACTGTTAGGTTAGGTAAGATTTGTCAGGAAACAGGACAAGTGTTTCCTGAGGCGGGTCTTAGTCATGTGATGACCCGCCACTGCAGCTTCTGGTCATCTGACCGAGGCCTTCCGCTGGCTTACCGTTTCCCCCTCCTTTAAAAATTAAGGGTATAAGTGAGTGAAAAACCTGGAAGCCTTTTATCTAGGCAAAACCTAGCATGTAAGAAGGTGCGTCTATTGACGTCTATATATATATATATATATATATATATATATATATATATATATATATATATATATATATATATATATATATATATATATATATATATATATATATATATATATATATATATATATATATATATATATATATACCTACCTTCAACCTTTCATTATGGAAGTCTTTAACCTTAAATTTAACAATGTAATTATCCTATGCTTATTGTATAATAGGGCATTAAATGATCTATTAACTGATCTCCAGTAGACGTTATGGGAACTAATTTTTATGGTCCTTCCAATATAAATTGATGTTGAGTACCTTGTTGTTGGTAAAACACCAGACGATTTATAATCCTCATAATAATATTAATTATATCATTCCACTGGTGTAGGGGAAGTGTTGAGACCATGGCAGTGAAGGTTATAGATGAGAGAAGACCAGCTATAAGTAAGACCTTATATACTCTTTTGTTAATTCCACCATGGATAATAACTGCCATGGATGATAATGCTTAATAAGAATGACAGTGCTCGCCACGTTATTTCTAGCGAGTAGCGTTGTTTAGTACGATATTTTGATTAGTATTAGCATCAGTGTCTCATACTGTGAGATGGTGAACTATAATGGTTATAATTATAATTATAATTATAATTATAATCATCATTTTTAAAGGGGTGGACCGGTAAGCCTGCGGAAGGCCTTGGTCACATGAGCAAAAACTTGACGAATGTTACCATAACTCGATTTCTAGTGCAGTCAGCTCACACAGTGAGGTCGATGGGTTGATTCCAGGTATGGATGGAAACATTAAGACATGTTTCCTTAATTAAAACGCCTGCTGTTCACCCATCAGTAAAATGAGTACCTGGGTGTTAGTGGACTGGTGTGGGTCGCATCCTGGGGCAAAACTGACCTAATTTGCCCGAAATGCTCTGCATAACAAGGGTCTTTCTATATAGTAGTATGTCACTGATGTCAGCTATACCTATATACCTTGTACACGTACTTGTAGAAATTAAAATTATTATTATTATTATTATTATTATTATTATTATTATTATTATTATTATTATTATTATTATTATTATTTTAAATTTTATGTTGAGGGACTTTGCCTTGACAATAATTATAACAAGATAATTACGAGTACATGAAATATAAACACGCATTTAGCTATTTTTATTCGGATTCTTGTTAGGTTAATACCAGTTTGGATCTGCTGGGTTCTAGCTGGTGGCAAGAGGGTGAAATCTAGCTCCTGTGACCCAGCGGTTTCTGAACCACTTGTGGTCCATCAGTTGACTAATACGACTCGATACGGCGTATGCTGTCAGTGGCCCTATAAACCCCAACAACAACAACGTCAGTTGAAGAAGACACCGCGGGATAACAGCTCTGTTGTCTGACAAATAAACCAACACCCGGATAATAACTGATTTAATGAAGTGCCAATTAGACGACAAATGGAACACAGTCCTGGCAAGTCACTGAATGCTTTATCGCGAATGTTTATAAGCAATATCCAGCTAGCGCTGACAAACAAGACCGTGGACAATATTTTTCTCTTGGGACAATATTGTTCCCCAATGGAAAGAAGTCACTCTGTCTGACTTTTTTGGGTTATCCCAGGTTCTCTACACATATGCTGCTATGTATGATAATCTATGTAACTGTATTTGTGTATACCTGAATAAGCTTACTTAACATATGCTTGTTCTCCAAAGTCCCCTTTCTGTACTGATGTCGTCAAAATGTTATTTATTTCTAAGCCAGCAGTTATTAGGAGATATTCACCGTGAGTTGTATATCTGTGTATATACGTTGAGAGCTAGCTTCAATCCCCACTTGACGTATTGAAGGATTTTTGAAGAGGTGACATGCAGCCTTAAGGGGCACGTCAGTTACCCCTATCTTCTAATAATACGTTATTTTTTCTCTATAATCTGCCTTATCCATAATTACTATCGTACTTACTTTCTCTGCTTTCGTAAGGTGAAGTCCAGCATCTTTTCTTAATTCATGGTATAACTTAACAACCTTACGGAAGCAGAGAAAACAAATGCGGTAATAATTATGGATAAGGTAGATTATAGGGGAAAAATGAACTTGATAATAGGAGACAGGGAAATTCAGGCGCCTCTTAAAGACACTTGTGTTTAATTACTGACTACCAGGACCGGTACGGTTTACCTGGAGTTTACCTGGAGAGGGTTTCGGGAGTCAACGCCCCTGCGGCCCGGTCTGAGACCAGGCCTCATGGTGGATCAGGGTCTGATCCACCAGACTGTTACTGCTGGCCGCACGCAAGCTGACGTACGAACCACAGCCCAGTTGGTCAAGTACTGAGTTTACTGCCTATCCAGTGGCTGTCCGGTAGCTGCTGCTGCTGTATTACTGTGCATGACATTAGTAGAATTCTGGAGGTCCCACTTGTTGGTAAGTAACGATGCTAAATGCTTTTGTCTCTACTACATATTGGCATTGCTATTATTGTTTCCTGGAGAAAACGCTAATTGGACATCTTAGGTTGTTCATTTGAAGGAAGTTCCATTTTTATCTAGTAGTCCGCTCCTTAAAACGTCCAACTTCACACACACTGACATGATTCATGTTGAAGATTGAGACACGTATGCAACATATGGGAATCTGTTGCATACGTGTCTCAATCTTCAACTTGTCGGTTTTTCAAACCATTCATCACATGATTCATGTTGATATGATTTGGTGTAGAATTACTCAAGTGATGCCAGTATCTGCTACAACCACGGCGAATGCATTCAGTAGCTGCTTCATTACGTACACCTTATCGTTAATGCAAATATCTAATGAGCTAATCACGTGGCAGCACCTCGGAGCCTAAAAGCGCACAGAGGTTCATTTGTTGTTTAGACCAAACATCAGAATAGTGAAGAAATGGAATGTAAGTGACTTTTACCGTGGAATGATTATTAGAGCCAGAGGAGGTGCGCCCGGAGTTAGGAAAAACTTGGCTTGCAGTCAGCTACAGATGCCCAACTTTGTTAGGAAGCTGTACCTGAGTGGTTTAAGGCGTCAGGTTAGGAGGGAAGTTACACTCGTAGACAGCTAACAACGTGGGTGCGAATCCTGCTGGCTGTGACATTTCTGGGTATACACTTTTTGCTTATTTCTGCGATATATATAAATATAAATATATATATATATATATATATATATATATATATATATATATATATATATATATATATATATATATATATATATATATATGTATACATATATATATATATATATATATATGACTCTTGCAATGGTTATCTCAAACATCTTCGTTTACATCTCACAAGCAGTGCCGTGATCTGCTGATATATCTAAGTTATCCATACTGAGAACCCCCTAGAGTGTCAGCTCCTAATGATGGTCTACTGAGACCGAAAGGCCTAGAGCTGCGTGTTATTCTTATCAGTAACTTTATTGATGATTTAATGACCCTTAGTTAATGACACCCATAAATTTTCTTTACAGTGAAGGGAATACTAACTGATATTTGAGGGAGAGAGAGAAAGAGAGAGAGAGAGAGAGAGAGAGAGAGAGAGAGAGAGAGAGAGAGAGAGAGAGAGAGAGAGAGAGAGAGAGAGAGAGAGAGAGAGAGAGAGAGAGAGAGAGAGAGAGAGAGAGAGAGAGACAAAAGAGGGTAAAAATGATGAAGAGATCGTCGTGAAAGAATATCGAGAAAGAAAATCTGTTGAGATTGACTCGTGGTAGGGGTGGATGGAGGTTGTTGAATATATAGGTGGCAGGTGATGTAGCCTGCCCTCACCAAAGCAGCACCACGGTCATTATTCACGGCCTTCCAGATCAAGCTCCAGCCCACCCCTCACCACCCCACCTTCCTGGCCCGCCCTCCTGGCCCGCCCTCCTGGCCCACCCTCCTGGCCCGCCCTCCTGGCCTCCACCACAACAAACACTACCAGTGCAATATTCACTCTCGATATCGTTCCTGTGTCCCCTGGAGTTTCTCTCGAGGTTACCTGTCAGTATCTGACTCTTCCCCCTTCCTCCCTCTCTCTCCCCCTCCCCCTCTTACCCCCTCTCACCCCCTCCCCTCTCTCCTGCACCCCTCTTCATAACATCCCCTCCCCCCTCTCCTGGATCAGGTCAACTAAAAGTCAAGCTCCACCTTCCCAGGTACAGTATTACTGGTCATCTTACCTGGTCAGTGCAGCATCACTGATCAACTCACTTGGCCAGCTGCGCAGCACTGATCATCTCACCCAGCCAAGTGCATCATCAATGATCACGTCACTTGGCCAGGTGCACCATCACTGATCATCTCACCTGGCTAGACACAGCATCAATGATCATCTCACCTGGCAAACTGCAGCATCACTGATCATCTCACCTGACCAGATACAGCATCACTGATCATCTTACGAGTACTGTTTAGTAAATCAAATATAGTAATTTCCAGCTCACTGCTGAGAAATCTCCAGTCAACATTAAAGTCTTCCTCTCAGGGAGGAGGATGAAGGAGGAGGAGGATGAAGGAGGAGGAGGATGAAGGAGGAGGAGGATGGAGGAGGATGAAGGAGGAGGAGGATGAAGGAGGAGGAGGAGGAAGAAGGAGGATGATGGAGGAGGATAAGAGGAAGGAGGAGGAGGATGAAGGAGGAGGAGGATGAAGGAGGAGGAGGATGAAGGAGGAGGAGGATGAAGGAGGAGGAGAATGAAGGAGGAGGGGAGGATGTAGGAGGAGGTTGATGAAGGAGGAGGAGGATGAAGGAGGAGGAGTATGAAGGAGGAGGAGGATGAAGGAGGAGGAGGATGAAGGAGGAGGAGGATGAAGGAGGAGGAGAATGAAGGAGGAGGAGAATGAAGGAGGAGGAGGATAAGAGGAGGAGGAGAATGAAGGAGGAGGAGGATGAAGGAGGAGGAGGATGGAGAAGGAGGAGGAGAATGAAGGAGGAGGAGGATGAAGGAGGAGGAGAATGAAGGAGGAT
The DNA here is from genome assembly GCF_038502225.1 of Cherax quadricarinatus. Taxonomy (NCBI): domain Eukaryota; kingdom Metazoa; phylum Arthropoda; class Malacostraca; order Decapoda; family Parastacidae; genus Cherax; species Cherax quadricarinatus. The sequence continues at coordinate 27,423,055 of NC_091339.1, forward strand.
GAGGATGAAGGGAGGAGGAGGAGGAGGGATGAAGGAGGAGGAGGATGGAAGGAGGAGGAGGATGGAGGAGGAGGAATGAAGGAGGAGGAGGATGAAGGAGGAGGATGAAGGAGGAGGAGGATGAAGGAGGAGGATGAAGGAGGAGGAGGAGAATGAATGGAGGAGGAGGATGAAGGAGGAGGAGGATGGAAGAAGGAGGCGGAGGATGAAGGAGGAGGAGGATGAAGGAGGAGGAGGATGAAGGAGGAGGAGGATGAAGGAGGAGGAGGATGAAGGAGGAGGAGGATGAAGGAGGAGGAGAATGAAGGAGGAGGAGGATGAAGGAGGAGGAGGATGAAGGAGGAGGAGGATGAAGGAGGAGGAGGATGAAGGAGGAGGAGGAGGATGAAGGAGGAGGAGGATGAAGGAGGAGGAGGATGAAGGAGGAGGAGGATGAAGGGGAGGAGGATGAAGGAGGAGGAGGATGAAGGAGGAGGAGGATGAAGGAGGATGAAGGAGGAGGAGGATGAAGGAGGATGAAGGAGGAGGAGGATGAAGGAGGATGAAGGAGGAGGAGGATGAAGGAGGAGGAGAATGAAGGAGGAGGAGGATGAAGGAGGATGAAGGAGGAGGAGGATGAAGGAGGATGAAGGAGGAGGAGGATGAAGGAGGAGGAGAATGATGGAGGAGGAGGAGGATGATGAAGGAGGAGGAGGATGAAGGAGGAGGAGGATGAAGGAGGAGGAGGATGAAGGAGGAGGAGGAGGATGATGAAGGAGGAGGAGGATGAAGGAGGAGGAGGATGAAGGAGGAGGAGGATGAAGGAGGATGAAGGAGGAGGAGGATGAAGGAGGATGAAGGAGGATGAAGGAGGAGGAGGATGAAGGAGGAGGAGGATGAAGGAGGAGGAGGATGAAGGAGGATGAAGGAGGAGGAGGATGAAGGAGGATGAAGGAGGATGAAGGAGGAGGAGGATGAAGGAGGATGAAGGAGGAGGAGAATGAAGGAGGAGGTGGAGGATGATGGAGGAGGGGGATGAAGGAGGAGGAGAATGAAGGAGGAGGAGGATGAAGGAGGAGGAGGATGAAGGAGGAGGAGGATGAAGGAGGAGGATGAAGGAGGAGGAGGATGAAGGAGGAGGAGGATGAAGGAGGAGGAGGATGAAGGAGGAGGAGGATGAAGGAGGAGGAGGATGAAGGAGGAGGAGGATGAAGGAGGAGGAGGATGAAGGAGGAGGAGGATGAAGGAGGAGGAGAGTGAAGGAGGAGGAGGATGAGGGAGGAGGAGGATGAAGGAGGAGGAGGATGAAGGAGGAGGAGGATGAAGGAGGAGGAGGATGAAGGAGGAGGAGGAGGAGGAGGAGGACCATGAAGGAGGAGGAGGACCATGGAGGAGGAGGGGGACCTTGAAGGAGGAGGAGGGAGACCTTGAAGGAGGAGGAGGAGGAGGAGGGGGACCTTGAAGGAGGAGGAGGGGATGAAGGAGGAGGAGGATGAAGGAGGAGGAGGATGAAGGAGGAGGAGGATGAAGGAGGAGGAGGATGAAGGAGGAGGAGGATGAAGGAGGAGGAGGATGAAGGAGGAGGAGGATGAAGGAGGAGGAGAATGAAGGAGGAGGAGGATGAAGGAGGAGGAGGATGAAGGAGGAGGAGGATGAAGGAGGAGGAGGATGAAGGAGGAGGAGAATGAAGGAGGAGGAGGATGGGGAGGAGAAGGAGGAGGAGGATGAAGGAGGCGGAGGAGTGAAGGAGGAGGAGGATGAAGGAGGAGGAGGATGAAGGAGGAGGAGGATGAAGGAGGAGGAGGATGAAGGAGGAGGAGGATGAAGGAGGAGGAGGATGAAGGAGGAGGAGAATGAAGGAGGAGGAGAATGAAGGAGGAGGAGGATGAAGGAGGAGGAGGATGAAGGAGGAGGAGGATGAAGGAGGAGGAGGATGAAGGAGGATGAAGGAGGAGGAGAATGAAGGAGGAGGAGGAGGATGATGAAGGAGGAGGAGGATGAAGGAGGAGGAGGATGAAGGAGGAGGAGGATGAAGGAGGAGGAGGATGAAGGAGGAGGAGGATGAAGGAGGAGGAGGATGAAGGAGGAGGAGGATGAAGGAGGAGGAGAATGAAGGAGGAGGAGGAGGATGATGAAGGAGGAGGAGGATGAAGGAGGAGGAGAATGAAGGAGGAGGAGGATGAAGGAGGAGGAGGATGAAGGAGGAGGAGGATGAAGGAGGAGGAGGATGAAGGAGGAGGAGGATGAAGGAGGAGGAGGATGAAGGAGGAGGAGAATGAAGGAGGAGGAGGATGAAGGAGGAGGAGGATGAAGGAGGAGGAGGATGAAGGAGGAGGGGGATGAAGGAGGAGGAGGATGAAGGAGGAGGAGGATGAAGGAGGAGGAGGATGAAGGAGGAGGAGGAGGAGGATGAAGGAGGAGGAGGAGGAGGATGAAGGAGGAGGAGGAGGAGGATGAAGGAGGAGGAGGATGAAGGAGGAGGGGGATGAAGGAGGAGGAGGATGAAGGAGGAGGAGGATGAAGGAGGAGGAGGATGAAGGAGGAGGAGGATGAAGGAGAAGGAGGATGAAGGAGGAGGAGGAGGAGGATGAAGGAGGAGGAGGAGGAGGATGAAGGAGGAGGAGGAGGAGGATGGAAGGAGGAGGAGGAGGATGGAAGGAGGAGAAGGAGGAGGAGGAGGAAGAGGAGGGGATGAAGGAGGAGGAGGGGATGAAGGAGGAGGAGGATGAAGGAGGAGGAGGATGAAGGAGGATGAGGATGAAGGAGGAGGATGAAGGAGGAGGAGGAGGAGGATGAAGGAGGAGGAGGATGAAGGAGGAGGGGGAGGTGAAGGAGGGGATGGAGGAGGATGAAGGAGGAGGTGGGATGAAGGAGGAGGAGGACGGAGGAGGAGGAGGATGAAGGAGGAGGATGAAGGAGGAGGAGGAGGAGGATGAAGGAGGAGGAGGAGGAGGATGAAGGAGGAGGAGGAGGAGGATGAAGGAGAAGGAGGATGAAGGAGGAGGGGGATGAAGGAGGAGGAGAGTGAAGGAGGAGGAGGATGAGGGAGGAGGAGGATGAAAGAGGAAGCGAACAAGGATAACAAGGTAACAGGAAGCTGATAAATAAGACACATGCTGGGGCATCTTCACTTCCGGTGCACACTTCCGGTGCACACTTGAAGATGCTTAAACTTTTCTCGTCTCTCTCTCATTCATCAGTTTGTTACCCGTGTAAACCAGTAATAACATAACAAGACTGACGAACGTGGACGAGGTGGAATAGGAAGAAGTAAAAAGAAGAGAGAGAGGAAGGAAATGAGATAAATGGGGAGAAGGAGACGAAGAAAGAATAGAGATGGAAATGAAGGAGAATGACAGAGGTCAGAAAAAAAAGGAGGATAAAGGAGAAGTAGAAAGAGAAGAAGCAGATGAAAAATGAAGAAGGAGGGAAGAAGAAACAAGGAGGAGAAATGAAGAGGAGGAGGAAGGATAATGAGAGTATTAGTGGTTAAGAAGACAATATTACCATGGTAGTAAATAATTATTTACAGGTATCATCATTTACATTTTTTTACCGTCACTTGCAGATGTAAACAACAGCAGCTCGTTTTTTGCGTAAACACAAACAAATACGTCATCGTTTTCAAGTTATTGGTTGAAAAAAGGTGTGGACACAAACGGTTTTCAGGACTTGACGTGCTGTTGGAGTGTGAGCAAGGGAACATGAAAGGATTCAGGGAAACCGGTTAGCCGGACTTGAGTCCTGGAGATGGGAAGTACAGTGAAAGGAGTCAGGGAAACCGGTTAGCCGAACTTGAGTCCTGGAGATGGGAAGTACAGTGAAAGGAGTCAGGGAAACCGGTTAGCCGAACTTGAGTCCTGGAGATGGGAAGTACAGTGAAAGGAGTCAGGGAAACCGGTTAGCCGAACTTGAGTCCTGGAGATGGGAAGTACAGTGAAAGGAGTCAGAAACCGGTTAGCGGACTTGAGTCCTGGAGATGGGAAGTACAGTGAAAGGAGTCAGGGAAACCGGTTAGCCAGAACTTGAGTCCTGGAGATGGGAAGTACAGTGGAGTCAGGGAAACCGGTTAGCCGAACTTGAGTCCTGGAGATGGGAAGTACAGTGAAAGGAGTCAGGGAAACCGGTTAGCCGAACTTGAGTCCTGGAGATGGGAAGTACAGTGAAAGGAGTCAGGGAAACCGGTTAGCCGAACTTGAGTCCTGGAGATGGGAAGTACAGTGAAAGGAGTCAGGGAAACCGGTTAGCCGGACTTGAGTCCTGGAGATGGGAAGTACAGTGAAAGGAGTCAGGGAAACCGGTTAGCCGAACTTGAGTCCTGGAGATGGGAAGTACAGTGAAAGGAGTCAGGGAAACCGGTTAGCCGAACTTGAGTCCTGGAGATGGGAAGTACAGTGAA